>NW_027226547.1:0-600000 GCF_022539635.2 Chironomus tepperi | reverse complement strand
CTGGAATAACATGTTAGATAGGAAATGGCTCCATCGCCTTATTAACATTAAGCCATGAAGTTACGCTACCGACAACATGACTGCTGATTTCGACCCATTGAAACCTTTCTGTGCCAATCCTGAACAATCCAAACTGCTAAAAACTTTTCTGTACCATTCCTGAACAATCCAAACTGCTAAAAACTTTTCTGTGCCAATCCTGAACAATCCAAACTGCTAAAAACCTTTCTGTGTCATTCCTGAACAATCCAAAATGCAAAAAACTTTTCTGTGTCATCCTGAACAATCCAAAATGCTAAAAACTTTTATGTGTCATTCCTGAACAATCCAAACTGCTAAAAACTTTTCTGTGCCAATCCTGAACAATCCAAACTGCTAAAAACTTTTCTGTGCCAATCCTGAACAATCCAAACTGCTAAAAACCTTTCTGTGTCATTCCTGAACAATCCAAACTGCTAAAAACTTTTCTGTGCCAATCCTGAACAATCCAAACTGCTAAAAACTTTTCTGTACCGTTCCTGAATAATCCAAACTGTTAAAAACTTTTCTGTGCCATTCCTGAACAATCCAAACTGCTAAAAACCTTTCTGTGCCAATCCTGAACAATCCAAACTGCTAAAAACTTTTCTGTACCATTCCTGAACAATCCAAACTGCTAAAAACCTTTCTGTGTCATTCCTGAACAATCCAAACTGCTAAAAACCTTTCTGTGTCATTCCTGAACAATCCAAACTGCTAAAAACTTTTCTGTGCCAATCCTGAACAATCCAAACTGCTAAAAACTTTTCTGTGCCAATCCTGAACAATCCAAACTGCTAAAAACCTTTCTGTGTCATACCTGAACAATCCAAACTGCTAAAAACTTTTCTGTGCCATTCTTGAATAATTTAAACTGCTAAAAACCTTTCTGTGCCAATCCTGAACAATCCAAACTGCTAAAAACTTTTCTGTACCATTCCTGAACAATCCAAACTGCTAAAAACCTTTCTGTGTCATTCCTGAACAATCCAAACTGCTAAAAACCTTTCTGTGTCATTCCTGAACAATCCAAACTGCTAAAAACTTTTCTGTGCCAATCCTGAACAATCCAAACTGCTAAAAACTTTTCTGTGCCAATCCTGAACAATCCAAACTGCTAAAAACCTTTCTGTGTCATACCTGAACAATCCAAACTGCTAAAAACTTTTCTGTGCCATTCTTGAATTAATCGTGACAACTACATGAGTTGCTTTCCCTGCAAGTGACTTTCTAAAGTTACTTTTCTGTACCAAGTTGAACAATTTCCCAAACTGCTAAAAACAGTTCTGTGTCATTCCTGAACAATCCAAAATGCAAAAAGTTTTCTGTGCCAATGAACAATCCAAACTGCTAAAAACTTTTCTTGCCATTCTTGAATAATTTTGACTGCGCGAAAACCTTTCTGTGCCAATCCTGAACAATCCAAACTTAAAAACTTTTCTGTACCATTTACTGAAAATCCAAACTGCTAAAATTTCTGGTCATTCCTGAACAATTCTAAAAATTTTCTGTGCCAATCCTGAACAATCCAAACTGCTAAAAACTTTTCTGAGCCAATCCTGCTAACAATCCAAACTGAAGGAAAAATTTCTGTGTTCATTCCTGAGTGCAATCCAAACTGCAAATGAAACTTTTCTGTGCCAATCCTGCAAAATCGAAAGTTGCTAGTCAACTTTTCTGCCATTTTGAATAATTTAAACTGGCTAAATAACCTTTCTGTGCCAATCCTGAACAATCCAAACTGCTTCAATCAGACTTTTCTGTACCATTCCTGAACATTCGGAGCAAACTTTCGCTAGCCAGACCTTTCTGTGTCATTCCTGAACAATACCAAACTGCTAGCCGGAACTTTTCTGTGCCAATGGACCTGAACATCCAAAGCTGCTAAAAACTTTTTGTGCCAATCCTGAACAATCAAACTTTTGCTAAAAACCTTTCTGTGTCATTCCTGAACAATCCAAGGTGCTAAAAACTTGTTTGTGCCAATCGTGATCAATCAAACTGCGAAAAACTTTTCTGTGTCATTCCTGAGACAATTTCAAACTGCAAAAACTTTTCTGTGCCAATCCTGAACAATCCAATCTGCTAAAAACTTTATGTGCCAATTGAACAATCCAAACTGCTAAAAACCTTTCTGTGTCATTCCTGAACAATCCAAACTCAAAAACATTACTGTGCCAAACCTGCAATCCAAACTGCTAAAAACTTTTCTGTCCATTCCTGAACAATCCAAACCGCTAAAAACTATTCTGTGCCATTCCTGAACAATCCAAACTGCTAAAAACTTTTTGTGCCAATCCTGAACAATCCAAATTGCTAAAAACCTTTCTGTGCCATCATGTGAACAATCCAAACTCAAATCTTTTCTGTACCATTCCTGAAGCAATCCAAACTGTAAAAACCTTTCTGTGTCAGCCTGAACAAAAACTGCTAAAAATTTCTGTGTCATTCAAAATCCAAACTGCAAGAAACTTTTCTGTGCCAATCCTAACAATCCAAACTGCTAAAAACTTTTCTGACTGCCATTCTTGAAGCCAATTTAAACGCATAAAAACCTTTCTGCCAATCCTGAACAATCCAAACTGCTAAAAACTTTTTTATTCCTGAACAATCCAGCTACTAAAAACCTTTCGTGTTGTCATTCCTGAACAATCCAAAGGGATGCTAAAAACTTTTCTGTGCAATCCTGAACAATCCAAACTGCTAAACTTTTTTGTGCCACCTGAACAATCCAAACTGCTAAAAACTTTTCTGTACCATTCCTGAACAATCCAAACCGCTAAAAACTTTTCTGTATTCCTGAAAATCCAAACTTGCTAAAAACTTTTCTTTGCCAATCCTGAACAATGGTGCTAAATCCTTTCTGTGCCAATCCTGAACAATTCAAACTGCTAAAAACTTTTCTGTACCACCTTGACAATCTAAACTGCTAAAAACCTTTCTGTGTCATTCCTGAACAATCCAAACTGCTAAAAACCTTTCTGTGTCATTCCTGAATAATTTAAACTGCTAAAAACCTTTCTGTGCCAATCCTGAACAATCCAAACTGCTAAAAACTTTTCTGTACCATTCCTGAACAATCCAAACTGCTAAAAACCTTTCTGTGTCATTCCTGAACAATCCAAAATGCTCATGAAACTTTTCTGGCCATTCCTAAACAATCCAAAATCGGCTAAAAACTTTTCCCAGCCATTTCTAAACAATCGACACTGTAAAAACTTTTCAGTGCCAAGCCTGAACAACGTCCAAACTGCTAAGTGCCAATCCTGAACATCCAAACTGCTAAAAACCTTTCTGTGTCAACCTGAACAATCCAAACGCTGGAAAACTTTTCTGTCAATTCTTGAAAATTTAAACTGCTAAAATCGCTTTTTCTGTGCCAATCCTGAACAATCCAAACTGCTAAAAACTTTTCTGTGCCATCCTGAACTCATCCAAACTGCTAAAAACTTTTCTGTGCCATTCTTGAATAATTTAAACTGCTAAAAACCTTTCTGTGCCAATCCTGAACAATCCAAACTGCTAAAAACTTTTCTGTGCCATTCCTGAACAATCCAAACGGCTAAAAACTTTTCTGTGATAATCCTGAACAATCCAAACTGCTAAAAACTTTTCTGTGCCAATCCTGAATAATCCAAACTGCTAAAAACTTTTCTGTACCATTCCTGAACAATCCAAACCGCTAAAAACTTTTCTGTGCCATTCCTGAACAATCCAAACTGCTAAAAACTTTTTTGTGCCATTCCTGAACAATCCAAACCGCTAAAAACTTTTCTGTGCCAATCCTGAACAATCCAAACTGCTAAAAACTTTTCTGTACCGTTCCTGAATAATCCAAACCGCTAAAAACCTTTCTGTGTCATTCCTGAACAATCCAAACTGCTAAAAACTTTTCTGTACCATTCCTGAACAATCCAAACCGCTAAAAACCTTTCTGTGTCATTCCTGAACAAGTGAAACCGCTAAAAACCTTTCTGTGCCAATCCTGAACAATCCAAACTGCTAAAAACTTTTCTGTACCATTCCTGAACAATCCAAACTGCTAAAAACCTTTCTGTGTCATTCCTGAACAATCCAAACTGCTAAAAACTTTTCTGTGCCAATCCTGAACAATCCAAACTGCTAAAAACTTTTCTGTACCATTCCTGAACAATCCAAACCGCTAAAAACTATTCTGTGCCATTCCTGAACAATCCAAACTGCTAAAAACTTTTCTGTGCCAATCCTGAACAATCCAAACTGCTAAAAACCTTTCTGTGCCAATCCTGAACAATCCAAACTGCTAAAAACTTTTCTGTACCATTCCTGAACAATCCAAACTGCTAAAAACCTTTCTGTGTCATTCCTGAACAATCCAAACTGCTAAAACCCATTAAGGAAGTGCCATCCTGAACAATCCAAACTGCTAAAAACTTTTCTGTGCCATTCAGGATTATTTTCTTGTCGTGGTGGAATCACAGCAACTGCTAAAAACCTTTCTGTGCCAATCACCAACAATCCAAACTGCTAAAAATTTTCTGTGGGGATCGTGTAAAACTATCGTCTCGGAAAACGTGTCCACAGTTCCTGAACAATCCAAACTGCTAAAAACTTTTCTGTGCCAATCCTGAACAATCCAAACTGCTAAAAACTTTTTTGTGCCATTCCTGAACAATCCAAACTGCTAAAAACTTTTCTGTACCATTCCTGAACAATCCAAACCGCTAAAAACTATTCTGTGCCAAGGAGAACAATCCAAACTGCTAAAAACTTTTCTTGCCAATCCTGAACACCAAACCCAGCTAAAAACTTTCTGTGCCAATCTGAACAATCCAATGCCGTAAAAACTTTTCTGTACCATTCCTGAAAATCTCTGCTAAAAACCTTTCTGTGTCATCCTGAACAATCCAAACTGCTAAAAACTTTTCTGTGTCATTCCTGAATAATTTACTGCTAAAAACTTTTCTGTGCCAACCTGAACTTCCAAACTGCTAAAAACTTTTCTGTGCCATCCTGAACAATCCAAACTGCTAAAAACAATCTGTGTAATCCTGAACAATCCAAACTGCTAAAAACTTTTCTGTGCCATTCCTGAACAATCCAAACTGCTAAAAACTTTTCTGTGCCATTTCAACAGAATCGAACCTGCTAAAAACACTGTGCCAACCTGAACAATCCAAACTGCTAAAAACTTTTCTGTGCCAATCCTGAACAATCCAAACTGCTAAAAACCGGAATCTGTGCATGAACCTGAACAATCCAAACTGCTAAAAACTTTTCTGTGCCATTCCTGAATGAATTTGAGCAGCTCAACATCAGCAGTAGTACAATCCATCAACGGAATCCACAGCCCGCTAAAAACTTTTCTGTGCCAACCCTGAACAATCCAAACTGCTAAAAACTTTTCTGTGCCATTCAACAATTTAAACTGAACAAGCATCTGTGCCAACCTGAACAATCCAAACTGCTAAAAACTTTTCTGTGCCATTCCTGAACAATCCAAACTGCTAAAAACTTTTCTGTGATAATCAAGTGAACAATCCAAACTGCTAAAAACTTTTCTGTGCCAATCCTGAATAATCCAAACTGCTAAAAACTTTTCTGTTGAATTCCTGAACAATCCAAACCGCTAAAAACTTTTCTGTGCCATTCCTGAACAATCCAAACTGCTAAAAACTTTTCTTGTGCCATTCCTGAACAATTTCAACCGCTAAAAACTTTTCTGTGCCAATCCTGAACAATCCAAACTGCTAAAAACTTTTCTGTACCGTTCCTGAATAATCCAAACCGCTAAAAACCTTTCTGTGTCATTCCTGAACAATCCAAACTGCTAAAAACTTTTCTGTACCATTCCTGAACAATCCAAACCGCTTAAAAACTTTTCTGTGCCATTCCTGAACAATCCAAACTGCTAAAAACTTTTTTGTGCCATTCCTGAACAATCCAAACCGCTAAAAACTTTTCTGTGCCAATCCTGAACAATCCAAACTGCTAAAAACTTTTCTGTGCCATTCCTGAACAATCCAAACCGCTAAAAACTTTTCTGTGCCATTCCTGAACAATCCAAACTGCTAAAAACTTTTCTGTGCCATTCCTGAACAATCCAAACTGCTAAAAACCTTTCTGTGCCATTCCTGAACAATCCAAACTGCTAAAAACTTTTCTGTGCCATTCCTGAACAATCCAAACTGCTAAAAACTTTTCTGTGCCATTCCTGAACAATCCAAACTGCTAAAAACTTTTCTGTGCCATTCCTGAACAATCCAAACCGCTAAAAACTTTTCTGTGCCAATCCTGAACAATCCAAACTGCTAAAAACTTTTCTGTGCCATTCCTGAACAATCCAAACCGCTAAAAACTTTTCTGTGCCAATCCTGAACAATCCAAACTGCTAAAAACTTTTCTGTACCATTCCTGAACAATCCAAACTGCTAAAAACCTTTCTGTGTCATTCCTGAACAATCCAAACTGCTAAAAACTTTTCTGTGCCATTCCTGAACAATCCAAACCGCTAAAAACTTTTCTGTGCCAATCCTGAACAATCCAAACTGCTAAAAACTTTTCTGTACCAATTCCTGAACAATCCAAACTGTTAAAAACTTTTCTGTGCCATTCCTGAACAATCCAAACTGCTAAAAACTTTTCTGTGCCATTCCTGAACAATCCAAACTGCTAAAAACTTTTCTGTGCCATTCCTGAACACTTTAAACCGCTAAAAACTTTTCTGTGCCAATCCTGAACAATCCAAACTGCTAAAAACCTTTCTGTGTCATTCCTGAACAATCCAAACTGCAAAAAACTTTTCTGTGCCATTCCTGAACAATCCAAACTGCTAAAAACTTTTCTGTGTCATTCCTGAACAATCCAAACCGCTAAAAACTTTTCTGTGCCATTCCTGAACAATTCAAACTGCTAAAAACTTTTCTGTGTCATTCCTGAACAATCCAAACTGCTAAAAACTTTTCTGTGCCAATCCTGAACAATCCAAACTGCTAAAAACTTTTCTGTACCATTCCTGAACAATCCAAACCGCTAAAAACTATTCTGTGCCATTCCTGAACAATCCAAACTGCTAAAAACTTTTCTTTATTTTCCTGAACAATCCAAACCGCTAAAAACTTTTCTGTGCCATTCCTGAACAATCCAAACCGCTAAAAACTTTTCTGTGCCATTCCTGAACACTTTAAACCGCTAAAAACTTTTCTGAACCATTCCCAAGGCATTGACACTCTTCATCCTTTCATACATAGACACTTTCATCCGACTCATACAAATCTTTCATCCGGATGAAATTTTTGTATGGAGATGAAGAATCCTTTCATCGGATGAAACATGTGTCAATGCCTTGGTTTATATTGACAAGCTGAGCTTTTTAATAGAGAATTCACTTTGAATTTAGCTTTGTGAAATGATTCACTGAAATCTATAAAAATCTAAACAAATTGAGACATGAAGTCACAAACAACATCAGAGGAAATAAAAACTGAAAAATATAACTTTCATTTAAGATCTAAAATTGAGTCAATTTATTTTATTCGTATGCGACTTAGCTACAAAATAAAAAGTTCATTCCTTTACATTTCTGGCTTTTATTAACTGTTAGAAAGGAAAAGGTCATAGAAAAAAGAAAATTTGATGCCAATGAAAGGATCACATTTGTGAATAAATCTTATGTAATTTTATTTCATTTTGCAATTCTATTTTTAGCTCTTTTTTTGGATAGGATCAGAGCTGAAATTTTGTTTATTTTTCTTTTAGAATTTTAACATTTGAATTTCGTTGAATAAACATTAGCGCATACAGAATTTATTTGTATGTATTAAAGAACCGCTAAATTTTGAAGACCAAACATCATTATGAGCATGTGTGGAAAGTATTCTAAATTGCTAGGTTTTTCCGATAAAACCGTTTTTCCGTTGGTAGGACTACTAGTTGGGCTGCAAGTTAATGAGTACAAGATAAAGTTTATCAAGGTTGCTGCAACGAAGAGGTCAAGGAAGCTCGTGAGTCATCGTCATCGCATGACAATGACATTGCCTACTTGGGATTCATTATTAGCAATAATTTTGACACAAAAATGGAAAATAAGGGGAGAATATTGGCAGCTCAGCATGCATACCATTCAGTTAGGCATCTAACATAAATGATAAATCCAAGACATGCCATATCGTCTGAAACTCACTGTTACTAATTTTTTGCATTCTCGAAAAAAATTCAAAAGCTTGTAACAGAAATACAAATTTGTGTCAATTTCAATCCTATTGCTTGAAGCTTTTATCTTATTGAAATGATCAATGAAAGAATTTTGTGAATTTTACGATAGTATAAGCTCATACACACAAAAGGCTACAAGTTTTATTCGATAAGATAAATAAAAAATGCTAATATAATGGCAATTGCGTGATATTTCTTTATCATTTATACTGTTAATAACTTTGGTTCAATGTCATTTTAACACCCACAGCAATGATCCAGTTTTGTAGATTTCCACAAAAGATTTTATTTGTTTGTTTTTTCTGCTGATGTATGAAAATTTTCATGGAACTTTTCCTTATCAAACGCACAATTTTATTGGAAGGAGGCTACAGGGTTGTGTCATAAGGCATGACTGAGAATGTTTTGTGAATCGCATTCAAAATGAGCATTGAGATTATCCAGAATAGGAATATGAAGGTTGAATATCCAATTAAAAGTATATTAAAGATTTTTGAGCAAGTCTAGTGACATTTACTTACTATTTAATGAGAATATTATCCTTTGAGTCAAGTTAAAATCTGAAGAAAGCTTTAAATAACTTTTTTCAAAGCAGCAAAATGTTTCTGTTCTCTCTTTTTCACATCTAAATTCGATTGTATTAACATCAAAGTTTAAGACTAGAAAAAGAACAAAAAGTATTGAACTTAATAAAGAGAAAAAATAAGAACCTAAAAAGAAGACATTGCAACTTTCTCAAAGACAACAATTCAATTTCCTTCAGGGTAAATACAGTAAAAAAGGGGCGAGAATGGGAAAGAAAAAGTAAAGTCCATTTATTATGAAAGAGAGAAAATGAAAATTGAGTTATTAAATTTTTTCCAAATGTAATCGTAAATGAAGATATATTAACGCTTGGTTCTATAACAATAACAATTTATATAATAAACAAAGATTATTGTTTTATCATCTTGGACTGTAACCTTGTGTTGATGTCCAGTTAATTGGAATGTTAAACTTAGCAAACTATAATGTTCTGAGTATTGAACGAATCCTTGTCAGCACACTATGTATATAATGATTGAAAGATCTGTCTTTGGTGAGAATCGAACCAACTTACTCACAAAAGAGTAATACAGATTTCCGACCATTTGTCTAAGCATTCGGCTACATAGGCCTTTCTATTGCACTTTCTAATTCATCAATATCAGATTTGATATCAGATTCCACTGCTCAGACTGAGACACAAGTTCAAAGTCTCTGATACCGCAGGACATAATATGCTATAAAGTATCGTATAAAATTATGAACAAATTAGAAAAGATTCAAAGAATTTAACCTTCGTTCTCGTTGACCCGTATTATGAAATAAATTCCAAAATATATACAAAAACTAAGGCTGTGAGTGCATCACCCAGCTCAAAATCTCATGTAAAAATGATGAATTCAATGACTTCTAATTTCCATTTTATTTCCGTCATTGTCGAGACATTTTTTCCAGCTTCATTCTTCAATTTTCGATAAACTGTCATTTGGAAAGTGAAGAAAACGAATAAATTTATGGAAATAGAAAGGAGATAATAGCCAACACAATACATCATTCGTAAAAAGGGCCATTTCGCATTTTGTTTCGCATTTTTCTTTTTCCCAATTTCTATAGAAATGAATAGGAAATAAAATTTATGCGAAGAAGGCGGACGAAATGGTTCTGGTCTTGAATTTGATGTTTATGCAAAAATGTGAGAAAAAAATAAGTAGTATTGAAGGCTAAGAAGAACACAAGAGGGGAGAAAAGAAAGGGAATTTAAAAATGATTTACAAGCTTTTAATGTGCCTTCATTTATTGACAAAAGAATAATATGGACAATATTTCTTCTTAGTTGAGAATAATTGGCATAGAATTGGACCATTGATACCAAATATTTTTTTTTTTATGATTTGTCAATTTTCTGGTAAATATCTTTCCATAACTTTTATGTCAAACTAATGATCGTTTTCTTGATTTTGATTCTGGTTCCTTTATTGTGTGTGATTTTCTTTAAAAGTGCTTTTTATGCTATTTAAATAAGAACGATGTTTATTGTTTGAAGTTATAAAACAGACTAAAATGTTTACATGAAGGGGTCAACAACTATAAAAGGGGAAAATCAACTAATTGTAGTTGCAAATATAATTTGAATATTAAACGACAGTTGACATATTCTCAACAAAAACTTTGATTATTTTTCTACAATTCTAAAAATAGCAATTTCTATATGAACATTTAATGAAATTCAGAATAATTTTGAAGTCTACCATCATTTTGGAATATTTTAAGTCATAAATAAAATCCAAGATGTAAACTTAATTTTTATTACTGTTGAATAATTCCTTTTGGCCTTTTAATCTCATGTTTATCCAAGAATTTCTCAGAATAAGTAAATCTTTATTGGCCTCTTGATGTATCCCCATTTTCCAAATTTATTATCTTTTAAGAATGCTAACCTTTCAAATTCATGAGCATAAATTTTCTGCATGTGAGTAAATTTTCTTCATAAATTTATCTAAAAGGGTTGGGAGTTAATTAAATGCGAAGCAAAGATTTTACCTTAATTAATTAAAATATGTATTTGAGCAACTATTTAGTCATTTTTAAGATGCTGATTTTATGAAAGTTTAATGAACGAGAAAAGAAGTACCCACATCAAGTTAATTCTAGTATTTGCTCAAAAGATTTTCATCCCTTTAAGTTCGTTTATGTCTGAAATTTTTGGTTCAATTCTATTGTATATCTTTGGATTCAAATTGCTAATTCTCATAAGAAGTAACTAAGTTCTCACTAAATGAACTGACAGATTTGAAAACGTTGGATTGAAATTAGCTGTAGTGAGGAGTTCTTGATAAATAATGAATCCGAGTAGCACAAATCGGTTAATCGATCAGAAATCAGGATCCGGGCAACCGTGACTCTCACTTCGGTTTCCGCCACCATGCCAGAGTTATGCTAGATAAAAACCGAATTCGACACCAAGTCAGAGTCACTCCACCCCGGATATCGATTTTAGATTGATAAACCGAATTGTAATATTCGGGGAAAATAACAATATTCACAATCAGGCGTATTAAGCCATTTCTCGAAAGAATAATATTTCAATATTGCTTCAAAAGCTCTTGAATAAATAATCTCGCCTATCTCTAGAAATTTAATTTATCAAGGGACCAACTACTTAAAATTAAGTACTTAACATATGTTTATGTGAATATTTAGTTATGCTTAATCTTGATATAAACACTTGTACTATGACAGAAATACTCACTGGAAAAATTTTCCCTCATAAGACAGATTAAGTCTCTTTTTTTCGTAAGACATCTGAAAAGATCATATGAATAATTTACACAATATGCATATATGATAAAATAAAAGAACATGACAAATCCGATTATTTATTTATTCAAGTCTTTATTTTTTTATCTCTTAAAATGATGTATACAGATTTCTGTCCTGCTTATCATAAAGACTCATGCTTTTGTCTGGAATTAGCGAATAAAAAGATTTCACAAAAATTATGGCACAAAAAAAGCGTAAAACTCTTAATCAGACTAAAATGGATATTCTGAAACAAGAATGAAGATTTTGGCAACGCTTGAGCCAGAAGGTGTTCGATCTTGAGTGAAAACATTCATTGTAAGTTCTAGTTCTATATCTTGTGGGCCATCGAGTGGTCTTAAGAGTAATAAAGTAACACCTTGTGGAACTTTTCTTAAGCTGTAAAAAAGTTAAAAATATTTCAATTTAAGCCTAAAATCTGTAAGGCATACATACCTGAAGTAATGGTCCGTAACTCTTTGAACGCCAGGTGGCGAATAAATGTTGTCAATTTTCAAATCAAATTCAAGATTCTGTGACCATACAGTGGTTTGTAAATTAAATAATCCTGTACCAGCTACTGGAACTGTCATATTTGGAACCATTGATATAAAATTGTACGAATAAGAAGTTGGCTTTCTGAAGCATTCATAATCATCATGGTCACATAACATGCTTATACGCTTGCATCGACTGATAAAATAAATTGTCAGAAATATTTCATAAAAATTATAATTAATGCATACTTTGTTCGGTCTGGATCTCTCATGTATCCATATGGACATTGAATTGGAATACAACGATGACTTCCTCGAAGATTTGTACAGATTTCGTCAGGTGATCGGCATATTCCAGGCGTTTCTTTACATTCATCAATGTCTGCAAAAATAAATTAAGCAATGGCAAGTTCCACAAAAAAAAAGTATAGCTATTTTTTCCTAACAAACAACTCTAGACTGATAAAATACCTTCACATGATCTTGAATCGGTGCCAATACGGTAACCATCCGGACATGTACATCGATAACTACCCGGAATATTGTCGCAAATACCCACACATAATCGATAGCTCTTGTGAAGTTCACATTCATCAACGTCATCACATGTACGATTGTTTGCACTCAACTTAAAGCCAGCATCACATCCGCACCTATAAGAAAATTGTAAGCAAGAATATGGTATAGCAGTGGAAAAAATGGAAGATAGTCAAATATATTGTTTGCATTTACTTATAAGAGCCCCAATAATTTATGCAACGATGTTGGCACAATCCTGGATATTCTGTGCATTCGTCGACATCTACACATTTCCTATCGTCATTGACCTCATTTTTAAATCCTGCTTTGCAATGGCAATGATAACTTCCAACGCTATAATGCAAATGCTATTGATAATTTTTCGGATATTAAGGACTTAATTCCAATATACCTATTAACGCAGTCAGCATTCGAGGGACATGGACGACGATCTTTGTAAAATTCACATTCGTTAATATCTTCACAATTTCTGTTATTTGTCGATACAAATCCAGAAGGACATAAACATACGTAACCACCAGGTTTATTCTTGCATGTCTGCTGTGGTCCACAATTTGCTTCACGTGTTGCACATTCATCAATGTCAATACACTGTGTGCCTTCACCATTTAACTCATATCCATTTTGACATGTTAAGGAGTTCATGCATCTATATCCACCATTTGTGTTTATGCATTTTTGGGAGCGAGAGCATGGATTTCTTACTTCACATTCATTAATGTCTTTAAAAATAAAAATTTATGAAACAGCTTAAAAAAATGCATTTAAATGAAATTGAAAAAGTTGATAGGAGGCAGAACTTTTAAACTTTCGCTAATTTTTTTGGGAAGTGAGAAAAGTGAAATAAATGAGTCAAAAAAATCCCCGGAAGCATGAATGAATTAAAAGAGGGAAAAAAGAAAAAAATGTATAATTCACTTAAAAATCATTTAATAAGTTGAGGAAAATGAGAAAACTTTTTGCGCCTTCGCGACGGTGATTTTTTTTCTTCTTCTACTTTCATCATCATAAATGGCATAAATAATTTTGAGGTATTTTAAATTTGTGAATGAAATTTTGTAAATTATTGATTTGGATTAGCCATAATTCAATTACCAACCACAGGTAATTTAGAATTGGATATAAAATTATTGTCTAAAATTATTGAATCTATATATATCTAGTTTCCCGAAAAGCATAATGTGTTCATTATGGTCTCGCCACGTCACCGCATTAACGATAAGATGTAAAGTTGCCTTGACATCATCATGATCATTAACAGGCAAAAAGCATGCTTCTATGATACAGAAATATCATTATGGTACCTAAAAGCGGTCTCTTTGCCTGTTATGTGATCTCTGATATCTTTTTACGGGTTTGTTTGTAGCATCAAACTCTATTCTAATAAAGATTTCACTTACCTATGCATGCACCAAGATAGTTTCTTTCAAATCCATTTGGACAATGTGGCTGTGGTGTAGTACGAACTTCTGGCTTTTTAGTAGTCGTTGTCGTTGTTGTTGTGGAAGTAGTGGTGGTTTTTCTTATGCATCTAAAGCTTCCTGTATTTTTCAATTATTAAAAAATTAATTTTCATTGAATCAGCTTACATGAATTGAAAAATTGGATTTTTGAAGCCTCTACACAACATTCTAAGTCGAAATATTTAGCAAAAATTGTCATATTAATGCTTCATTAACAAATGCTGACTGAATTTGAAAAACTGACATTCTCATATCAAAGCATTAATCCAAAAGTATTGTGAATAGACATTCCAATCAAAATACCAAATCATTTTTGTGTATGAAATCAAATCAAATTGCAATCACCTACCTTTTGTATTATGACATTCATATGGATCGTAGCAGTTGTGTCGATTAAGAGCGCATTCATCGTCGTCTGTAAAAAAGTTCATTTCGTTAATCTCTCAATCACACTTTTCATTCTGTCATTTACCGTCACATTGCAGTGTTTCAGCATTGAAAGTATATCCTGTACCGCAACTCTGAGTTCTTATACAGCGATAACTTCCAATTGTATTATCACATCGTTGCGTTTCTAGACAATCATGTAAATTGATTTGACATTCGTTGATGTCTTCACAAGCATTTGTAAGAGGATCGAGAACAAAGCCAACTTTGCAGTCACATTGAAAAGCACCAGGTAGATTTATGCATATTTGATTTGCATCACATGCTTCCCTATCGTAAGCACATTCGTCAATATCTGTTAGATTAAGAAAGAAAAGTTCAAAATGAGTTTTTGATGACATTGCAGGAAAAAATTATTCTTTAAATCCAAAAAGGATTTTTTTTAGCTTACCAACACATTGATCTCCTTGTAGATGATAACCGCGAGCACATTTTGGTATCCTAAATGGTCTGAAAGATTACAGAATGATAAAAGATGTACGTATTATATCACGGTATCTTATATTTTTATAAAACGTAAAGATTCCAAAACGTTCAAATCAAATGAAATATGTTTCGCAGGGTTAAATGGGAAATTTTTCATTTTTATCCACGTTTACACGTTTATTGCTGGAAGATATTAGATGAAACATTGTACGAATGATGATGATGAGTAAAAAAGTCCATTAAAAATATATTCACGGAAAAAATGACAAGCATTGAACATTTTTTTCTATTTGTGGAAAAGTTAACACAAGGTGGGAAACCTGTGTGCCGCGATTCACTTTTGGAAATACAATGACTCGTATGTCGATGATAAAATGATGCAAAAATAGAAATACCCAGATTCCACCTAAATCTTGTTGGACAATTACTCAAATAAATGCAGACTGAATGGCCCGATCGACACAGGTATTTCATGGTAGCCTGATGATAGGCCATATGGCTTCTAGTGACAATTTTCATAGTTCTTCATGTGGTAGCCGTATAGCTACCATGAATAATTTGTACTGATCGGGCAGAATTTAGGAAACTAAAATTGTTGATAGCTTTAAAATAAAATTTATTTCATCATACTTGTTACGCTGAGTAGTCACAACGATGCATTCAAATGATCCAACTGTGTTCACACATTTATATCCATCATCGCATGAATCAGGATCTAGACATTCGTTTACATCTATTTAAAAGATTAAATAAAGTTAGTTTTAGTTTTGAACAGCTTTCAGAGATTCATGTCATGAGCATAAAAAAAATAAATTAAATTATAAGCGTATGAAGCACCTTCGCATAATTTTGTTTCCAAATTATATTTTAAGCCAGGTAAGCATGTGTCAACAACTTTATCTTGACACTTGTAACTTCCAGGAATATTTAGACACAACTGCGTTCTGCGATCACAGTCATCAAGTCCTTCAGCACACTCGTTGATATCTAATAAGAATTTAGTTCTGCCAATTATTATTTTATAGTAAATGATAGTAAAAGGAATAAGAACAATGAAACTGGAACAAAGGAATGAAAGCTTTGCGCAAATAGTTGCAAGACAAAATTAAGTCTCATTAATCTTTGTGCAGAAGCTTTCAAATAAAAATAAAAGTCGAAAAGAAATAAGAAATGTTTCTGCCAAATCATCACTATTTACCGACACATTGAGCGATTCTTGCTTGATATCGATAACCGTCCTCACAACTGCTGACTTTTGAAATTATGTTCAAGCATTTATACGAGCCATTTGTATTGAGACATGCTTGACTTTCTCTATCACAGTTCGCATCTCCAGTTTCACATTCGTTTATGTCTTCACATTGTTGCGATGATTCATCGAATGCCATGCCAGGCGAGCAGCTAGATGAGAGGATATAATGATTAGAAATTACGATTTGAGTTTGTTTAGTGTGTAAAAATAATTCTTTTAATTTTTCGTCATTCCTCTTCATTAGTACATCATTAATTTAGCTAAATTAACGAAAAGTTAAGAATAGAATTTGACCTGCTTATTGCTTCTTCTGAGACTTGAGTGTAGAAAAATTCCTAAACAAACATGAAAATACAATCAATTTTGTTTACGAAAAAAAATAAGATAAATTGTGATTTCTCCCTTTTATGAGGTAATCAATAAACAATTTTCTATAGCTATCGATCAGTGCTTCTTAAGCTTATTGGTTTTCGGAACCTTAGTTCTTCTATGCTTCTAATCTGATTGGGGTTTTAGTCCTATTCCATATTGATATTGATATTGACACAACCGATTGTTGTTAAAGCACAAAGTTGAGGCAAACTGCATTTTTGCAGTAAAAATGGATTGAAATCAGCCGAGATACTAAGAGTATTGCTTCAAAAGTAAGCTTCAAAGCTTGTTTGATTAAAAAATCGAATGAGTAGCATAACTATAGTTTGAGAAGTACTGCCTATCATGGTCAATATCCTATCAATTTATCCAGCTTGTATGAATCTTATTTACACCACAGGAAAGTCATTCAATGTCATGGAAAATGGACAGTGATTACAAATTATTCTATATTATACATCCATATTCACATAAAAATTATCAGTTTTTCTTTGCGGTGGTTGATTTGTCAAGAATAAGCTGTTCCTTTGATCATTCAACATCAATTAGGTATAATCAAAGCCAAATAGTTTTTGGGTCTACTTACTTATCTACCTTATTTAAAGTTTGCGGTATTGTTGTATCATCAATCATATTTGTTTGCTTAACACATGTAATATTATCTTCTAGTAATTTATATCCCTCCCTGCATTTGCAAACGTATGAATCATCAGTCGGAACACAAATATGTGTGCAGAGATTATCGATCCGTTGGCAAATATCTTCTGAATTGGAAAAAATAAGAAAGCAAATTATTGAAATATTTGAAATTTATTATATTTGCATGCTTACTCTCATTGCTTTCATTTGGATCGTCCTCACTATCAGCTTCTCTAATATCAGTACAACAATCTTCAATAATATCATCCCACGGCGAGCCAAATAGAGAATTTTCTGTCGAACATGAATTGCTTGTCGAGCCAATTACCAAGCCAATTTTACAAGCTTCACAACAATCCTGAATATTTGTTTTGGTTTTCCGGATTTAAACAAGTTTTGCGGGAAAAAAAGGAGATGAGAGTGGTTAGATTTTGTTTTTTAAACTATTTGTCATGCATAGTGCTTTGAAAAATTCTCGTGTGATTAAAATGCATTTTCATTTTTTATTGTTTTGTTTAATGCAAAGTTATTGCTTGTTTTAGTCATTTTGGAATTATAGACTGAATAATGCTGTTGGTAAGTAATTACTTACAAAGTTTTTAAAGCCGATTGCTTTAATCAAGCTTTAGTTGCTTACCTTAAAGAATTCTGTTCCATAATTATCTATGCTGCTATCACAACTTGATGCTGACTTTGCCGCAACCGCACCCGCTTTCATTTAATGTGAAGGAAACAAAATTAAATTTAGTTTTTCATCAAAAGCATACAAAAGGCATTTAAATGGATATGTCGAGGCTTTTGTGTCGAAGATTTTTAATCGAAATCTCAGTCGAGTGCGTGACTGACCTACTTTTCTATTCTTATACTTAAAAGTGATTGAATGAGGATATATATAAATAAATTGAATTATAAAAGAGTTGTAAAATGAACTATGGAGGGAAATTTTTCAAGCTTAGAAGCATAAACAACTTTATAGACAAAAGCCCTTAAACAAACTTTGTTCAGTGGATGAACAAGGAAGAAATTGTTGTTTACTATTGTTACTCACCCGTGCACTGATAAATTCTATGTTGCTTCGCACAGCAAATTTCTACTGTCGATAAGCACAAACCATGCAAGCCAGCTGGTACAACATTCTTATCAAGATTAAACTTATACTCGTTGCAATGTTTACGTTGTGAGCCCCAATCGTTGCCTTCATTACAACAATGACTAACTATGGATTCAATGTCGACAGCTGGAAATAAAATAAGTAGAATTGAATAGTTTACTAGTTTGTTTTTAAAAGTGTTGAGGAAAGAATTATTGAATAAATATTGAGAATGGATTTACGAACAAGTTCACACAGAACTTTACCAAAAAATAATGTTTGCTGATATATCAGAATCATTTGTTAAAGATAATTCAAAATTTATGGACTTTCTGAAAACTACTAGCAATAAATATCAAGTTTTTGCACAGTTTGCAGACGTTTGTTGAAAAAAGACCAGAATTGTTAAAGTATATTCTTTTTATCGGATGTGAATTAGGAAGTGCTATGATTAACTTCTGAATGCTTTAAAAACTATAGAATGACTTTATTATGTTCAAAAAAAGAAATTAATTAATTTTCAGCGATGGAAACTGAAGTAGTGTTTGGAATCCTGAGATTAAATTGTGCATATGTAATCCTGGGATCAATCCAGGGATTCGGGGAATTTTAATCCCGAGATAAAAAACCTTGAGCCGAACAGTAACAACACACCGGAGTGAACATTAACAAGTAAGGTGCTTTTAAGCCGTCATGCCATAACGCTAAAATGACATGGAAGTACTATGACTGTAAGTACGACTTTGCATATTTTGATTCCATGAAATGCCAGTGTGTTACTGGCAATGAAATTTCTTAGTAAGTTTTTCCGGTGGTAAATTCAAAACTATTGAGTCCTGTTCGGAACCCAACTACTTTTTCTACTAAGTTCTAGAGAAAAGTTAACTGTCCCACAACATGATTTCCGGTTGCTTGGTCCTACCACTGAGTTACCTATATCCAATGCTCTTATCGTTATATTGTACTACAGTACAAATCCAAAACTTCCACATAAATTAACATGACAAGGTGCTCGTGTCAATTCAGGAATTTAAATCTCGATATTAAAGGTATAGACCGATATACCTTTTTCAATATGTTAGTTCTAGGTACTGTGCAAATATTCTTATCATACATGCATACAATTACACCCACGATAAGATTCTCGAGCAGCATATGTATTTATAATTTATTCATAAACCTGAATTTTTTTCTCGTTTCATTTTTCCCTAACTATTTATGGGAATTTATTAAATTATAATAATGCATATCCAACATGTAAGAAGAACAAAAGATTAAAACTGCTTGAATTACAATCTCAAGGTTTTACACTCTGCAAATGCTACTTAAATTTAAAGCACAACAGCTTTCTTATCTCTCTCGCAATCAGTGTTGAATCCTTGTAATTCCTCTGCATCTTTTGACATTTTTCTTCCCACTTTTCATTTCCTTTATTTTATCTCCACATTTTTTCACCCTTCCTACATGCTATCGTCATTTCATCCTTTTTCAGCTTGCTCATTTTTCTATTCTTACGCTGCAATAGCGCATAAAAATAAAATTTAATTATATCTTAAGCGCATCGTTGAGGTTGAATTACATCCGTTCCTAAAGCATCATCAGAGATTGCAGCAAAAGTTGCAATGATTTCTTTCTTTTTTGCTCTCTCTTTTCTTAAATTGAGGAAATTTTTCTCGTCTTACATTTATGAATGTTCAATGTAGTGTAGATGGAAAATAAGAAAATTGAAAAAAAGTGTGAATGGTAATTGAATTTGATGGGAAAAGGAAGAACTTGTCGTTTGATGAGAGGTAACGTTGGAAAAGGAAACTGTGAATTACATTTTAAAACTTTATTCTTTAGAATTTCTCGCCTTTTACTTATGTTGCTAAAGGAACTGGTTGATTCCTTTATTATGCAATCAACATTCCATTTCAGATCATAATACTTATCTATTATGAGCGGGTAAGAGTAGAGATCTATCCATTCAATGTACTGATTATTGTTAAAAACAGACTTGGTTACAATTGAAATTTCAATAAGTTTCAAACGGAAGTGCTACAATAAAGTTTAATTTTTATTGTCAAATTTTAGGAAGTTTCTATTCATTTTTGATGTCCATGAAATTTTATATAATGAAGTGCTTGAAAAACTTTAAAGATTTCAATGAGATGCTTTAAAAATCGTGTCCCGAGCGACGCAAATGAAAATGGCTCCACCATTTATGCATTCATATGACTGCTAAATTTAGAAGCTTTCCATTTGGTTTTAATAAAAGAGCTTTAGCTTCTTCATTTGCGTCATTTTGGATGGTTTCATTATAGCAACTAGAGTGTTTGGTTGCAAGAGAATAAGAAATTTATTAAATTATTAAGTACTAACATCCTTAATGAAATTTCACTTTCATTTATGCGCTTTCACTGAAGATATGCTTCTAATTTTCTTATTTCCATTAATATTTAATGCTTGAGAGATGATGAAAGGTTCATTGAATGCTACCCATGCATTTGCGTTTCAAAAACACATTAGTGGAACTTTTTTAATTTTTTTCTGTAAAATTTCAAATTTTAATCAAATTATTAATATGATTCCGTTTATTTATGTCGCTCAGGTTGTCATTCCGCTTTTTAGACCCCGACCAATACTATGCTTCAAAGTAGCAATATCTTGACATTTCGTGACCTAAAGTTTATGAACACTAAAGGAGCTATTTTGAGTTCTGTTCTAAATTAAGCACAACGCATTTGTTCAAAGCTATTGGAAGTGAAAGAAGCTTAATTCAACCCCTAATATTTTGAAGAATTATGTGTCTTAACTCCAGGAAGTTCATTAAAATGAATCATAACACGAATTCCTTATTTCAAAATTCAAGACATGATCGAAAAATTAGAAAAATTCTGGTTTCCTTATAATTTTCAGTAAGGTTTAGTAATTTCATTAAATTACAGTGTCGATGTTCAAATGCGGAAGTTTTAATCGAGCATCAAAATTAATCTTTAAAAGTTTTTCCTCACATTACACATCTGATTTCTCTTTCTTTATATTTCGAACATGTGTGCAACCTTATTGATTGTTAATCATGAATAGTAGCATTTATATGAGTTTGATATGTGATGTATAATTGAAAGATTCAATTAAAAAATTGCTATTATACTCAATATTGTATCCAATTTCACGATACATTTGATATAAAAAGAAAACTTTTTAATGAAAATACATTGTCGGTAGACAGAGGCAGAGGTTATTTATAAAAAAGTAAAATTAATCATAAAAGAGAATTATTTACATAAATTTATATTGATAGCATGTAAAACAACTCAATATATTGAAGTGAATCAATGACGTTAAATGAGAAATGTGAAAATAATGAGGAAAACTTTTTTCGCCATCCATACACTTCCGTAAGCTTACTGTCTGTGTATGAATCAGTGGTGTCGATTTTTTTGTGTCTGAACATAAAAAAATATTATTTTTTATTTATTCAACTGAAAAATTATTGATAATTAATTGCGGCACTTCCGCGAAATGAAAGCCATCCTCGCTCTTTTATTAATGAATCAATTTAAAAAATGTGCCTCGAATTTTCGCTCCTCATTCGGTTCATGCTTATGTGACACTCAACAGAGCTACATAAAAATATTATCTATTAAATGAAGGAGGACACTTCACAACGATTAACTTTAATTAAACAAATTAATGTTTGAAAAATCGAGGGAATTCCAAAATATGAAATATTCAGCAAATGTTCTAATAATTGGCTATAAAAAAAAATTTTGATTGAAGCTTCATTTTTTGATTAGGGTGACCATTTGGAATTAGATTGTATTAAAAATGGTTACAGCAATGTCTGGCTGCTCTGACACTTGTGGATTTATTGAAAATAATTCATGAATTCCTAGAATTATCATGAATAAATCCTTCAATTAAATCAAATTGAAAAAGTCTAACACCAAAATAGAAAATCTTAAAAGTTTGTAACACGTTACTGCTGATGTTCCGGAAATTTCAATTCTTACAATGCATTAATAAAACGATTTTTAAATCTGCCCTTTAGAAAGATTCTGATATTTGCCAATTCATGTCGACAGATCTGTGCTAATGGATTTTGCGAATCTTTTAAGATTCTAAAGTAGTTTTAAGCATTCAAAACATATTGAAGGATATCTCTTGGTGCTCTTTAAAAGTATCCTAATACTCCAAGTTGGTTATTCGTTTCATAATCCGGCACCAGACTTGCATGACTCTGGCATGGTTCATCGAATCCAGTAACGAATCAAGCACCTAGTAAATTAGTAGATTCGTGTTATTTAGGATAAATTTATTGAATTAGAATGATTGAATTTTACATGAAGTCGAGTTGACTCAAGTCAATGTTTCAATACAAAATTCGAGTCGGCTTTGAGCTCTAGTTAGAACATGTCAATTGACCATTTGCTAATAAAGGTAATATTGATGGACAAATAGGGCAAATTTTCCATAATTTAAGTATGAGGAAGAAACTAAAAAAAAACTTCAAATACGTTCGTTGTCATGGTAAGTTAATTTGTTCTGATTGAAAAGTATGCGAACGATTCAAAAATCTCTTCATATTCGTTAGCCTCACTTGATACAATAGAATTTCTATTTAATTGATTTAGCCTTGAACTTGTATCATTTGGTGACTCGCATGCGGTCCAATTAAAAAATGGAGCGGCGCAGTATTTAAGAACATTGAGAAGAAGCACACTTTCGATAAAGATCTAATTTTTTTGCATATAAGTGATGTCACTGTCATAATTCATATAAGTTATGCGACTAATAAAAAACTCACCAGACACTGTTGACGTCGCAAGGAAAATCATAAATGCATAAAAGACACATAAACCACAATTCACTTGCATCATTTCCTTCATTCTTCCTTAAGTTTTTGGATTTAAAATCTCGTGCTTTTTGTTACGGAAAAGAGTTATGCTTGTTCGAGCATAAATTTATGGACGACTCCAAAAAAAAATCCTCTTTCCTTTCTTTTATATGAACTTATTGGTTATTTATTATTTCATACAAGTATATACGAATGAAATTGCACTTAGTAATCGTAAAATAATCAGCACATGAACACATAAAAAAGTCCTTATGATTGCGCAATTTACAGTCTTAAACTTTTAGCTGCTGCATGCAACAAAGTCACTAAGTTTTTGACTCCAATATTTAAATGGCTTTTAAATTGATCTTTATTGAATGGAATTTAATAAAAATTTGAAGATTATATAACATCCAAAATTTGCTCCACTTTTTATTAACTGTTAACCTTGCAAACAGTAGCAAGTTTGCCTAGTTGTGATTTGCGTGCACCAAAAAGCAAATTTCACTTATTTCTATAATGAACTTTTCCCATAAATTTTCCCTTTCGTTTCTTCTTCGGAATTTAATAAACTTCTCTAGAATATTATTCTTCTTTTTCTTGTTATTACTTCTAAAACGCGAACATGCATACGAACTAGTATTGAGGAACAACTAAAGCAAACTGAGCTCTTACTTTAAAGTCTTCTCAATTTTTATAGAAGAAAACTTTTTTTCATTCTCTTTAAATCAATAAAATAATGTGACAAGTATTAATGTCACAAATGATTGGTAATAGAGGCGCAATTATCATTTTTATGAGACATGTCACATGTGTTATAGCTCAAAGCATTTGGGTCTAGCATATTTGATTTACTGCTCCTTCAAATCTTTATGCAACTTTTCATCAATAACCTTTCCTTTTAAAACTGTGTTGGGTAACTTTTCATACCTTGCTGATAAACTTCAACAGAAGCTGTTCACGACATATGGCTCATGGCATCTTTGATGGCATACAGGTTGCCCACAACTGTGCTAAAACTATCCCAAAATCACTACCAATACCTGTTATATTTTTATGATCCAATAATATTTCCTTCTTGATCCATTCTCTATAACACGTGAATCCAATGACTGTAATTTGTCAAAAATAAATTGTGAAACTTTTTATTATGAAAGAATTGAGTAGTATCCTTCCAAAAATTACAAACGAAACGAAGCAGAAGAAAATTAATCGTAGACGTTCTATAGAACTTAAGGCATCATCACTGAATATTTCTTAATGACTTTTTACGAACAAAAGTCATTGAGATCAAGGATAGTTATAAATTAGAACACAAACTTACTGGTTGACCATCCGTATAAAATAGATTGAACTGAAAAGGACATCAATAAAAAATATTCTTTGCGAATGTAGATAGGAAATGTCAAGTCAGTCAGATAAAATGACTAAAAACATCCGAGTTGACCTTATTTTAGGCTAAGGAATTTAACATATGTTAGATCGAATGGAGAGGGAACAATTTTGAAGCTTGTTTGCTTAATGATAAACTTTTTTCTCTGTCGTCACTTTTTTTTTTTCATTTTGTTTATGAAAGAGAAATAAAATTTTGAAGAGGAGGGTAGGAGAAGCAGCATAAACGGAAAAAAAGAGTAGAAAATAAAAATTGAGAAATGAATGATTTTAAGATTGTGAAGTCATGTGTACTGATATCATCATTATGTTATGATATGATAGGTCAATTCTTTTCCATTCTTCTGCCTTTTGTTGCCAACAATTGAAATCGAATAGGAATGTTTCAAATTGAATATCATAAAAGTTTCTGGTTGAATGATTTTTTTTCTCGTATTTTTCAAAGCTCTAACTTCGAGCATTTTTGATTCCTCTACAATTTGAGTTGAAAGTTTACATTGATAAATATATGACAATCAGTTTGGCTATAAATAGATGCTTATGTGAACCTTTGGTAGTAGAAAAAAATCTTTTATTGACGGCTGTTCGTTTTTGAGATAGATTCTATTGATTTCAGACATCTTTGCAATATATTTTTATTTTACAGTGACGAAAATTGGAAATGAACAGTCACGGGCGTCTATTTGGATAAGTTTGAACTTGCTGTCTGTCTTTGAAATGGATTTATGAGAAAAAGACACAAGTTCAATGAATTTTTGAGGAAAATATGAAGTTTTTTATTCATTCGATATTCAAATCATAAAAAATTTCCATGTTCGCTGAAGTCTAAAGCTGCGACGTTTAATTTCATTACTAAATATGTTTACTAATGGAAACAAATAGGTAAGAATCGAATTCATAGCCATATAGCTAAATTAATGTTTGAAGGATCCAGTCTTATGAACTGCAAACACAGTGATTAATAATCGATTGTACTATATCCATTAGTTCTACAGCTGATAATGGGATCCGAACGTTTTACATTCCCACACATTGCAAGGACATCCACATCCTTGTGAAAAATTAAAATTCTTCATAATAAACTACACCTTCTTAACTGCTTAATGCATCGGTAGATAACATTTTATTCTTCGCTTTACACCTTGAGAACCGCTCACGGCATACGATTCATGACATTTCCAAAGTTTATCGCAGCACATAGGTTGCCCTCCACTGTCTTAATGTAACGACAAAATGAGAATTTTATTGAATATCTAGACATGCTCCAAAAAATGTTATCAACTGCCTAATTTAAATTGTTCTAGATTATATTGTTCTTTAACTTTCTATAGGCAATTTTGTATAAATATTTTGCTTTCATTCACTTATAGCGTGCGCCAATTTATTCTTATCGATTGAATTAATAAAACAATCTTTATCAATTTTTTCGCAGATTCTTTTCAGACAATTTTTCTAATGCAACTTTTATGTCATCGATTTATAATGAACTTGATATTGAGGAACATGAACAGAGTGAAAATACAAAACGATTGATTATAATTGATTCTATTGTTTATTTGACATTGATGATTTATTAAAAAGTTGTGTATAAAAATAAATAAAGATGGGTTTCCTATACAAATCTCCACGAATCGCCGAATTTATCAAGTCGTGCTTTCAGAATTTCTACGTCTCGGGACCTCTTTTTGATTAATTTTCTAATGGTAATGGATCTGTGAATATAAATATACAGTTTTATAGACAATTCATGCAATCTTTAGGAATCTATATTCATGCTTATTATGAATTAATCATTATTGATTAAAAATGTAAAGAATAATAGATTTGCTTACCTTGCTGCCAATGCTTCGTTAGATCTTTTAATTTCCGCACATCTTTTCTCTAATGCCATCACTAAAATCCTATATTTTTCTTCTTTATCCTCTATTGTGTCCATTTGATTGTTACTACTGTTATTACTTAAAGCGTTATAATGCTTCAATGTCATAATTTATAATTTCAGTGAACTTATGTCTGTATAACTCTTAAATTCTATATTATTTCTTAAAACTAGCAATAAAAATGCACAAAGCTATCGATTTATGTTTTTGTTTACTAAATTATAACAGTTTAAAGCAAAAAGTTTGCTTCAATAAACTGTTATAAAAAGATGCAAATTCAAAAATTTCGTTTAACGGATTTTGTGTTATAAAACTTGGAAAACTATAACAATTTCTATTGCTAATTCTATGCGATTTTTAAAAGTTTTAAAATTGCAACCAATTTAAGAATGACTTGTTTTCTTTTAAATTGTTTTCAAATTGGTCGCATACCAAACAGTTTCTTTATGATTCACATACTTTTAATACAATTGAATGCACAAATTATGTTTTATGTTATACGACAGTTGCAGAAAAACAAAACAAAAACTTTAACAATAAAACTTGCCAAAAAATGAATCTCAACACAGAAATTTTTTACATGTCAAGGTAAAAGGAAGCTTTATATTCAGTAAAAATATAGCTGTGGAAAAATTTTGGCAAGTGAAATGCATTAAATAACTACACAAATGAAGGTTAATTTGAAAAATAAAATGAGCCCACACAATGTTTAAAATGTGAGTTTTTCAGTCAAATTTGAATGATATAAAATAAAAATTGAATAAGTTTCAACTTTACAATTTCCAATATCCAAACACATTTGATTTTGAACACATTTAAATCATCCAAGTCGATATGTGAAATGACAAGTAAAAGATATGAAAAATATTGTCCTGTTATAATTAATTTTAAGTACTTAATGAAGATGGCGCTAGTGTGAGTTTCACATTTTACTTAGCTTACTGAATATTGTCATATTAGTGTCCTACAGAAACATTCAAAATCGTTTTATAAAGAACAGAAATGTGAATAACAAAGAATTTTTTGCTGTTGCTTAGGCAATATTTTTGTCTTTTATTAGTGATATTCTACAAGTTTATATTTTATTACATGCTATTATTGATAAATTTACCCGAACAACACAATGCTGCTTGTTAAAAAAGTCGTAATCAGCCGTCACGGTATTGTTAGAAGAACTTTGCATCTTACCGTTCATACAGTAACGTACCGGCACCCTAGCAAACACTCTGTGCTGTTCGTATATTTCTCTTATTCTCTAAAATATTTGTATATTAAACAGTTTAATTAAATATATTTATTTTACGATATTTCATGATATGTATTTGATTACATTTTGATATGTATCGATTTGGTTGCAGTGGGTAATTTATGATGATTCATAACTACCCACTGAGTATAAATTTACGAAATAATGATAACTTTTAAAGTAATGCTTAAATAACTAGTTTAGTTTTACTTGAACACTATAATTTCCATTAAATATTTTATTAAAATTGATGACTAATTTAAATAAGATTGAAATAGTCTAATCTTGGTCTAATCTAGACTCGGAATATTTTGAATATAATTAACATTTTAATAAAAATATTTGAATTTAAAAATAAAAACTATTGATTTTTAAATAAGTCTCATAAAAATCAAAGAACTAAAGTCTTTTTAAATCATAAAAAAATCAAATTAAATTCTTAGCCCTAATATTAAATGCAGTATAAATTATTTCAACAAATTAACGACGATAATATTAATTTTTGATTCTTTTATGTTTTAAACTAATGTCCTTATTATAATATTATATTTTCTACATAGCGATCATGTCTACATTCAATAATGCCATTTAATATCCACAAATTAAGCATTAATTTCTATAAACATCTACATTATGTTATGCTTAAATAAATATTATTTGATATGCATCGCATTTCATTCATTTGATATGTATGTTGATATGCCTTGATATGTTTTGGTTTATGTTCAACTTATGAACAAAGTTATGCCTTACGCATCTAATATAAAACTACGTGTTACATATTACACATTAATATCACTACATTTACACCTAAAATGCATATTTAGGCAAATAATTGACGGTCAACTAAACGTTGATATTCAGTTTTATTAATTGATATGCAGTAGGTTTTCTGAATTGTTCGTGTTTGTCATTAAATACTATTTTTCATGATATTTCTTCTTTAAAGTATACAAAATTAATGTCAAGCTTATGCTAATAAATGTCAAAACTTTTACTATTAATCAAGCTACATACTCAAATATTTACTGACATCACTAATTTCTTCTGTTTATGACTTATGAAAACCACCATCAATATGTGAATTTATTAACAATTGGGCAAGATTTTACTGAAAGCGGGCGTCATTCATTTATCATAACAATTACTTAATTTATCATTTTAAGCATCTACAGAAAAATTAAATTTCTTTTGATTATTTTTTGCAACATTTTAAAAAATTCTTTTTAAGAACCTATGTTTTGCCCGAATGGACAACTTGTCACAAAGTCTGATTAATAACTAGATTTAAGATCGACCAATGGCATTTTCTACAGAACTTTCCATAAATTTTGTCATTGGTCTACCGTAGTTATTGACTAGACTTTATGTCAAGTTGTTGATTCGAGTTGGTTTCAAATGTTAAAGTAAGGTTCATTTTTAGAATCCATAAAAAATGAAATTTGATTATTTTTAAAAATCTTTATAATTTAAAATAGCATGTAGGATATATGAGAATATACTAAAAATTTTAAACATTTGAATCCTTTTACATTTGGTTTCAGGCATTATAAATAAAAATCACAGAATTGATTGCAAAACGTTAAATTATCATGTTTGACGTAACAAAGCATTGGAAACAACATACTAGGTATTTTTATATTTATCATGGTTTTTTGGTAATTTAGGTATATCATAAATATAGAATTAGTTTTATAACAAAAATAATAATCTTTTATTCTAAAATAAACTTTAAATTGATTATAATTTTTTTTAGAAAATTTCATCCTTTTCATTAAATGAATTTAAGTTTTTTAATTAAATTGCTCAAAAAACATTCCGATCGGCACATAATATTGATGGCAACTATGTTCTTATATATGGCATCTAGGCGACCATTTTCATGGTAATTGCCATAATAATTGTCACTTGAATGCCATGTGATCGCTTTTTGACTGCCATGATAAACTTGCACCATTTGGGCTTCTTAAATAAAATTTAAAAATAGAATTTAACAGCAAGACAAAATAGTTAACAATTAGGTATTTCCAATAAATATATCAATTTCTTTTCAAATAGTTTATCAATAAAATTAAATTTTAATTCATATGAATGAATTGAACTTTGTATTATGCTACATAATTTGTATTTATTGCTGCTACACGCAATTTAAATAAATTTGTTTCAGTAAAATCTTTAAGAATGTAAATGTACTTGAATGTATATCATATTTATTTTTAAGTTATGATGGAGATATTGTAATCATTTGTGAATTTTTGTCTGATTTTCTTCGGTGTCTTGAATGTTAAAATTTCAATCCTTTTTATAGGAATCAATCCAAAATCAAGAAAATTCAATATTCAAATTAAATCTCAATATTCAAATTTTTCCGATATCTACCTACAAAAATGCTTATAATTTCGTGTTTTTCTTGCTTTCTATTGAGGTCTATTAATATTTAGGAAGTGTTTTGGTTATTTTCACATTTTAAAATTTTAAGGGCTCCGCCATGAACTGTAGAACTGTATTTTCTGCGTTATAGACAAGCAGGCTTATAGTTTTTGACTGTACGTATCTTATAGATCGTCCAAGCTTGCTGGTCTGCAGTTTTGAACAACGCCAAGCGTTGATAAAATGCATACTAAACATTGATTATTGTGCTTGCCTAAATCAATTCAAAAACAACTATAAGCCATCAAGACTAACTCAAAAGTTCGCATCCAAGTACAAATACAACATATTTTTGAATACATAACACTTTGTTTTAAAAATAAACTTAACATCATTTCAATTATATATTTTATATTAGATATAAATTAGATATAGATACGTTAATATAAACTTTAGTTACATTTAACAGAGATTAATTTGTTTTTCTAAACATTGTTTATTTTAGTTCGAGATTAATCGATATAGTTTAAAAATTATCGGGATCATGTCAAAATTTACTTTTATTTTCCAATAGTTTAAAGTTACAATTTGCATCCTGAGAAACACAAAATATCTTCTTAGTGTTCCTCAGGTGTAAAAACAGAGTTCAAAGTCGGTGAAGTGATCTTTTTGTTTTTTTATTATATTTACTAACCCTTACGGGAGAGATGATAAAGTAAAAGAGCCGACCTCACTTCACCGCCTTCAATCTCCTAAAATATATTAACAAAGTTACGATTTGATGATCCCTTACCTTGTTTCAAAATATTATTATTGTATCATATTCATTTACTAAATACTAAACGACTCTAAACGACTTTAAAGCTTAATTTTTTTCCTAATTCGTGCTGACTAGATAACTCATCAATATTTTTATAATTTCATAGTAACAAGTATTAGATTATTTTATTTTTCTAGGTTATCATCCGTTCCTTAATTTTCCAATAAATCACGCATAATGTCTAGTGAATCCTGTAATGATTTTGCATAACGAGTTGCACTTGTTGTGTCAGCAGAATAAAATGCTGAGACACAAAAAATTATTTCATCTGGATGTGGATTGTAGGAACAGCCATAACCGCGTGGTGTTACTGGTCCATATCCCATAAAGCTGTTTGTTGAACACGCAACCTAAAGTTTGAAATATCCACAAAGTTTAGTATGACATTGATTTAAATTAGGAACTACTAAGAAATTGTGATTACTTTTGTGCTTGTGAGGCTTATGTGTAAGTAAGAGAACATCAATTAACTTGAATCTACTTACGTGAATCAACTCTTCTGAAAAATGAAATTCACTTCATTCATGTGCAATTAAAAAATCGATTGTACTTGTGCATAAAACTTTAAAAGTAAGTGCAGAATAGGATTTTGTGCTATAAATTTTATTTCACTTTTATTCTGTGCATTTTTGTGCAGTCTTACATTCAGTGATTTGTAAAAATTAGAAACATAATTTACCTGACTCGTTGATAAAAGGAAACAATTAATGATTTTGTAGCATTCGTCCGTAAAAAGTTCATGCAAGTCTCCTTCAACTTCTCGCGATGCTTCACGCAGACCAAGTAACGGAATATCTATGCCATTACCCAAAATATTTTGCACCATAATTTCAGTCTGTCGAGTTGCAGCAGTACGAAATAGCTCACGAAGCTGTTCTTTCTAAAAATAATTTGGATTTATTTCATATAAAACTTGGTAATAATTCAGTTCCTTACATTATAAATACTAAATGAAACTTTTTTCGAATTTTCTTCATCTTCTTTATCACTTTCCAACGTTACATTTGCGCCTTCACCTTGACACATAGCTTTTGCCCATTCAAGTGCTTCTGAACTAGCTGAACGAATGCAATCAACACGACCCTAGAGAAAATATTTGTTATAAAACATAAAATATATAAAATTTATATTGCTATAGCTTACCAATAAGAATCTTCGAGTGGATGCACTTTCGTAAGTGCTAACCAGAAATCCATAAAGTCTGTGGATGAATTTAATGTTTAGAGTGTAAATTGAATCAATATAAAATTTGCTTACTTGTAATACGCTAACTGGAGTGCAAGCTGGATATAAACATCAGGACTAACTTTACACGATTTTATAAAATTCTTTCCATATGCTTGATACCGATAAACATAGAAATCGAGGTCTTCAATTCTCCTAAAATTCAATAAATTTATAAGAAAATTGCAACATCTTCATGTACATTCTTTATTTTCATACCCATCTACATCCCTTCGTGCCTGTTGTATTCTCTTCTGTAATTCAGGTCGAATAATCCACTCAAGTCTTTCTGGTGGTGGCAAATGCTGTGGTGTGATGCCATTCTCTTCCGGACTTGGAATTTCATCAATTTTATTAAGAATTTTTTCTAACAATAAAACAACAGCAATTCCCTCTGATGTCGAGTGTTCATAACATAATCCCCATGTTCCATCATTGCAGATGATAATTTGCATTGTCTTATCAAACCATCGATTTGCTGTATTACATTCACTTCCACCACCATGAATCATTTCATGTGCCATATTCGTCTCATCACGATCACCAGAAAAATGTGCACTCGATGATGCACCATGAAATCCTCGTGCATTAAATGCTGGTGGCAATAGTTCATCTAAGCATAAAAGTATTAAGGATTTTTCAATCAGTTCAATATTTCGACAATTTTGTTCATCCATCAATAATGTTTCACGATCTTTTGCCCACAATCGACGTGGTTCAGCTGTTAATAAACCAACCATTGGCGGTAATTTTGGAAGACATGGAGCATCACTTAAAATATAAAGTAACTGTGAGAAGATTTCATCTTCGGATAATTTCCCAATTTGATCAGCTTTAACAATAACACAATACATTTGATTACGACAATAGACAATGATATGTTGAGTTTCATCTTTATTTTGAAGATCTGGTAGGAATTGACTGTCTCGTTCGATTCCGGGACGACGGCATGATCCTAATAAACGATAATATTGTGCCATACATAATGGTTGGTTCTTTTCGCGTGATGCAGCTCGTTCTTGAGGAAGATTTCCACTACGCAAATAAATATAATGTTAGTTTTGAAGTTGGAATTTAAAACTAAAGTTTCTAACCTATCCAGAAGCTCTTTATGCTCCAAGATTCCATCAATAATTCTCGCCGCAAATCTCGCCACATCGTGAACAGTTGTGAACTTTCGTGGTGGCAAAACCATACCAGGATTAGAATTTATTGGTAGTGGTAATGGAATATCCATGTACATGTCATTTAACCAATAATTATAAGCCTGAAAGTAGATTGAGTGTTTTATTCTTGGTTTCATTCATAAAATTTATTGATAAACAATCGACAAAATTCAATCAAATACTTTATTTTCAGTCGTATAAAGGATTACCAGCTTCATATCTTATCTGTACTATAGTTCAATACACTTCTGATTGAATTTAAGTAAACAATTTTTAGTATTTGATTCAAACTCTTTGTGTAAGGAAGTATAATACAGTTAATAATTTTTTAAAGCTTTATCTTAAAGAAGATAAGAACGATTGACATGAGACTTTTAATATTTCTGGGCCTTTTATTCTCCTCCAACCTTGCTGTTAATGGATTTTCATATTGCTCAAGTTGGGATCAACTAACTACACTTTGGCCTGTTTGGGATGATCCTACTAGTTTCATACAATGTATAACATTACATTTATATGGAAGAATTACATGCCCAGAGCCTTTATTGTTTGGTTTTGAACAACAGGTAAATAAGAATATATTTATTGAAGTCATTTTCAATATTTTCTTTATTGTTTTAATCAAGTAAAAAAGTCGAAATAAGGCAATCGCCACTTTTTTGGATTATCAATTTTAATCAGAACGGACTTTAGTGCAAAAAATTCAAAAATATTGAATTTGTTCTTTTGGGTGTTAAAATATTTCGATATTTATTTCGTGTGCCTTTTATCTATAAGAAAATGAAATTGCTAATGAAAAGTGCGAGTTAATATTAAGTATACCAAGATTAGCTATTGCAATAGTATTGAGTATTCGAATTTGTATAGATTTCCAAGAAAAGCGCAATGATATAGTGTCGTAAAGCGCAATGATATTTCGAAATTTAATTTCGTTGAATATTTGGATTCTTTTCATTAGGTTTGTGTTTGGCGATTTCAATGGCAACCTCCACCTGGACCTGATGAAATTATGCCAATAACCACGACAACTCGCATTCCTGTAACAACGACGACTTTTTCAACAACAACCACAGAGCCAACAAATACAACCACCGAGCCAACAACAACAACCACCGAGCCAACAACAACAACCACAGAGCCAACAACAACAACTACAGAACCAACAACAACAACCACAGAGCCAACAACAACAACCACAGAGCCGACCACAACAACCACCGAGCCAACCACAACCACAGAGCCAACCACAACCACAGAGCCAACCACAGAGCCAACAACAACAACTACTGAGCCGACAACAACAACCACCGAGCCAACAACAACAACCACAGAGCCAACAACGACAACAACAACCTCAGAGCCAACAACGACAACAACAACCACCGAGCCAACAACGACAACCACAGAGCCAACAACGACAACCACAGAGCCAACAACAACCAGTACAACAACAAACACAGAACCAACAACAACAACAACCTCTCCAGATGAAAATTCACCACCTACAACCACTACAATACCCATTATTACAGGACCTCATCCGGTAACTGCACCTACAACATTAGGAACTGTAAGAAATTTCTTTTATTGGATTAAACCTTTATATAGATCTAAAAATTACTTTTAGCCTCCAACCCCGAGCAGAACACCTCAAACAACCATTGAAATAATAACACCTCCTGTTGCAACTACAACCACGGTTACCACAACAACAGAACTTATAACAACAACCGAGGAAATCACAACGGAAACAACTGAAGAACAGACGACAACTGAAGAGACTACTACATTGCAACCAACAACTGAGGGTTATACTGGAACAACATTACCCGATGTGCCTCCTACACCAGACAGTAGAATGAAGAAATGGATTGACAGGTTCATACCTTTGCCATTACTTCATCTTAGGAAATAAATTTTTATCATGCATTAAAAGCTTTAAAAACGGAAATAATTAAGTAACTAAAATTAATCCCGATATCAATATACAATTTTGATAATAATTTGTCAATATTCATTATCAAAAGAACCTAATAAAATATGACATCAGGAAATAAATTCGTATTTTTTTTTTTGGAGATAACAGTCCAATTCCGCGATTTTTACGTCATTTTATTAATATTTATTTTTGTACTACCTTTTTCTTAAAACAAAGCAAGCCTACTTGAGTTGAAAATATGAGTAGAGCTTAGGAAGGACCACTACTTTCTATAATTAGGGCCATGCGATTTTCATACCTTACGATTTACAAGATTGGATAGGTATTTTCCTATGAAGCGAGTAAGCTGAGTAAGCTGAGCAAAATGAAACCAATTTTTATGTACCTCCTTACCTCCCACACCCTCTCCTTCGTAAGAGTAAGCTAGTATATTTCAGATGAGCAAGCTCTTGACAGCAAGATCATTGCCTGTTAAGGACTGTTACAAAATCGTAGACTTCCCACTAACCCCCGAAGTAAGCTAACATAATAACTTGATAATAACGGAACGACTACTATGATATAATTTGACATTTGAGGAATCATCGAGATTAATCAATCAATCTATATTACATGTTAAAGAGTATTAAAGACTTTAAACATTACAAAATTACTCATCCCTGCCACTCAACAAAGTTTGCGAGTCTTTTACAAAAAGTACCGTCTCATCAGATAATGCGAAAATATAAAAAATTAGTCAAGATAAGAAATGAAAGGAAGAGCATCATTCCGAAATGAAAGAGTGTGTAGAAAATGATAAGCACTAAGTGGATTTACGAAGTATTTATGTGTATTAAATTTATAAAAGAAATGTTTCGATCATTACTCTACAGTATTATTTAAGCTATTGATCGGATTCATAGGACTTTAATATTGGACAGTGAAAGTTTCAGCAGCAAGAAGTTTGAAAAGCTTTACATTAAAATGAAAAAGTTCTTAATATGCTTACTATTTAATCTGAGTGCCTCAATTGTGAATGGTTTCCCTCAAAAGGCAGCCTTACATGAGCAGAACGTAAAGTGCACGCAAAAAAATTTCAACATTCTCTGGCCAGATTATGAAAACCCGCAAAATTATTATATTTGTACAGAGAATGGCACGCAGTTAGAGAAAATCTTGTGTCAGAACTCACAAAAGTTCAATTTTTACTTACAAAAATGTATTGTTGATTCAGAATGGATAAAGGCCCCAGGACCTGAAGATATTTTAATATTAACAGAAAATGAGAAAAATTGTAACAATGGAAGTGGTTTTTGGGTAGATGTTGAAAATGAAAATCAGTACTTTATGTGTATTGACGTGTACATAGCTGTGAGAATGAAATGTAAAGCAAATGAAATTTTGGATCTCGAGACTAAATCATGCATGATTATGGGAACAAGTTTGGATGAATCAAATATGTTTGCTCCATTGTGTAGTGCTGATGAATTAAATCTTTTGTGGCCAGATCCCATTAGTCTAGAGCATTTTTATCGTTGTACAAATTTAAGGCAGCCATTGAGGCAGTCTTGTCCTGAAAATCAATTATTTGAATATAGAATCCAAATGTGCTTCCCAATAACTCATACAACCCCAACAATACCACAAAGAGCACCAAATTGTACAAGAGAACAATTAGACTTGAGATGGCCAGATACTTGGAATGACCGAAATTATTTTACATGCAAAACTATTGGTGAATTCATATTGCATCATTGCCCGTTTGATCAAATGTTCTACTTTCCATTGCAAATGTGCGTAATTAATCCAAATGCTCCAACAACTCAAATGACAACTATCAGAACAACACAACCGGGTGAAACAACAACACGACATCCACTCGATCCACTTGAGTGTAATTATGAGGATTTACACCTACTGTGGCCTGTAATTAATGACGAGCATGGATTTTTTGTATGCGTAGGCTTAGGACATGCGGAAAGACGAAATTGCCCACAAGTAATGATTTTCGTTTTTCAAATCCAAACATGTATAGATGATCCAAATTTTACAACAAGAACAACAGCATCAACCACGACACAAATTGAATTGTCGTATGAAAATTGATTATATAAATGTCAAGGATGTCATATCAAATTTATTTTATAAGTAGATCATTGTTCCTACGTTTTTTTATCAGTATTAAAGATTTCAATCTCCTAATTTTAGTATTATGACTTTATTATGTCTCTTACCCAGTTATCTTCTGCTTCCCTTTTATCAACCAAATATTGATGTAATTTCGGACCAGGATGAGCTGAAAATTGTTTAACAATATTCTTCGTCCTCTCATATTGTTGAGTTGTTACAATTGGCTTTAGTGCTCTTAAATATTCAGCCATTGTCTGTTCCAATGGTGGAACTGGAACTTTTGGTAATTGCTAAAAGAAATAAAACATAAAGAAAATTTATGAAAATTTTATTTGACAAGGATTAAAAGTTTTAAAAGAGAACTTCTGTTTGAGTGTTTGAGTTTCCAATTTTGAATGCAAACTTTGATCGGATGTGGATAAGATAGATGAGAAAAGGAAACAAAAAAGGAAATGGAGATGGTAGTATTTATTCTTAATAGCTTGAGGGAAGCAATGCTCCGGCATCCATCAGAAAATTGTAAAAAAATGTATTTGCATATTAAATAGTGACTGGACTTTGAAAACGATCAAAGTCAACTTATCTCGACTCGACTTCGAGTTCTGTCGTGTAAGTCGAAACCAGAATGTTGACGTGCATTTGCTTTTTTGAACAAATGAATCTGAAAAATCAATGAAATGCTTCAAGCACTGAACACAAAGTATGTTTATCGTGATCTAAAACAAGACGTCTTAAATTCGAATTTTTCGGTATTCAATTTTCGAAAAATTCGAACATTTTTAAAGAGTTCGAACTCTGTAAAAATAGCGGTCGGTTTTGAGGCTCCCACCCTCTGATCGTGATATATTTCAATCTCTTTATGCATGTCTATGGACGCTGTATTTTTAAACAAAAAATGTTTGTAATTAAAGTGAACTCAAAATTGAAAAGAATCATCTTCAATTTATGTTAACTGTATAAGGTTCATGAGCACTTGACAGAAACATCAAATGTTGTCAAGTACCATTCTTGAAATTATATATGTAGCGTGTTATACAACTTTTTTTGTCTTATTTTATTTCAAACGAACGAGACATGAAAGGGGGAAATTTCAAAAAGGGATATAAAATTGAAAAAATATAAAAATTGAAAAGCAAAGTGATGCCCAGCGGGATGATTGTGTACGTAGCAATTTTACGCATCAAAAACATTCAATGGCAGGTTGCTGTATTCGGATTCTATACATTTTTAAACCTATAGACTTTTTATTTTCGAATTGTGAGCTCTTTTAGCTATTTGCAAGTAAATTAAAGGAAAAATTCTAATGGAAATGGGTGGGCATTGAGAAGATTGCAATTAAAAAGTTCTTGAAATGTCTGAATTTGAGACATTCTAATGAGGTCACGTACTGTTTATGATTTCTGAATATTTTAGATCCGATGCACGAAGAAGACAGAATGTGTTTAAGTACTTCTATTTCTGATGTTTTCAGCTATTATCTGATTAGCAATTTGTCTGATTTTTATCAGACCATCCAAAAACTTCTCCACATTTACATGTTCTCATATATTGTATAACTGAATCATCATCAAAACTGCTCAACGCTTCAAGCATTAAAAAGAGAGAAAATAAAGGGAAGATTGTAATTTAATGCCGGCCTCAATTTTTCTCTACCTTTTATTTTCCAACTTTTGGGATTTTGAAAAGTTGAAAAATACAGTTTTTGCGATCGATAAAAGACAAGTTGTTTCCCTTGTAAATTTATATGTATGTAGGAGGATGTAGGGTACGCACATGAAAAAGGAAATTACAAATTCTTTTTTCATATAATTCTCAATGAATCATATTGATGAGATAAAACACGTCACTCTAACATCCCACTTGCTATAACTCAATCAATTTGAATTTGAATTCATGACTGAAATGAAAATTTAATCGTAATCGTGTGAGAGAAATTAAATTGATTTTGATGAATGTGACTCTGAGATTCTTGTCAATTTTTATGTGCGTCAAGACCAACCAACTGAACTTGCATTCCAGAGACATTTTTGTACTTCCCCCTTCTTATCTCCGAGCAATCGATTTTTATTATTTTACCTTGAAATTTTTAATAAAATTATAAAATGCACAAAATGTACACAAACAAAGAAAACAGATTCGGAATTAAATTAAAGGGAAATGAAGGCACAATCATATCTCTTGGGATTCTAAATACAGTAAATCAACTACAGCAATGAAAATGTTTTTATTGCGACGAAAGGGAATGAAATAAAATATTTTGACAATAACTTCTCCTCTAGCTTTTAATGCTTACTTTTTTTATTTGTGACGTTTGAATACGAATAGCAAAAAAAAGTCGTGTCTCTTAGGGAATTGAAAGTAACAAAATTTACTTTTTGATGCTATGGTGGATTAAATTTTTAAGTTCGTGAGTCTGTTTTCCAACATTTTAAATGACAGACTGGATTATTCGAATGAGTGCTCTGTTCCAAACTGAGGTAAGTTAGCTCAATCCTCTGTTACATAATAAAAAGACTTTGTTGATGTGGTCAAAACCATATGAGAATTTGTAATGACAAGGATAAGCTTTAAACTTTTTTTTATCATTACTTCGTTCCATTTATCATGGTTAATTGAACAAAAAATTCAAAAACACGAAACTAGATACTTCTTGTCAGATACCTATCAAGGTCTGATATTCGAGATTTTGTTCAAAGTTTATTGTTCATTAAATTAATTTTTCATACTAAAGTTGGTATCCGAAGCAATATGGTACATATTTTAAAGTATATAAAATGTCTGCCTTCTCCAATATCCAAGTTAATTGCTGGAATGAAATTGATGTTATAAAGCTTAAATGTCAATTCTAATTATATCTGGAAAGAAACAGTTTTTTATTGCTAAGAAAAGACACAACAAGGTCGATTCAAGAAGATAATTGAAAAAATGCCTGGGCTTATGAGCTATCAATTGAACATTTTATTGTAGTTTGTAGTATCCGAATCGGTTAATAAGACTCTGGCTTCATAATCCAGCACCATGCCAGAGTCACTTCTTCTTGGTTCAGGCTTTTTGATTGATTAACCCGAACAGACGAGGAACATGGTCACAAAATTGAGCATGCTCAATAATATAGATTAAGTATACTCATTAACACGCTTATTTGGGAGAGTATGATTATTGTCTGTTAGAGTGCTTGTGCTCTTTGGTATCGTAGCAAAGTGGAATCTAAGATGTCGAATTATATTTAGACAAATTTGCCAGTAGCATTGTAAGGCCTCTTTGGTCGAGTGGTTTAACTGTAAATCTAAATCTGTAATCCTGCAAAGTTTGTTTTGGAAATTTTAGAAACTCGAGCATTACGTAATTTACTTCTTATGAATTTTATAAATAGACGGTGAGATTTTTGAATAAATGATTCAAACAGAAGTCATTGAAGATATTCTTCAAACATTTTTTATGCTTGAAAAAATTAAGAAAAATGTTCAAAAGATATTTTATGTTTACTTACATCTGGAAATCCATATTCATCTGTGTCAGACGCTTGAGACAACCATTTTTTCGGCAAGGATAAAATTTGCTCTTTCCATCCTGTAAAAGAGTAAAAAAAACAAAAATTATGAATATTTTGATTAGGAAGTAAAGAAAACTGAAGAAATGAAATTATAAAGGAAGATAAGAATGAAAATTTTTTGTTCCTTAGTTTGTCGTGAATAACGCAAAAAAATAATTAATTTATTCGTTCTTTTCTTTCTTCTTCACTTTTTGTTCTTATTTTGCTGTATGTCTTTAAGCAGTTTTGATGGAAATACAACAAAATTACTTTAAAAAGAAAGATCAAAAAGTAAAATAATTGCATTCTAATTTAATTAATTACATCCACGCTTTCGATTGAAATTTTGTAACTTAACGACATAATAACAATTAGTCTAAAGACAAGGAATTTATCTTGTTGTGAAACATCGTAAAGATAATTTAATCAAGTCATTTTGTGATCCCTAAATAGTCTAACGATGAAATTTTCAATACAATACAATGTCTTAAGCTTTCCATTTACTTTTCCTTCAATGTTGAATTTGATTTATCCAATTTTTTACGTGTAAACCAAAAAGAAAATCATTTGATTCTAATCAAGAAATACATACAGAAATATACATGCGTAGGTAGGAACAACAGAAACAAAAAAATTGTTAGGGGTTAAATTTTCATTCATTTCCACAATTTGCGCAAAATTGGCATCGTTGCATGGAGAAATGGAAACAAAATACAGAGAGGGAAATCAACCACATGTTTTTCTATTGAGGGTGAATATAATTACTTATACAATTTCATGAGATTGTTATAACTTGAATTTTAAGGTAGACATGAATAAATGAATGGATGGGCCAAATTTGAGAATTTCTTTTGAGCTCTATAAATTCAAAGCAGAGCCCGAAGTCGATTCGGATTTTTTGTGAAAATTCGACTTAAGTTGACTCTATTCCGTATAAAATTTGAGCCGATTGCGAGCTCTAGTGAAAATTCTTTAAACAATTTTCAATCAGCTTCTGTATGCAGTGCCCATTTCTAATTCTAAGCTTAAATTTTCATCATACAATATCATGTTTATCATTTATACCAGTGGCGAGCAACCTGTGTGCCACGGCACAATAGTGTACGCAAGAAATCTCAGGTATGCCGCAACAATCTTTCAAAAGTTCTAAAAAAGTACGATTTGCTGTAGTTTAGAATGATACTAAAAAAGGTTGTCCACCACTGATTCATACCTATGAAAAATTTGTACTGTTTGTGAATACAAACAGAAATGATTGATGTAAGAAAAATATGTACATCTACTGGTTTCTAAACAAATTGCAGAAATGAGATGTTGTTGTAGATGTTCTGAATCACACGACTTTTAATTACATTTTTATGAAATGTATAGAAGCAAATACCTAAAGGGACAGTTGTGTATTGTTATTAAGGCTAGCTGAAGTTTTGTTTCATCAAGGAATTTTTACAAATGAATGAAAATCCGAAGAATCATCGTGACATTCAATTTATTATGATAGCACTAATACAAAAGATCGTCAGATTAGTCTGCACAAAACAAAATGGATAATATGGATTCATTTTAGAATATTCTAAAAAAACTCAACCTTCATCTTTGAACCACAAGCATCAATATATGCAAATTTATGTCAATAACAAGATATATATTGAAAATTGAGAACAATGATGTTTTTAGATCATCAATAAAAACTTATCCATTTGGATTTCCATTCGATTTATATTGATTGAGATCGAAATTAGAAATCAAAAAGTTTTAGCAAAAATATTCCCCAAAGTGAAAAGTTTGACTTTATATAAGAATATGTGTAGGCTGTGGTGAGATTTATAACAACATTTATATTTCATACATTTAATGATGATTGATCTTAAACTAACTAACTCAGATATTTATTGATTTTTATTAAATTTCTCCATTTATAGTCTTAACTTAATCAAATATTGATAATTAAAGTTATTTAAATCTAAATTCGGAAAGCTTCTCACAAACTTCATGAACCTCTATAAGTGCTCACCATCACATTCTTTAATTGCACATTCCATTTTTGTCTGTTCCAACAATTTTACAAGAATCACTTAAAACTTAAGATGCACTTTCAATGAGTTTGAATATCCAATTAAAATATCATACTTCAATAATCCATAGACTTTATTGAAATAGTCAAGTGCTTTTTGGCAAATGTATGATTTGATGCAGAAAGTGGATTCAAAATACGATTGGAACAGAAACAATACAAATGAATTTTATGGAATGATTAAATACGAAATGTCTACTAAAATAATGAAAAAACTTTTATATCCCATGCATAGATGCAAACTTAGAAAGTGATGCTCAGAATGTACTTGATAAAGACTATATCATTTGCTGTGGAAGGTACTAATAGTGAATTGTAATAAAATCATTGCACAATGAGAGTCTGGATGGTATCATTTTAAAATAATAGATTTTTTTGTTCAATAAAGGATAATGATGTTCATTACAGCTCTTTATTAAATTTAACAATGATACTTAACTAGAATTGTTTCAGCAAAACTTATTTTAGCGCTGATAACAAGCGATTTTTTCGCATATAATGTTCGCTAAAGTTTCTCATTGTGTAATAGAAAAGTTCAGCAGCAAGATTCTTTTTTGTTAGATTGAAAGTTATTAGATGAGTTGAGGATATATTTGAAAAAGTTTTCACACTGATGTGCACATTTGGCTTTGGAATTGAAGAAGATTTTAATTTGTTTTCTACATTTTCGATTTTGGCAAATGTGTTGAACTTCTTAAAGTCATTACCGAGCGATAAAAATAATGGCGTCGATATGGCGGCGATAGTGAAGTCTTCTTTATTGTTGCATCCATAAAAAAAGTTTTTCATACTTGGTTGTTGTTGAAAATATGTCAACTATAATTTAATATTCAAATTGTATTTGCAACTTCAATTGGTTGATTTTCCCCTTTTATAGTTTTTGACCCCTTCATATGAATCTTTTAGTCTGTTTTATAACTTCAAAGAATAAACATCATCTTTATTTAAATCCGATGAGAAGTTCTTTAATTATACTTATTTGAGAAGGAACATTGCTGTTTTATCTCCTCAATAATTCTAATGCACATCAGCATTAAATATTCTTTTTATCAGTCTCCTTGAACATAAACATTCAAAGAGAATATACCAAAATATTTATAACTAATAATGCTCTTTCCATGTTCTTTTGATATAAACTTGAATTGTGTCACCGTGAACTTTAAAAGTATTTTTTGAACTCATGTGTGTTTTCTACATCCAATGATACAAAGCAAATAAATTGATAGTGAATCATTTCCAGAAGGAAATTCCCCGTTTTTATTTTTTTATTGTGCTAAAGGATGAAAGGAGAATTGACAAAAGACAGAAAAGTGTAAGTGTATGTCATTCATCTATTGTCTGTTTTTGTGAATGCATCACTCCAATATCGTCTTATGTTTCCGTAACAATTGCACAATAAATTAATTTTCTTTCCCTCACTTTTCCTCACCTTTTGTTCACTTTACTTCCTTTACAGCAACAGGATTAAATGACATTTTTTCTTATTTTTCTTTTTGCGAATAAGCTGGTATGAACAATAAAATACTTTGTAGATGTTGTAATAAAGAAAATGAACATTAAAGTTGAGCGAGAAAAACGAAAATTCAATTAATTTTCCTTCCTTTTTGTACTTTTATTTTCTGTAGCCTGTGGCTTACAGAGATTTTGCTAGAATCCTGTTTCACTGATTTTTAAAGGTTTTATGAATTCATATTTTTAAGCTTGCTTAAAATGCTTCTGGTTACAAAAATTTAATTTCCAAAAATAATAAAATCGAGGAAGTCTTTAATATTTTGTACAGTATGGAAATTAAGGAAAAAGAATCTATAAATCCACAGAATTGGTAAGAAAAAGTTACAATAATAGAAATGTCAAGAACTCAATTGACATGGCTTTTATTATCTCCCCACTCGTAAGGTTAATTACATGACAAACCAAAAGTTTAATTATGCGCAATTAATGAAAGAGCATCATGTAAAAGAATATTATTCATGCCAAATGCTGGCAATAATTCTTTTGTAACGGAAAATTAAAATTGTTTTATTACTGAAAAATGATATTTTTAATAGATTTTCTCCATTATTATACCAACATCGACTAAATTACAGACACGTGACCATTGTTTGATTCCTTCCGTTTTATTATGCATTCTGCACAGTGTAGTGTTACTAGTCTTGTTATCCTTTGGAACTAGCAATGATTTTATATTAGAGATACTTTTGTGTGCGGATGTATTTGCTAGGGGGTGAAATAGGAAAGGAAAAAGGAAATTTTTATATAATTTGAAAATTTCGTAGGTTGATGCAGATTAGAATCTCATTTAAATTTGAAAAGAATAACATTACTATTACGATGCTTAAAGAATTGAACACGTTTCAATATTTTGGAGTAATGGGAAGGCTTGATTGAATGTCGACAAGAGGAACACGTAGGCATTCATAAAAAATTTTAAGGATTTTCATTGACGTATTGGAAAAGTTTTTCAGCTATGTAAATTCAATAGAATTCTGTTTCATTTGATCGATCGTCAATCGATTTTCATTTTCCCAATTTCCATTAGTTCATGAATTATTAAGTATTCATTATGGATCTCTAGACTAATAATTCATGGCCGACCATTTGTATTTCATAATGCTATCTACAATCTGTCTATTATGGTATCTGATAAAACGTGACAAATTATTCTCCTGTGTTCTATACTTTAGCGTCCCTTAGACAAATAAGATGATTTTTTTTACAATTCTATGGAGATATCTATGGACAAAAATCTTCATTTTACTGGTGTATAAAGTCATAAAATTAATGTTGTTCTGGTGATAGGCATTACAATCTCTTGGAATAAAATTTGAAAAGTCAAGAATTGACATTTGATATATTTTATTTTTCCGCTAGTGATATTTTTAGGCTACAATAATTCAAAATAAATACCAAGAATGATATTATTCAAGATGAACGAACGAATAACATCTTTGATTGAATTGCTGTAAATTCAAAGTATCAGATGAAATCATTTATGTGTAAAATTGCATGCAAAGCGTATTCACCTGTCTATACATACATGTATGCCACAACATTTGTATGACTACGATGAGAATGATATAATAACGCATGGCTGATGAGATAAATAATATTGAATTATTTTTCATGTCTTTCGTTCTCTCCTTAGACGTTTTAAAGGTGATATTTCAGTATCATATCCATAATATAAAGTAAGTAACAGTTTCATCTTAAAGATGTAACGAGATAAAAATACATTAAATTTTTACATCTTTTTTTCATCCCTTCGAAATAAATGTGAAACATTTCACCACCCTAGCTAGATCTTTTGCACATGTATTTTCCAGCAGGACTGACGTGTGAAGGGGAAAAGTTATTTGGAAATTTTGTACATTATATTATAATGTATATTTCTATATTTACTGCAAAAACTGTAGCTCATTAAATGTGATGCTGAGCACCAACCTTCATTATTCAGCAAAAAATATATATAATGCATATATGCTATACATTATTTCCTGCTAATGTTTGCACCAAAACCGACAAAAAATACTGAAGGGAGAAAATTATTTTATTTTTTCTTAAAAAGAGACTTTTTTCCTTCTTTTTATGACTTTTGTGGGTGAAAAGGTGAAAATAACTCTGCGGGATATGAACGACTATTCAAGTCAGTTTCTAAATATTTACTTCTGACATTTTTAGAAAATGTGTTACATTTTTCCTTTTTGGCCATTTTCATGATTTATTTAATTCTGATGCTGACATTAAATAAAACTTGTCTAGGAGTTTCAGAAGACTTAAAGCTATGAAATGGAAAATTTCCTAATCAAAGTAGCCTGGAAATCAAAATCAATTTTCAATCTAAGTAATCAGGTTAATTTCTATAAAAACCACTTTTCGGATTTATCTCAAATTTTAAATTATGAGTTGTGATACAGGAAATCAGTACATTAATCTATATTTTTTCAAGAATGGCTCTTGTCGTAAGCCTGAAAAAGTTCGAAGGCGTAAAAATGAAATTGAGAAGATAATCTGCAGGAAGGGAAAATTTTGCTACTATCATGAAAAAATGTAAGAATCCAAAATTTAATGCAGATCAAAAATAAATTCTAATTCCTTTATTTCTTTAAAGCGTTTATACAATTTGTGGCGAACCCGTTACCTCCTTATCAAAATTTGTGAACAACTCTCCATACGTCCTCGTTGAACCTGAAGATTGTTTTAAACCTCAAAAATATTCACAATTATTCAACGATTTGATGCAGGAACTGTCAAATGCTCAATGCCAATCCAGTCAAAACAGTTGCTCTAAAAGAAAATGCAAATCAACTCCAACGATTCCTATTAGTAGACGAATTAGTTCAGAAACCTGCGTGAAATTTGCCCCAATTTGTGAAGAAGAATCATCAGATGATGAATTTTATTGTGAATCAACTTCAAATAGTAAGCCCAAAGTACCTCCAAGGAAAATAAATGTTAGACCACAGCCACAACCAACTAAAATCAAAAAGGAAGGAATATTTGCAAATTGTTGTGTTAAGGCGCAGCCTAGTCTAAATCCATCACAATCGTTCGTTGCATGTGGCAATGATAAAATCACACAAACAACTGCTGAAGACTTTAAATGTGCAACGGATAGACTAAAGCGAGAAAATCAAGAACAAAAGAAACGTGAAAAAGTATATAAGAAGCCACCAGTTCAAAGAACCGGGTCTTTTACAATTCCTCCTTACTGTCCACGAGATGGTATGGATGATCAATGCGCAGATCCTAAATATCTGGATCAACTTGAAGCTGCTCGCGAACAATTCTTTAAGAAAAGGAGTCTTATGGCAATAAAAATTAAAAAATCATTAGACAAAAAGTATGGAGATATCTTAAAGCATGGAGAATGCTAAATACTTCGGAAATAAATGTGCTAAATTTTTTAAATTCCTTATTTCACTGATTTCAAATTTCAAAAATCAACCCCCAACCCATTTTAAGAACTTCCCTCGACTGTATTTGTTATGAAAGTAACAACATGATTTGTAAAAAACCCATCACAACCAGCATCATCATCAATGCTCGCACCCCCTATTCATTGCTAACAAAATTACTTTCAAAATATTTATATTCATTCGTGGAAAGAGGAAGGGAGCATTTGGTAGATCTATAGCGGTTTTGTAAAACAATCATTGCTAATCCCCCTCCTTAACTAAAACAAAAAATATGTATAAAATGCCAAAGAGCAAGGAAGGGAAAGGCACAAAAAAATGTTGATTAGCATGTGACTTGTTTTATAAAGACATTTCTATCCCCTACGACAACCTTTAGATGATTTTTCTGCACCCTAAATAATGTGAAAAATCCCATTTTCAGCAGCAGCATTACCAGCAAAAAAAAGGAAAACGAGATCTGGAGATGAGATTTATTGACGTTTAAAATTTTCTCCTTCATTAGTTGCATTTCTCCATCAATTCATTTTTCTGACTCCTTCCGATTGTGAGTCTTTGAAATTAAAATTACTAAAAAGACTTTCAGGATGTTCATAAAATGCTTAAATGATTTTATAGAATATGAACAGTTTTAATGTCATAATTCAGTGTTTCTCAACTAATATTTCATGACTCATGAGCAATTCATCGTTTACTTTTAGCAATTCTAATTTACGATGATCGAGAATCAGTTTACTGGATGTCTTCAGGGCAGTTGCGTCTTACGTTTGAAACTACACCGTATCCGTGACCTAGCGAATACTCTATGCTGTTCGAGTCAAGTTTATCACCTGTTTTATCAAGGAAATTGGAGTTATTTAAAAATCACTGCGATGGTACAACAGATGAACAACTGCAGTAACTCCTCGTACACATTTCTAACCTAAATTTTAATTCCATCTATCTAAGCAATGACATTAAAGTACCAGAATGAGATCAGTTTCAACTTTTTACTTCGTCACTTGCCATAAAGTATAACAACTTCTGTAGTAGACAATTCATAATTTCTGTAATTAAAATTCATTCACATTCAATATTATCGACACCCATTCAAGTCCTTACCAGATGAAATATTATTCAATTCATCATTGAGATAGTGAAACACAATCTGTTATGCTTCGTAATAAGTTTATCAATGATATAGCATGATTACATAATTTTTTTCTCTTCACAATAAATATTTTGACATTACTCAAGAATAACAAAGTGAGGGAAACTGTATCGTTTTTCATTCCTTAGTGTTAATACTTTATGACAGAGGATTCTTGCTTGTATTTATGCATATACATATTTACGAAAGATATTATCACATTTCAGCATTTACATTCGAATCGTTGTCAAGGAGATTTAAAGAGAGAGCACAATGTACATAAACCTCAAGCCTACACATGCCCTTTACTACATCTAGTAATAGGGGGGTGTGAAAATGGTAGCAGCAGAAAATGTGTGATAATTTATTTATGAGTTTTTATTGCATCATAAGCCCTCTCTCAATGTGGTTATGAAAAAAATTACACTCAAACTGTATTTTGTGTCACAATGAATCTATGATGACATACAGCAGATGGGGATTCTTTAATTTGATAATTTATTGGAATATGAGGATTATAGTCTTCCGTGCGAGATATAATTTAATTATTTTTGTTAATAATAATATTTTGCTACATGGAGAAGCTACACTGTTATGTTTGTGCATGGAAAATTCAGAGATCCAAGCTAAATAGAGTACGTCATAGATTGAGATTTGTATGAATTTTTATACTTCACAAGTGTTAGCAGAAGAAAAAATACATGCAATTTTTAATCTGTTTATAGAGCGAAATCAAGTCGACTTCGACCTAATCTTAATTTAACCACTGATTAAGGCTGAAAATTCTTAAAGATCCAATATGATGACATTCACAAAACACAAATTATTTGAATAACAATCAATTTTTCAAGTTCAATTTTTATTTTCCATATTTCTTGTTCTATTTTCTTCTTTTTATCCTTCCAGTATAACATATTCATCATGATATTAACCTAATTTAATTTATTTTGAGAATATCAATTGAACATTTTCAATAGAATTTCACATTTTAGCTTTCTTATCAACTCCAGATGTTTTCATTGTAATTAAGAAAAAAATTTCAACTTTTTTTCGTCATTCCGTAAATTAAACTTCATATTTTTTTCATTTTTCTGAACTTTATTTTACTTCACTAAATATATATTTTAATTTATCCTTTATATGTTTATAATATAATGCTTATATATATTTTTTCTTATGATGAGATGGAGCTTAAATGCATGCATGTTTATAATGGCAATTACTGCGATTCAGAAAATAATTCAGAACCTGTCAATGTTAACAAATCAAAAATTGGCCTGAATAACTCAAGTCAGTTCATTGATTTAAAGTAAAGAAACAATCTGGCGTGACTCTGATTAACCGAATTCGGCTTCAAATTATAGTCACGCCGGTTTGGGACCGGATTTTGATCGATCAAACAATTTGGATATATTCAAGTGATTTTAAACACTGAAAATCCACTAGGATTTTGAATCCGTGGGTAAAAAATAAAATAGAAAACTAATGCGTAGGGAACTAGTACTCAATAATATGATTCCCTAGGATTTCCTGATCGACAGTAGATTAAAATTAAACAGACCTCAAAATTTGTTGTAATGAACTTATAAATATTTCAAGTCATGCGCACTGTATTTTATTGACTTAGGTCTGCAGCATTGAATGAACTATATGGTGCAGTCGAAAACTGCAGACCTGTGGTTTTTGGTCGAATCCTAGATATGATTAATAATGCAGACTTGAATTGACTTTCTTATTAATTTTCCTACCAAATTAAAACAAAGGATATTCCTTGATATTTTCATAAAACATTGAGTCAAGACCATTAAAATCATTAGACTCCAGCGCATTTTGTGGAAAAAAATGTGTACGAATTCTATTCGTACATTATGATGCATTGCATATTCTACTTCTTTACTCTTAATAAAATTTCATATTACGTAACTTCGTTCATGCCAACTTAGAAACATTTTAGATAGTTTAATATTATTTATTTAACTATTCTATGTAATTTGTGTCACTGTTATGTATATTTATAATGTATAAGTTACTTTATCAATTTTTATTCAATAATAATTTATGAAAGCTTGTCAAAATGTAAATGACAAATAGAGAATTTCGTATTAAAAGTTTGCTTTTTTGTTTCAATTTAGTTCTAATAACAAGAAATAAGTTTCTAATTGCAAGAATTTTGAATTAATATTGATTGACATATTAACTCGAATAAAGTAAAATTTTGAATTTTCACTTGTAATATAGACAAAATCTAATTCTGATAATATTTAGATCAGATTTTATGATAAGTTGAAATGAGGTTAAAATAAATAGAAGAAATGCTTTGACATAGAAATAAAAACATTTCACTTAAGAAAATTAAATTAATTTATTTATGATTCGATTATAATTATATCATATTCATTCTTTCATTTTCGTTAATCTATTAACTAACTTTAGTTATTATTTTTTTTATCATTTCATAAACTAAGCCTATTAATAAATACCTAAGCTCAGTTTACATAATTAAATAAATTACATGAATTTATTTCAATCATAATAAATAGAGAGAGAGACAGAGTCAGGGATAGTAGAGTATTTCTAAGTAAATGGGTACATAGAGATTCATTATCATTTCTCATATAATATTACACAAGCCGGCGCCAATATAAATACAATTAAATTTATTCATTAAGGATCAATAAATAAATTATCTGATTTTTTTCTTTATTTACAAAGGTTTGTTAAATATACCAAAAAATAATAATTTTTATGATGACCAAAACAAAAGTTAATTAAATTTTGTGCGTTCTTGTGAAATATTTCAATAAAATAAATCAAAAAATTGCGAACATCACATTTATTTGCAGTAAAACTGTCTTTCATTTAAATTTTTATAGAAATAGTCAACAACATTTTTCTGCATTTAAAAAGTTATGGCTGAGATAGAGTTGAGTTTTCATCTTTTTTTTCTCGTTAATTTTGCTTTTCTATTGAAAATTTTATAACACGTATTTAACTATTACAACGACTCTTGTTCAATTTTTAACTCTATTTGTGTAAGAATTGAAGTTTACTTTTGTATTCTGTATCCATTGCTACTGGTATGCTTAATTTTTTCTTTAATCTTTCCTTTGAAGACATAACTAAAATGACTAGACTATTTTATTAGTTTTGGTCTATTTCAGAGCTTGAACTCGATTAGAATTCTGTATTAAATTCTTAAACTTAAAGACTCCACACAAAATCCGAGTCGACTTCAAACTTTGGTCTATTTTCTTCTATTTTTATGATTTGTGACTTTTCTTTTTATTTTGTATCTGAATATTATTTTTTGTTTTGTTTAAACTTTAATTTTCTTTATTTGGTTATACTTTAGCGCACGAAACATTTTTGTCTTTAATTTGAAGTTTTCAGTCATTAAAAATTTTGGAACAAGCTGAAGATTAAAATACTTTAAATAAAGTCTAGCATACATTTTAATACTCTTAAAATAAGGAAATGTAAAGATTTTTGCAGCAATTAATAAATTGGGTTCAAAATATAGTGGTCGTTAAGTAACAATAAACCACAAACTATTAAAAATTTAGCAAAAATTCTTGAGAATCAAATTTAAATTTTATGATTAACTTTATCTTACTGAACAGTATGCCTTCAACAAATTTACAAAATTGGATATTTTATTTCCACGAGTATAGATAGGACAGGATAACAGGAATGATTAGAAATACAAGTTTAGGCATAGAAGGGCCAAAAACTATAGGAGATAATGTTTAGATAATTGAGTTGAAAGTAGATAGAGAGTCATTTTGCAGCTCACACGTTCCATCTTACATAAATAATTGATAATAATATGCTATTGGAATTGATGACAGTGTGAATAAATTTAGCACTTTGTATTTACAATTGGATTCTATACAGTTGGACATTTTGATTAATTTAAAGTTTGTCCAAAACTTTATAATTTGTTACTACACTTAAATTAATTTTTTTTGAATCTCTTACTTCATTTTTTTAATCCTTTTCAGTAATAATTGTATCGGTTAGTGTGAGTCCCAAATAACTTTATGCATCATCTTCAGTTTTTAGTTGAATGAATTTCTCGATGAGCCATTTGGATATGAAAACTAAACAAGGTATTTACTTTTCCATTGAACGAATAAATTTTGCATTTTCATTATTTGCTAAATTTAATTTATGTATGTTTTCATGATTCATGATATTTAATCTATTAAGATATATCTTAAATTCATTTTAAAATGACATTTATTGCTATATTTTCCATTTCTGGTTTTTCATTCACACTCGTTCGGAAGGAAGTTTGATAGCGAATACTTATTTTCAGTGAAAATTACATCAAGATAGCATTCGAAGGTAAATTTTGTTAAATGTTGATTTATAAGATATTAAAATGACATTTTTGCTTGAATTTTTCGAATGAGATTTTAAATTTGTCGCTGATTATATGACAAGGTATGCATTTATTTTTTGAATTTAATAAAATAGTTGAAATGTTTATTTTGAATTAATGAATACATAGACATCTACTTGATTTCTCAAAAGACAGTCACATATCATTTAAAGATTTGTATTTCTTAAAATTGAAATTTAAAACGTCAAATTTACTATTTTAGAAAAATATTTTAAAGACTGTCAATTTAGAATTATTAAAGATTTGTTAAATTTGAGTACGCTCATTTAAGTGAGTATGCGCATTGTCTGCTCAGGATATGAACTTATGATTCCAAATTTTTTCATCATTCGATGTTTTTTTAGCCTTGCTAAAATCAGATTTAAAACTTGAATTTATTCTCAAAATTTCCAAAAATGTCATTTTATTATTTTATAAAGCATTAAAAAATTGAAATTAAATGATGTAAGAAAGTTTTTAAAACATCAAGATATTTCAGACAATATTAGAATTTGCCTAATAAATCACAAAGGGTCAAAAATACATATTCGTAAATGTTATGTTAGATATGCATTTGATAGTAAATGTTAGTTTATGCTTAAAATTCAGAATAGAGGAAAAATGGAATTTCCAAGTAATTTTAATACAGCTTTAATATCCTAAACTTTCAAAACTACTTATGATATTTCATTTCTATCAACATTCTAAAGTTCATACATTTAAAACTGAACACTTTTATTCCTCTCGCTATTGTGAATTGTCATTATCACGACAATATTCGCTGTCATGTTAAAGATCTTTACCTACATACATGTTCAGAGATGAAACACATGTAGTGAGAGGATTAGATAAAACTATGATAAAAGATTGTTCCTTAAACGGATATATGGTATAATGGCATTATCATATTATGTATACATGCTATGCTATAAATAATTTTATTATATAGATATATTAATATTAACTTATATGTATAAGTTTCTTCTATGTATAAGATATATATAATATCACTTCGGTAATAATTCAGGCGAGCATTAGAGCTCTTGATATGTATCGTTACCTTGGTTGTGTCTTACGTTACGAAAATTTTTAAAAATAAATATTTGATTAAAATTTTCACACTCTCATGCCACATAAGTGATGATTTATGAGCAATGAGATGTGAAAAATTTGTTAAAATTAAATGCCATACGATGAGATACATACTTTTGTCCTTAATTACATCCATAATTGTAAAATTTAAACTTTATGGCATTTTTGATATGTCTTTGATACCGAATGTAATACCAGACAGATTTTTCTATATCTCTCATATGGCTTCTTAAATCTAAATTTTTTTTATTAAAAATAATACTTTCTATTACGGAGTAGACATCAAAATACTGTTTGATACAGAATTCCATCCATCTACTCCTAATTTTTTTTATGATACTCATTCATTTACATTTTATCTTGTTGATGGTTATATGAAAATTATTTTTATGCCTTTGTTCATTAAAAATGATGAATGAAAAGGAAAATGTTTACGATTTGCCAAATAAAAGTATTTCCAGTGACGTTTAGAGTTTAAAAGTTTTTCACTTCAGAATAATTTGAAACAATTTTTTTTCCATTTTTTTTTTTAAAAGGCATAAAACTTGAATTGACTTGAAGTTTTCGTTTCTTTTTTGCAAAAATTTACACAACGAAAATGGTAAAAATAACTCAAAAATATCTTTCGTTGCTATCATAAATGATTAGATTACGGCAGAGCTCAAATTCAACTAGGCTTTGTGTTAAAAAGTCAATTAAACTCCATACAAAATTCAAGTCTACTTCGAGCTCTGGATTATGATAAACAATGCTCCATAATCTACCAAATATGACAGCCTAATTGGTTTTTGAACTACATACTAAATCCATGCGTAATTAGATTTACATATTGCCAAAAAAGAACAAAGGAAATTTAAATTTTTTGGTGCATATTTTCTTTGGAAATTGGAATTTAAAATTTATCTTTTCAGATCTTTGCATTCAAATATTTTCATTGATAAATTTACAATAATATTCCTACCTATATGTAAATTGTATATGTGATATGATTCGGTTTACAGTTGTTTAATCATCATCATGATCGTCGCTTAAAATTTTATCGAGAATAATTGATTCTTAATATTTTCCTTCTTGATATTTTTCAGCTTAAATTTTAATTTCTTTTGTTTTTTTTTTCTTCTTTGTACAAAGTATTTTTATATAAATTTTATATTTATCCACCTATAATATATAGCGCAAGTTTAAGAATTAAATAAATTTTTCTTTCTATCACTTTAAAATTTCCTTTTCATCATTTTTAAAAACGACAATTTTTCTTCATTTGATTTCTCTTTTATATTTAATATATTCGAATATATAATAGAAAACACATAAAGCATTACGATGCAACAAATCACATTATTAATTTCATCTTCTTGTTCATTTTTTGCATAGAGCTTTCAACTTTTCTTAAATCAAAAATCTTTTTTTAACGAGGTTTTGAAGTTTTCATGCCAAATTTAAATGACCATCCTCAAAATCATCTTATTTTACTTTTGTACTTGATTTTTTTGACTCGATAAATGCTTTTGATGATCTCTCGAGAACCTGTCGAGACACAGACATCATTAATCCATATTTGATAATAACTTTGGATTTATCTCGAATTGATTTATTAAAAACTGTTGAAAATTGTACAATGATCATTTAAATTCAGCATGAGGTTCAAGGGTATAGGAAAATTCTTAACAAAATCAACTATTCATATGCTTAAAATTTAAAATAAATTTTTTAAGAAACAAAAATTCGCTAAAACTGAATAGGGTGGATTTAATTAAATCCTTGTCGGAAAGGATTAGCTACAGGTGGTCGTGGTTGTTGAGCTTCTTGTTGTTGCTGTTGCCTAAATGGATTTGCGACAGGCTGTTGTGGAAGATTCCGTGATTGATTTTGAGATCCATCTTCTTGATAACCTTGTTGATATCCTTGTTGCTGTTGATAGCTGTAATCTTGCTGATATTGCTGCTGAGAGTAATCATATTGCTGATCAATATTTGTTTCTTGTACACCAGGCTCTTCCTGGAATTTTCCATATTCTAAATGATTCTTGTATTCTCCAGCAGGCTGTTGATTTTGCAATGAATATGTTTGATATTCTTTTGCTGGTGGATCACTCATTAATATATTTGCTTCACTCTCCATTGGTTTAAAGTCATAGACATTCCTAAGATATGATAATGCAGGTGCATATGCTAAACTTACTATTGCAATTAATATATTTAGTGCCACAAATCCAATCATTTCAACTATTCCACCAGCAATAATCGGTCCAACAGCATATGCTAATGAATATGAAATGTCAGCAATTGCATAAATACTTCCATAAACTGATACATAGCGTGTATCAACTAAATATCCTAATGTTGGTAACAGTGCTGTATCAATAAGTGCGATTCCAAAGCAGATAACACAAATGGGAACTGTTAATAATTTATAGGATGTGATGAATGGTAAGAATAGACAGCTAATGCCTTCTAATCCTAAACCGACAGCTGCCATTCGCCATTGATGATGTGGATAACGACGTGCCATTTTTACAGTTATTATGACACCAAACACATGAGGAAAGAAGGCTGGCAACCAAATCATACCAATTTTCCAATTATCAGTTGTCATTGTATCTTCCATCCAAAGGGATATCGTTGGTTCAAGAAAGGCAAGTGGTACATTTGACATCATCAATGCTCCGGCACATATTGCAATATATGGATCCATCATTAATTGCCAAATTGGAATTGATTCTGGTCGTGTTTCAGATTGGCTTTCACGTATTTGTTGCTTAATTGGTTTCATAACTAGCAACAGCATAAAACCATCAAGCAATGATATAAGTGCAAGAATTAAGAATGGAACTTCTTTTCCAGCAAATTGATATAATGCACCGCCAAATGGAGGAGCTACAAGACATCCAAAACTGATGAATGCAAGTGCAATACCAAGAGCTCTCGTACGTTCTGCTTCTTCTGTAAATCTGTCAGCAATCATAGCCAAACCTGCTGTATCAGCAAAAGCAGATCCAACACCTTGCAATGCACGAGCAAAGAAGAGTCCTGAATAGCTTCGTCCGCAAGCGAACAATGATGTTGAGAAGAACATGATGATAAGACCAATCATCATTGGAATGTCATATCCAATTCGATCAATAATTGCTCCAGAGAATGGATTAACCATCAATTGAACGATGGCTTTAGATGCAAACAACAGTCCAGTTGCTGATTCTTGTCCGTGATGGTCGTGCACTTTTGTTGATGGTGTGGCATTTGGCATTTTTGATGCAAAATATTCTTGTTGATCTTCATCTCCCCAAGCGCCAACATATCTCAAATAGTCAGGAATAATTGGAACAATGACCATGTACAACATATTGTCTAACAGCAATGCTATTGATACAATCACAAGAATAAGCTTACGCTGCATTAATGGTTCTTGAATCTTTGTCCAAACGACTTCCTTCGCCTCTGCGTATTCCATGTTAATTATTGGTAAAGGCGCCATTTTTGAAGTTTAATTATTTACGTTTGATTCCTTAAAAAGAGAAGCTTTTTCGTATCCTATAAAAGATTGCTTTAGGTAAAGATTCTTACGATTTTTTTTTGTGTGTCCTTTTTAATCCTTTTTTTCTGCTGTTTACTCAATAAATTTGTTAATTGCAACAACTATAAATCTTCAGCACGTCCTTTGCACATTTCCTTGATTTGTTATATCTTTCACTCACAGTTTTAACAAGTTTACTATATTTATTTATTCTCTATATTATTTTTTTAAAATGTTTTGTAAGTGTTGATTGATATGTGTATGGTAGTAGTAAATTTTGCGGGTCCCGATGATGCTTAGATTCTTTTATCGAATTTATCCAGTAAGGCAACCTTGGAGAACACAGAAACAATATTTTTGCGATTAGTTTATTTCCTTTTTTTGTCTTTAATTTAAAATTAATAAATGATTTAATAAAAAAATGAAATTTATAAAGAGCAAGAAAAAGTTAAAAAGAAAAACAAAATTAAGAAAAATAAAAAGTCAGGAACAGAAGTTTTGAGAAATTCGCATCAATATTTAAATAAAATATGAGTTTTTTAATTTGTTTAATTCATTTTCTTTAAATAATTTATGAATTTTATTCAAGCACTCTTTTCAATTTGCTTCTTATCTTTGAAACTTCAACAAACTTTTCATAATTGAGACACAAAATGAAAATTTAAATCAAACATCAAATAAAAATCCAAAAACTAATGAAAAATGTCAAATAATATATTTTGTTAATTAAAATACAAAAAAAAAAAATTAAAAAAAAATCTATTTTAAGTTATTAATTTTACGACTGAAATGTTGTTTCTGTGGTCTTTCAAGGATGCCATTTACCAAATTATGAACATAAAACATGAAATTAAAAGTCAAAAATAAAGGTGAATATTGATTTAAATTTAGCCTTAAAATATACAAAAACAAGAATTATCATTTTAAAAACATAAAAAAATAACTTAAGCAAGAAAGAAAGAGAAACGAACATTTTTTTTTTTTGGATTTTGGTTTGTTCAAAATATTTTAAAGAATATGAAATTAAAATTTAAAATTTAATTTAATAATTTCAATCGATATTGCGGTGGTTTAAAGAGAATTAGTGTAGGTTTGATAGATTTATTTAGTCAATTTACAGTCAGTAGGAAATTAGGAGTTAAGATATTATAGTAAATTACGCATCGCTAAAGATAGCGTTTTTAAATATTTCTTATAAATTTTAACAAAAATTTTAAAAATTTAAATTGTGTACAAAGTTGTGCAGCAGCCGGCTAAAAAAGAGTTGACTGAGAGCTCAGGTTCATATTCAAAATTTAGATTAAAATTGTTACAAAAGAATCTTTAAAAATTGATACCCATAAAATTAAGTGATATTAATTCAGACAAAATAAAGCAACATTAAAGTGCTATAAAACTGTTTACATTAAAGTATATATATATTTTAAATTTTAAAGTACAGACATTTCCCCTTAACAACTTTGATATTTACGACAGTAATAAAAATGTAAATGATTGAGTGAGGCGCACTTGAATGGACATAATTTTAATCCGATTACATTTTAATTTCATTCATTTTTCTGCTGTGAGTTTCAAGTTTTCATTTAGGTAGAATAGCACAGGTCAAAAGGCACCATCATTCATAAAATGCCCTTTAATTAGGAATTCGCGTGCAAGCAATTTTAATATTATTTAAAATGAATTTTTAAAACTAATTAGGATGCAAATTGACATTTTTTTGTAAAATTTAAATAAAGCTGAAGATCAGAGGAAATAAATATACAATAAAGCACTCAGGAGCATAAGGATTTATAATAATCTTCACATTTTCCCACAATAACTCTGTTTTTATGTAATAAGCAATTTTTTCAACAATTTGGTGAAGAATGTGTGTGACAAATTACGACAAATATCGATAACCTAACCACTTTAACACATTGCTTTCCATTTCATTAAACACCCTCGCCTTTACATCTCATTCATTTTTCCATGACAAATACAACAGAAAATTTATTATTTTCAGCAAATTTTTCCATTCATATTTCTTAGTGTAAAATGCAATATGATCTCAATAATCTTACCACAATAGGCAGACGTAAGCAATAATCTGCTAACTTAAAGTGAACATGTGTAATTCGAAAACAAAAATCCTTTATTTTCATTGGGGCAATGAATAATCATAAAAATTAATTGCTTTTTACTCATGAGAGATACTTAAGATGGATTTTTTACACTTTAATGGTAATTGAGAAAATACAAAGCAGCTTAAGGTTTCGATAACGACTCTAATCAGCTTATTTTTTACTTGACTTGTTTTCAATGCCTTTTTAATTTTATTTTTATTGTGAGAATATTTGTTTTAAATAGATGTATTTAAGAAAATAAATAGACGCTGTTTGCTATTGCTGTCGATTTTGACACTTATTTGAAGAAGTGTTTGATTCTGGGATTTTAGGACTTCAAAAACAGAATCGAATAATAAAAATCATTTATCGATCAAAAATCCAGCTTTAAGCCGACGTAACCTTGACTTGGTGCCAAATTCAGTTTAAATCCGGTACAATGTCAGAGTCAAGCTAACCTGGTGTCGGATTTTCGATTGATTAACCGACTTGTGCTACCGATTTGAAAACTTTGTCTGGATTATTTCCATTTTTTTAGTTAAGATTCATTAAATACCTAAATTTGAAAATTTAGAAACCATTTTCTCCAGTAATTGTCAATGTTTTTAGTTTAGGTTAAATAGTTCATTTCAAACTAACTTCTCCAAGGGTAATGCACAAATTTCAAAATTAGTTAGGTATCCATTAAGAATAAAGTAAAATATAGAGCTAGAAAATGATTCGTAATTCCTTGAAAATTTCATTTTTACCAAATACATTTTTAAGTAGTTTTTGCAAGTTTTTCCGTTTTATCTTCACTTCTAAATCTCGTACGTCTTATTGATTTTTCCTTTATATATTTTTTATTTTCTTACACAGAGTGCATAAAAAATCGTTTTTTCCTTCAATTGTGTATTGCTTTTGGAAATATATCACACGTAGTTTCTCATTCTTTTGTAGTACAACTTTTTATTTCCCCTTAATTCAAAATAAGGGCAACGAGTATTCTCAGTTTATCGATAATGTAAAAACGTGTATGTACTTTACCTTTGTAGAAAGGTCTAAGAGGGTATTAAATTATGAAAAGAGGAATCAGTCACGCAACTCAATACGTTATTAACAACATGACGTAGATTTTCTACAAAAATATAGTTCTTAGTTGATGGAATCAGCTAGAACAAATCAATAAGTTTGAGTTGAAAAAATTCGAATATTATTTTTGCATTAAATTTTTATAAAATCCAAATTATCAGTGGTAAATATAGGGGAATTCTTTACCTTTCATTCATATTACGTCAAAGTGAAAGTAAACACACCGTCCTTAAATTTATCGATCGTTTTATGTGTACAAGTGTGGCGTTGTAGAAGAAAACATAATTTCAGCAGGTATATGATATGTTTCAGTATTTTTAAATGTTTCACTTTTCATTCCGTTCCATGCCTTCTCATTAAAAATTCACGCTGAATAAGTTTTCAAGAGTGATGTAATAAACTAGGGGATGAAAATACACCAACACATACATGTACAATTCAGTCAATGATACAGGAGAAAATGTTTTTAACAGGCAGATAGGAAAATTCCCGTGGGGATTTTGACGCAAAATTTTATTTTTGAAATATAAAAGGGATTTGAAAATTAAAGGTTAGTATTTGAGTTTCGTTCAAAGATTTTCGCTATGGGAGGTTTGTTGTGCATTTGAAATATGAATATTAACACTTTAAAACATAGATTGCTCATATCTTAAAGGAAATTCGATTCAAAGCAGAGTTCAAAGTCGACGAGATCGAGAGTAGACTTATCTCTGTATGAAATTCGAGTAAAGTTTGAGGTCTGATTCATAGATAAAGAGAAGAATTCAAAAAAAGGTCTTTTCTTATTGTGTTCAGAATATTTTAAAATTTAAAGAAAGGCAAAGAATCTGTTGCTATTGACACTTTTAAAAGGTGGTTCACATTTAAAGGAACATTAACATTTTAAAGCTGCATTATTGAAAACACAATTATCGATCTGAATCTCTTTATTTTTCCACTTCATCCAATTATTTCGATTTTTAAATTAATCAATTTCAAAAATAGCATTCACAATATGAACTTCCTTAAACAAGGAATCATTCCTATTTTCTTGTCAAGTTTACAATTCCTTTTTTCCTGCCTTTATTCTTTTTTTTGATTCAATTCAACTTAATACAAATGGAATGAAAAAACATGTTAGGAAATAAAGGTATAAAATCATTTTTGAAGGATATGCTTGAATGGCAATACACCATTGTAGAATGACACAATGGGAAGAATGTCAAGTGAGGGGAATAAAGAAGATATACGGAAGCAGCAAATTGGATTTGCTTTAAAGACACAAATTTTCTTTAACAATTTTTTCTGTTTTCACTTTTGTAGTCAAACATTATGATTTGTCAACCTTTTTATCCTGGTTACCAGAATCTTATCAAATTCGCCAAAAATTGTTATATTTTACCAATTTAATAGTAACATTTAGTTACTAGGATTTCCATATATTTTTGAGTTATTACAATTTAGCATGAATTTACAATAAATTCATCTAATTTCTAAAAATATATTTAAATCCGCATATGATTCTACTTCCACATTACAAAATAATTTTCATTATTATTCTATCAACCTGATGTAAATTTTAAGCTTCTTTCCATCCCTATACACTAAAATGTTATTTTGAAAATAAATTATAAAACAAAATTCGTGTGAATATTTCATGAGCAAACAGTCGGCGAAAAAAGGATTTCCATTTTTTATGCTCATTTCCTTTTAAGTGAAAATTTCCATTTTTAGAGGTTTTACTTTGCAGCTATCAAAAATTCTTTCACGTCTAAAATGGAGATTTTACATATGAATTCTATAAAATAGAATTTAAATAAGTATTCGCTTTAAATCCGGCATCATGCTAGTCTCGCCAGATAGAAACCGGATTATGGATCGATTAGTCGATTTGTTCTGTTCGGGAATTTTGCTGTGATATAAAGGTAAATATCGAAACTATCCTGGGATATATCAATCGTCCTTCGAGACACAATAGCAACATTTCTTTTATATGTTCTCTATCCTTTTTAAACAATATTCCCCACTATCAAGTTTCATGGCTTTATTCCAAATAGCATTTGTTTTAATGTAAAATGAAGCTGCATGCTTTTATAAAAAGGACTACTGAATTTCGTTTTGCAACATTAAATGAAAAAAAAAAAATACTCGACAACATAAAAATTTCTTATATTGAATTTCTTTATTGTTTCCATGACTTGAAAAGGCATTAAAGAAAATAGAAAACACGAATGTGCTAAAATTTATAGATGTTGGATGTGAAAATGGTCCCGAAGATAAACTTTTATTATTGCACTCTAAAGATGTGAAATGAGCGTTTATCATGTGGAAATAGAATTTCTAGAAAGAGTAGCTTGAATTTGGCGAATAATTGAAACTATATAGAATGCTTAAAATTAGATATATCCTTAAATAGCAACAAAAATGAGACAAATTTCCTATCATCAGAAATAACATCATAACAATGAGTTATGGACATTTATTTGTAAACATTATGAAAATAAGTAAAGTAAACAGACGGAAAAAAGAAGTCCAAATAGGCTTATGAAAGAGATGATGAGGAAGATTGTGCAATACATGTACATGTTCATAAATAAACAAGATATACATTTATGCGAGGGTAGAACAAGTGTGAGGCATCATCTGTATGCGTATAATTCAATACAAATTGAGGAATGGTAAGGGCAGAATAATATTTATTTAGCTGATGAGAACGAGGGATGCATCCGAATAGGATTTTCATTCCTTGAAATGTCTTTATTCGCATTTTCCGATTTTTTTCTTTCATGTAGAACAATAGAGGCAAATAATTTGTTAAAACATTGTCAATAATGCTTCCTTGTTATTTCCATTACCAACTGCTAGTATGTTCATTAAACAATGTTTATAATTAAATTAACTTTAGTGTTGTTGATGTTCATGAGTTATAGAGACGGGGAAAATTGCAAAATTAGTATAAACATTTTTATGATAATCGACCAATTATTGCTGTATTCCATGCTTAGTAATTAATTTATCAAATTATAATTTCAATAGTAATTCTATTTTTATCAGAATAATCAATTTTATTTATTTATTTATTAATTTGATTTTAAATATATTCAGCTTGAATAAATGTTTTTTTCCGTCAGTGCAAAATTCTATTGAAAACTTCCTATTTAGATATTTTTTTTTTTCAGTTTTCTGTGGCATAACAAACAGAATAAAAGAAATCCAATTTCCCAATGAATTTCTCACCCATACCAAATTATCTATGCTTTCAGTATAATTTGAAAAATATAGCCTAAAACTTATTCAATGATGGAAAAAATGTGAATTACAATTTGTTAGAAAATTGCTGTTTCCACGTTAAGGAAAACACAAATTTAAGAGAAAAATTTAATAACAAGTCCCAAAATAAAGAGAAAGTCCAATAAATTTTCATAAGAAAGCAAATAAGATTTCTTTAGGTAGCAACATGCCAGTCTTAAAATGTGTTTATTTTTGGTAAGTATAATAATTATTATAAAACTTGAAACATGAAAGGAGGCAGAAAATCGATAAAACTGGAACATAGCAGACACGCAGAGAACCTTTAAAATAATTCGTGTGAAAATTCGGTATCATAAACAAGTGTTCAATAAAAAAAGAATTTATTTTGTGTGGAAATAAATTTACGTTGAAGCCATTCAAGTGAAAATATTTTTGAACATTTTGGGCGGTTTTGTAAAAAAACCACAAAAATTTGTTTTTTAAAAATTAGAAATTTAAAAGTGAGATTTAAAATTAGTTAAATCTAGGCTAGTTAATGTCTAATTGATGATTAGTTCTAACTTTTGTCCCTTCGGAATATGAGTTAGAATTAGAATCATTAAAAGTTCCTAAGAGGTGCTAAGGGTAATCGATACAGAGTTAAATACTTCTCGGTCAGGATCCCAGCCTCAACTTTAGTCTCAATTTTGAAAACAAGTAGAATCTGAGACTTTATAAAACCCTAACATTAACTTTTTAAACTAACTTTAGTTACTGTGACAGTTTATTCAAAATGTTAAAGAGTTTATTCTGCAATTTGCATATCTAATTTCTCAAAAGAATATGGCTTAAATTCAGATTATGCGATCAACACAATAAATGTCTCCTTAGAGGTATGTTTAGATTTATAAGTTTATGATTCAGTAACAACACCAAGAAAGATTTAATTTATGCAAAAAGTTTTCACGAGCTTCATGCATAAAAACTTTTAAAGGTCTTGATAATGGCACATCTTACCTAAAATGCTTCACAGATATGAGATTATATGTGTAAGTTTAGGCAGGAGACGAATTTAATAAATTTCAAATTATCATGTTATATTCATTAGAATTTTCAATCTTAAGAACGGTAGACTTTTCTATTTTTAGTAGTGTGCAACCCGTCATTAGTAATTACCGAAAGGATCTTAAACCTTTTCGTGTGATAAGTTTCATTTTACTGATCTAAATTACATGGAGCTATCGAATAAACTTTGAGGTTAAAAATATATTTTTAATCATTTTGTGTAATTAAAAGTTTTCTGGTGAGCAACCAAATGAAATTTAAGCTCAATCTATGTCTGGTACTAGAAATTCGACATTTTGTGGTCGTTTTGTAAATTTTATACTTTTAGCTTGAAACAAAATCTTTTTGGATCGAATGGATACGAAATAATAACGCTAACAGTCAAAGAGCATGCTATCGAAAGATTACTCATCATTAACATACAACTCGCTTTTTGCTAGCTAAGGATAAGTTATAAAGAATAAGGCAGAATTCAAATCAAGATATTATGATGGACAGTTAGACATTTTTCATGAAAGAAAAATCGATACAAAATAGCCAAAAGCAAAAACGCAAAATTTTCCTGCGTAGATATTCCTTCCCAAAAATTACATTTTCTTGAACTACTACCAAAATTAAATTCGAAATTTTGTATATCTCTTATAATTCAAAATCCTTCATACATAAGTATGAAGTCATTTATGATGAATTAGTATTTTTCGTGAATTACATGATTTATAGATTTTTTTTCATATAAACTTGATATAAACTTATTATTCTTCAATTCATATTTAAATATTGATGAGAATCAGAAAACTAAGAAAACAAATTAAGATGGAACTGATAAAATAAAGAAAAAACTTTTTTTTATTCTTTAATAAATTTTTATGCATTACAAAAAGTAAAAATGAAAGGAAAGAAAAAAAGAAATTGTAATGCACAGTGACGTCCGAAAAACAGAAATTGAGATTGTAGCTCACCTGTATCTGGAACTGGTACTGATGGAATACCAGGCAAGTGATTCGATAGAAATCCACGAATATTAGTGACTACTTTTTGGGGTGATCCAGTTGCGGCCCCAAAGAGTGAACCTCCAAATTTCGAAAACAGGGCGGAAGGTGATGATTCGCCCGTGTTGGAATTTTCTTCGTGTGACGCCACTGTCTTAAATTTTCTTATTTTTTTTTCTCGTTATATAATCGCAATTTCTGATTCGTTTGATTTTAATTCTTAGCCACAAACTCTTTTTTGCACAAAATTTACTTTTATTTTACTCGTAAATTTCTTCCTTTTTCAATTTGAATGCTAAAACTTAATTAATCAAATTAATTTATGACTTTTTATTTCCTTCAAATTTTCTTTAGCATCACAATTAAGTAATTAATTTGATAATTAATCGATCACTTTTATCCGTTCACGAAAAAATGCACTTAAAGCCGAAAAGTTTTGAAAAAAATTATTCACTTTTTTCAAAAATGGTTGCCTTTACTTTTGCGCGCACTATGGACCTCCATTAAGCTTCCCAAAAGAGCTTTTTTTTCTTATATGGGGAGCTCTTTATTTTACTTTTATATCAATTTTCCTCTATATATTTTATGTCGAGAGGACGACTCGACCTGGTCGCAGCGAAATGTAGCTTCTCTCTGATTCTACGTGAAAATGTAGAAGAAAAACTGTTTTCACATCCCCACCTAAAATATCCTCGCACAAATACAAACAAAAGTTTTTGTGTAAGGATAAAAGAATTTTCCTTTTACACCTGGAATGTCTGTACACGACCGGCGCATGCTGTTTTTCATTCAAACTTTCAATTGGATGATTGTGATTTTCAGTGACGTAAATTCAGCGGCATGTTTTATGTAGTTGTGAAAAATTACAAATGCTTACTCACACATACATACAATGAAAAATGTGGAAAGGATGTTTGTATTCTGTGTGCAATAAATACACAATCTATTTTATTTGAATGAATTTCTAGATACTTTCTTCTTCCATTCACGTTTCCCAAATGAAACAACAGAGAGGAAAGGAAAAAAAATTATGGTAATTCTCAACGATACCAAAATAAACCTTAAAAAATTGTGTCTGAAATCGATTTTTTCTTTTGCTCTCTTTTGGGCTATATGGAAAAAAAAATATTTAATAGTTTTCATTTGCCACGGCGCACACGTTTATGTACAGATTTGTTTATGGTCAATAATTCCTGCCCGAAAGGTATCGGAAACTAATCTTTTATATAGTCATGAATATATATATATATATTTTTCTATTACCTTGTCAATTATGCAATAAAACATAACAGGATGACAGTCTAAAATAACCGGTAAAGGAATTACATTTTTTTATTTCCTCCATTTTGTGCGATGGCAGCTCCAACTATTATTCTTCACCATTATCATCTACTTATTTTTATAAATTTTTACTCTCTGTCTCTCTCCTTCCCACATACCATACATAAAGAAAATCTTCCAAGCTTCTCATGAACAGGACGTGCGATGAATTTCAAAAATTTTCACTCAGTTTTATTAATTTTTTTTCTTTTGAAAGAGCTTTTTAATATGAATAGGAACTTTATGTTGTATTGGAGAAGAAAAGGAATAAAAAAATCAATGAAACCACTTTAGTTCATTTAAGACCAAAACTATTTGTGACAAGTATTTTTGCTTCTTTATGAGAACTTCGACTTTGAATGCAGACACATAATTTATGGAAATTTATTATTAAATATTGAATTTGTTGAGAATTTATGAGCATTACACATTATACATTTTACTCAACATGACAGATCATGGTCATGTACTGAGAATTTTTGACGTCAATTGGACTCAGCTGGATAACTTACATTGCAGACATTAAATTTACAGACAGTAAACCAAAGATTTGAAGATGTGTAAATTGATTCAAATTTTGGATTTTCCAAATATGATTGCCCGAACGACACAAATGAACAAGATTTCACATCTAAGAAGCTTCTATGTAGCGCATCATAAGCGAAGCTGTTGAAAGAGACAGTACTGTATTTGGTATTGGAAATTGCTAAGCGGAAGGCATTGATACAGGAGTGGAAGGACCATTTTCAGGTAGCATAGAGGTTTCTTTGGAATTCACTATTGATCTACATGTCCCCTCTGTGTGACTTCGATATGACTGTATCATTTGTGTCGCTCGGGATTGTTAGGTCATGAATAGATAGGCATTGAAAAAATTGATGTTTTTTTGAGAAATAATTTCTTATTTTATTTATTTTTCTTTCGTTTTTGAGTTTTGATCGTCTATCATACATAATATGAAGAAGCGTTTTTATACAAAAGGAACTAACTCACTTTGTGTGTTAATTAAAAGGAGAAGAGTCACTTATGATATAATATTCCAATGAAACCTGACGAGATCCATTTCTACATATTTACACCGTTCATTGAAAATTTATCATACTGACTCTAGTTCCAGATGTTCCTAAGCATTTTGACTGAGTTGTGGATTTGAAGATTGAGTACATTTTACTATTTGATGTAGTTTAAATATAAGAATAAGGCACTTGGTAACTGTTCAAATAGTATTGCTGTTGGTATTGTTTGTTTAGTAAGCGTATCCACCGTTGGCATCATATCCTTGTTGAATTGTTTCGGGTACTTCAGAGTAAATGCTGTTTGTTGTCTCTATGCTTGTATCAATGGGAGCGCCATATGATTGGGAAGGTGGTTGAATGAATTCAGTTCTGGCTTCAGCTTGGATGGAATTTGTTGGGGCATCATATTGTGCCGAAATTGTAGCACTTGTAGATCTAAATCCATTACCATTACCATTGCCTGTGTTAAGAAATGATATTCAAATTTCAATTGAAAATTCAAGATCTTAAGCTTCAAAAATACAAACCATTGCTTGGTGGACCATATTGAGTTGATGGAGCACTAGCCGTTGTACGTGCTGCAGGATATCCATTGCTGTTACCATTGCCATTGCCATTTCCTATTATGTTTGTACATATTTACAATTTTTATATATTCTGGAATCAATTAATGATCTTTACAAATTACTAACCATTTCTAGGTGGACCGTATTGTTGTGAAGGTGCAGATGGACGTGCTGAATATCCGTTATTACCATTACCATTTCCTATGTGTATTTTACATTAATTCTTATTCTACCAAAATTAAATGAATTTATTCTTACCGTTTCTTGAAGGATATGGACCTGATGAGGCTTCGTTGTTTTCATTACCATTGCTTGAAGGTGGGCCATATTGAGATGATGGTGCTGATGGACGTGGTGCAGATTGGCCATTTCCATTGCTTGAGGGTGGGCCATACTGACTTGATGGTGCTGATGGACGTGGTGCAGAGTATCCATTGTTTCCATTTCCATTGCTTGAAGGTGGACCATATTGGCTTGATGGTGCTGATGGACGTGGAGCGGAGTATCCATTGTTGCCATTGCCATTGCTTGAAGGTGGACCGTATTGGGTTGATGGTGCTGAAGGACGTCCTGCAGATTGGCCATTGTTTCCATTTCCATTGCTTGATGGTGGACCGTATTGGCTTGATGGTGCTGATGGACGTGGTGCAGAGTATCCATTATTTCCATTTCCGTTTCCATTGCTTGATGGTGGGCCATATTGGGTTGATGGTGCTGAAGGACGTGGAGCAGAGTATCCATTGTTACCATTGCCATTGCTTGAAGGTGGGCCATATTGAGATGATGGTGCTGATGGACGTGGTGCAGATGGGCCATTGCTTGAAGGAGGACCGTATTGGCTTGATGGTGCTGATGGACGTGGTGCAGAGTATCCATTGTTACCATTTCCATTGCTTGAAGGTGGACCGTATTGGGTTGATGGTGCTGAAGGACGTGGTGCAGACTGGCCATTATTTCCATTTCCATTGCTTGAAGGTGGGCCATATTGGGTTGATGGTGCTGAAGGACGTGGTGCGGAGTATCCGTTATTTCCATTTCCATTGCTTGAAGGTGGACCGTATTGGCTTGATGGTGCTGATGGACGTGGTGCAGAGTATCCATTATTTCCATTTCCATTTCCATTGCTTGATGGTGGGCCATATTGAATTGATGGTGCTGATGGACGTGGTGCAGAGTATCCATTATTTCCATTTCCATTGCTTGATGGTGGGCCATATTGAGATGATGGTGCTGATGGACGTGGAGCAGATTGACCATTTCCATTTCTTGAAGGTGGGCCATATTCGGTTGATGGAGCAGAAGGACGTGGTGCAGAGTATCCATTGTTTCCATTTCCATTGCTTGATGGTGGGCCATATTGACTTGATGGAGCTGAAGGACGTGGTGCCGAGTATCCATTGTTTCCATTTCCATTGCTTGAAGGTGGACCGTATTGGGTTGATGGTGCTGATGGACGTGGTGCAGAGTATCCATTGTTTCCATTGCCTATTATATTTTTAATAACCAAAATCATAACATACAATTTTACAAATAAATTAGCTTTTAAAAAACTAACCGTTTCTTGCTGGGTATTGTGAGGAAGGTGCAGTGGATTGTGGTGCTGAATAACCATTACCTCCGTTACCATTGCCTATGCACCAACATATTTTTTTCATCAATAATTTAATTAATTGAAATATAATTTTGTGCTGGATTTTAAATCATTATTCTAAAAACTCATAAACTGCAAAGCTAACTTAGCTTTGATTTAAGACTATTTACAATTTAAATTCCAATTTTGGAGTAGTTTTACCAAGTTGAACAAAGAACATACCATTTTTCGGTGGTCCATATTGACTTGATGGGGCATTTACAGTCACTGAATCATCATCGGCGTATCCAGAGGTGCTTGGGATGCCTAAACATTGAAACGGGATGATTTATTAATACAAGTTGAATCAAAAATATCAAGTTTTTAACCTGAAGCTGGTAAATCATAGCTTGTGGATTTGTTGTCTCCATAACTTTGTGATGGTGTCTCGCCTGATGCCAAATTTCCTAAATCAGGTGTTCCATAGCTTGTGCTTGGAGGTAAGTAATTGCGTTGTGGAAGTGGAGCTTTAAGATATATGTTTGTTAGTTTCTAAGTTTTGAGACCTCATTTTAAATTATTTATTACCTTCACAGTGTACAACAGTGACGAAGTACAGGAGAAAGGCTCCCTATTTAATTTTGGAAGTGATTATATGCAAAATATTAAATTTTAAATAATATTCAAACATTATTTAGCAAGAACTTACTGCTATACTGAAAATTTTCATCCTTTTTCCTAGCTAATAAATACCTATGAGAAAAATTGCAAACGTCATTAACTCCGTATATTAACAGAAATAGACTCCAACAGAAAATCAGAGAGTCAAAATGGAAAGAAGTGCAACAATGTTGTTTACAATAAAAGCATTTTCAACTTTTGTTTGCATTAGATTGCATGCAGATTTCCAATTTTTGAATAAGGCTATTTGTTGGAAAATTAACAGTGGAAATGAAGATTTAAGTGATATTGCTATAAATTGCAATCATTATCATTGCGTAAAATTATTATTTTTCCATTAATTTTCTAATGCAACACTATAAATTTGAATTTTTCACACATGATAGCAAAGTATTGAACGTAAACTGTATATTTGTACACTTGATGTTGGACAGTATCGATTTTCAAACAAAATATAATAGTATTTTTTGAAATGCTCGACATGGGATGAAATCGCCTAAATTTTAAGCACTTTTCTCAAAATTTTCCAAAAATCTCTTTCAAATTTTTTAGAGATCAATCCAATCAATACCCCTTAACTTTTAAAATATTATAATTTATCTATTGAAATTTGAAGAGATCAATCCAAAAACTATTATCATGCCATAAGCACTTTTAGGACAAATGTCCTAATTCAAGATAAATCAATGATTGAACATCAGTAAATAATATCACAGTATATTAATTCTTGTACAAAGATCCTCCAGGCCATGGATCATAATTAATCTCAATGGCAATTGAAGTAAGTACAAAGATCCTGAATTTATAATCCACAGATGTCACTTATTCTTGAAAAATTTGAATAGTAATTAGATTTATGAAGTGACTTTAAGTATGATTCTTGAATCTGTCCATTTTAATTTAAATAGCTGAAACTATTCTTAGCACTTATTAATTGAGCTTCATATGTTCTTTACTTTTAAACTTCTTCACATTTATAATAAAAATTATTTTGATTTTTTTTTTTCTTAAATATTTCGTAATTTAATATTCACAGTATGCACAATAGAATTGCATTTGGTGCAAATATTCTCTAGAAATGAAGTCCATCATCACGAGAAATGAAGTCACATTAATTACACAAAATTTGTATTTTTGGTTAACGCCTGTACCTCGTACTAATCCACGAAAATTCTTTGAACACCTTTAGTTTGGTAACTTTCCTTAGATAATACACTCAAGCTGTGAAACTTTTATTTCCACTATGACTTTACCGGATGATTTGAACAAATTGAATGATGAAAAATCTTAAAATGTACATCACTTTTATACTAGCAGATGGAATCTAAGTCTCTTGGTACTAAACAATTGCTTTGAAAATAAAAGTGTTTACCACTTCAATTGTAGTTTAGCTGAGACTACAGTTCACGACTTAAGGCTGAAAGAGAGGCAAACATTGCAACTAGAGAGATAAATTGATCTTTATGTATGTGGATAATGCATTGCCGTACACTCAGATTTGAATGTCTGTATTTGCTTCTCATTCTCTTTTCTGCTTCTTTCATCTTCTTTTTAGTATGCATGATACTTTACCATACTTATCTCTTTTGCTAATAAAAAAGAAAAAGAAGCCACTTAGTTTAGAAGCATAAGCAAAAACAAAAATGTAAATCTACTTCTTTTAGAGCAGAAAATATTTATTGTTGTCATAAATGAAGAAGCTTTACAGGTATCTCACCATAATAGTCGTCATCATCTTCAAATTTGTTATTCATGCATGAACAAAAATAATAGTGCTTTGAGTAGGGCAATGAATATTTATAGGTGATTAGATGATGTGCAAATATTAATAAATTGTTCATAAAATATTTAATGCACCAGATGATATGTTCCTTGATGGATGCATCACCTAATTGCTATATATATTTATGTTCATTGCAATTAAAACATCATTTTATTTTATAATTATTGAAACATTGCCATAATGTTGTATCTTCTTCATCTTGTTCGCGAACTAGTTGCATTTCATGCTAATGTGTGACTCTAAGCACATAATGCATATAAAACTGTTATTACGAATTTACCAACAGCTGTGATTTTATCAAATGAAATATTAGCCAATTCTTAATTCCTGAATTTTTAATATAAACTAGGATTTCTTGGAATAAGGGGAATATAACTTGAATTTAGGACAATTCCGGTCTCATTTGGTGCCCTAAAAATACTAAATTCTAAATTGTGGAACGATTGAAATTAAGAGTTAACCGACGAGTTGAGGACAAGTTAATGTCAATATTAATGACTAATTCTAATGTTTTTTTGACACGGATATCAGAAGTCCTACTAGAAATAGGAGGTCCTCCAATTCTATTTTCTTCAATAGTCAGCAAATGTGATTTATTTTAAAAAAAAAATGCAATAATTGAAATGCACCCAAGTTTTTAAATTAATACTTTATATTTACCATAACTAATTTAGAGTCGTGGTACCAAGCATAATGTCCTAGTCATGTTTATTCGATTAAAATTCAATTTTCCATGACAAATCAATCAAATTATTCAAATTGCATCAAATTTTCGTTCTTCGATATCATCATTATGGATTGTTGTAAATAAATTATTATTATTGTTATTATTTATAGGAATGTATGAATCCGTAGATGAATGAATCAATAAATAAATGAAGAATACAATATAAAAAGATAATTGAAAAAAATATTTTTATTATCTCAGGTTTGAAATAAAGCTGCAAATTAAAAATGCAAAGATAATCGATACTAATTTTTTAATTTGTATAGAGAGTGAGAGTGATACTGTGCAAGAAGTCAGTCGACAAGTGAATTGCAAAAAATTGGATTTGATTGAAGTGAAAAAGTAAAAGTTACATTTTGATGATGAAATGTTTTTCTTTTTATCACGAATTTTTTGTTTGTTTTTCTTTTGATTTGTGTTCATATATCACTGTCTTATGTAATTTGATTAATTACAATAAGTAACATATCAATATGTTACCTAACACTTATTTTAAATATTCTCTAACTACTGCATGTTTTCTGTAATTAGTTTCAAGATAACTGCAAGAATACGTGCAGAGATTTTCAACAACCTTAAATTTTAACAATTTGTAAGATAAGCATACAAGCAGCTTCTATGTAAAATCTTCGTTAAATCGATAATTTGTATGGCATTCGTGTTCTATAGAATCTAGATTTTAAAGAGATTATGGATGAGTATAAGGGCATAATTTGAATATTTATCAATCATTAATAGCACATTTTCTACAGATCTTTTAAATAAGGTCTTCAAGTCTGACATTGTAGATGGCTAATGATCATGAGAACGTTCAAAAAATTCATGGAAGGAAGCTGGTGACAAAGACAATATTGTACTTGGTATTGAAAATTGGCAAAACGGTATTCAACGATAGGACCAGTTTCAGGTGGAATCTAAGGGAGACCATAGATCACAATTAATCTGTACGGTCAGCGAACTAAGTAATTAGAATAATATATTTATTCTTTTATTTGAATTTCTATAAGTTTATTTCTTTATAATTTAACCAACTAATGATGTAGAAATATTTAGCAATTTTTTAACAATTAACAAAATGTCTTTACTGCTTTAAATCATACAAAGTATTTGCTACTTTTGCAATTCTTTATCTCAATTTGAGATTTGATTTACTACCGAGAAAACTGCCTGATTCTCTTGCAGACAGCATAAATGAATTACAGCTTAATGTAAAGTGTTTTTCTATTGTTAGCTACCTAAGTGTTTTAAAAAAAAATCTTGTTTAATTTTTAATTTGATTTATTTAATTTTAATGGGATGTAATTAATTGGTTAATTGGTTTCAGTTTAAATCATGTTATTAAAGCTTTAACAAGATGTGATTGATTAATTTTGTAATTTAAAGTGAAATTGTTGTAGAAAAGACGTTAACAGCCGTTTACAGAATTATATAATAAACGAATAAGGAACGATCCATACAATTTTAATGGTCATAAGTCTCAAAAACTCACATACCGAATCTATTCCGAATTTATTAAAAATATTGAATTGAAATAAATTTATTAATCAGCTGTTTGAAATAATGATGAATCGAGAGAATGGTTCCTGCATGCTATGAGTATCGAGCCGAGCATCTTGTGTTCAGAATAAGACAAAATTATTCTTGATAAAAATATATTAAAAATTCATTAAAATTTTCTGGTAGATGACCACCGCACAGCATCTAATTATCAATGCTTAGAGTGCTAATAGACTGACAAGCATCAATAATGATTTTATGGCAACAACAACAAAAAAAAACAATTTACCGGCATCATGTCTGTATTGCGTGCGCAAGTCATAAACGAATCATTGAAAACGAAAATGAGAAAATCATGTGGCATGTGAATGAGCATTTAACATAAATGATTATTATTAATATTATGGGTATGTATCACTGTTATACGTCCATAACAAAAGGCTTCCACATATAGCTCGAAAATTGAAAATTGCAAGAACATTAAATGAAAAATTTATTTAAATATTCATCGACCTTAATTTATAGCTTAATGATCTGCATTTCATTAATATATGATGATAGTTATGGCGAACATTTAAGATGAGCATGCTGAATACCCGGAACCTTTAAAAATATTTTTACTGTCTTATCGAAGAACACAAAAATTCACAAATGCTGTAAAAATCAGTTATTGGAATTTAGTGGTCAAATATTTGTTATTATGCATCTCATTTGGAATCTTCATTCATTAATATTCAGCAATTACAATTTAACAGGATGCAGTGAATTGAGATTTATCATTGAGATTTGACGATTTTCAAGTAGATTTCAATATAATCATTAACATGTGCATGCAGATGGATATGTTTAAACAATGTGCAATAATAACAATTGTGCAATTTTAATATTTTTGCATTCATTCACTCAAAGTATTAAGAGTATGAAATCCTTGCATTCTCTTTTTGTACTGTGCAAATTAATAATGATGAACTATCAATACATAAAATATAAAAATTATTTCTTGATTAATAATTTTCCGAGAATGGTGAAGTGATACATTTACATACAGTATAAGGATTTAACGAGTTTGATGAATATGCTTTAAGTAGAGCTGCTGTATAAAGCTGTATCATCATTTCAATGGGATTTCTTAAAAGCAATTAAAAATATTGATCATTATGAATTGATTGTCTGTCGTTCAATGTCATAAAATAGTGATTGAATATACTTTGTTGTTAATTTGCTGAGGGTCTATTGGTTTTCAGATGTATTGTAGAAGTAAGGAACTGATCATTTATTATGATATGGTAGAGCAAAAATAATAAATGAACGACCCCTAAGGGTCCGTACTCGAAGTTCACTTATTTCATAACGCTTGTGGATGAAAGTGAAGATTTTGTAGAGTCCATAGGAAGAGGGTCAATTTTTGGTGTTACGTAACAAGTGAACGACCCCTAACAGGATTTAGAATTTAATTTATTCGTAAAGCTCGAGTTTGTTCTAATAGAAAAAATAATAGAATAAATTGAGAATCTTCATAAAGACAAAATATTCAAATCAAATTTTACATCCAGAAAGAAGTTCATCAAGAGGCTGCTTCTCAATTTTAACCTTCATAATGTCTAAATTTGTTTATACTTAAAATATTCATGTCGCTTATAAAATCAACAAATCTATTTGTATTTATTGTATTCAGACAATTTACAGAGAGACATAACAAAATTTACTCTATGATTTAGTTATTTTATTTTATGATACTATAGCACGATTTATTCGCTATTCACATGTCATCAAAATGATCTTATTTTTAATGCTTATTCCATTTTCATTTTGATTCAGAATAGAAAAAATGTTGAGAATAGCACGTTTAAGTTAGAGAAGATGAATGAAGCTTGATGCTGTATGACATGAACATGCTTTTTCATCACTTCTGCATCAACAACATCATCGTGGCTTATAGATTTGTTTAAAGAGCTTTTTTGCAAATTAAATTGCAAATTGCTCAATGTCTCGTCACTTTTTTTTCTTCTGTTTTTTTCACTACACACATAAGTACATGTGAACGATTATGGTATTGCATAACTTTTAATTCTTTTTTATTTCTCATTTTCATCTCATTTTCCCATGCTCATGTGCATGAAGATTTTATGAATTGCACATTTAAATGCAATTATGTTTTTTATGACTTGGAAAATTAATACAGAAGAAAAAATCGAGTTAGGTACTTTTTGGTTGTACTTTTTATTGTTATTTCTAATATGATGTGGTGTTGTTATGTCACTTAATTGCTGAAATATTTAGAGTTGGCTGATTTACTGCTTAATTGTTTTTAAACAGGAACAAAATGAGTTTAAAGCATGCTTAAGTGTAGAATGATTTGCGAAACCACATTAAACATTAAAAACCTCTTAATTCCTTTACGAAGTTTAAACCTTTTATGATAATTATAATTTCTGAAACAGCATTATGGAGTTATATAAAGATTATCATTAATAATATATTATCTGTTCAACTTATTGAACTTAAAGCAGCCTCATCTCATTAATTATTAAATTCGTTAGATTTCAAAATCCTTAAATGTGATAAACCAAAATAAGAAGTATGACGCACCATTAAAAACGGTCATAAATTGAAGATTTTGTATAAGGCTGAATTCTCATTTTCATCCTCAACTTTTCCTTACATAATACTCAAATAATCCTAAAATATTGCAGATTTTGCAAAATTTGTTCATCTTTTGATTATTACACCCGAGTAGCACAATGCGGTGAACCACGTTTTATGTCGTAAAAATGGATTGAAATCAGTCGTCACGGTGCAGCCAGAACTTCACACATTATCATTAGTATGATAACATACCGGTGCACTTGCAAACACGATATGCAGTTCGGGTGAGTCACAAAACTGAACAAAAAATTGAATATAAATTTGTGGTATGCAGATTTGGTATCAAAAATTTAAATATTCCTAAATTTCAATGCTTTATATTAAAATTCATCCAACTCTGAAAAAATAAAGTCACGAAAAAGATCATGAAGCTCAAAATAAGTCGAAAATGAACTGAATGATTGAGTTAATTGAATAATAAAAAAAAAAATTCAAGATCAAAAGTGATTGCAATGAGATAGTTTGTGGCCGTAACTTTCAATACAATAATGGAAACGAATCATCTTTATAAAGAAGTTCTTTTCAGCATGATTCATTACCGATTTTTTTGTACAATGACAGTTTTCTTTGTTTAAAAGATGGCTTGCGGCTTTTTGAGCTTCAATAAATGAATGACAAAAAGAGGAAATGAAAGCAAAGTGTTGTTTAGGTAATTTTTATTTCAATAGTAAAGGTCAGGAAATAGCTGTTGATATTGACAGCTTTAAAGATTTTTGATCTCGTGTTCTACAAATTATGGAAACTTCCAAATATCCCAATACACTCCAAAAAAAATCCAGTGCTTATTGACATGATGAGCTTAGGGATATGCCAAGGATATGCAAACAGATTTCAAAAATCATGATGACTTTGGGATATTTAAGAGTTTCCATGCCTTGCTTATACTTTATATATACGTTTTTAGATAATTTACACAAATAGCAGAATTCTTATTAAAATCTAATATTTAATTCTTTAAAGCATAATTAAACGTCAAAAGCATCCAAGATGACGTGATGTAAAAATGATTTATAGTACTGAGATTATGCTTCAAAGATATTGATCACAATCTATATTAAACAAGTAAAAAATTCGTATTTTTTCAAACTACGCACGGATCATAATTAATATTGATGAACATTTAGCAGTGCTGATGATGCATACAATACGTCTGCAACACTCATTTATTTATCCTATAAAAAAATAAATTTTTAACTCACAAAGTATATTATTTTACACTTAAATCTATTAGCTGTAAATTGTTGCTTTTTTATTTGCTGAATTTGCAATTCAGCAGTTCATAAATCGTTCATAATCATGATTCTTTTATTAATATTTAGGCATTTTAAAATTGCTATAAATCATACATATTAATAGCTTCTTAAAGTAAGTATAAATTTCATGCAGAGAATTATGAATAATAAAAAGACTCATTGGTCACTAAGCTCTTTTAATTCTCATTCCTTGATTTAATGCAAGTTGGCATCTCAAAATTGAATGCATCATCAGCATTGCTCAGAATGCAAAAATCTACAATTGATACTAATTATAACATGGTAAAAAATCACGATTTTAATGTAATTAATTAGGAGGCACATAATGTGTAAGTCAGTGTGTAAGCTGTAACATGTGGTTTGATACTCAAAATGCAAAAAAAAGAATAATAAGACAGCAATACGATCATTAGCATTACATTGTGAGCTTAATCTTCACAAAATATTTACATCATTTTTTTTTTGCACGGATTGAGTATCCATTAGTGTCGCAACTATGCTATTTCATCTCTGACATTGTAGATATATTGAATTGAAATTGTTTAGTGTTCGTGAAAAAATTTGGAGAATTTAAAAAAAATATTAAAAAATTCTTTCAACATTTTAAGATTAATGAACGCAGATTTCAAATATTAACAAAAAAAAAAACTTGATGCTCTGAACTTTTATTCAAATTGATGATCAATTCATGATTAAAATTTATTAACGCAGAAGATTCTATGGGTAGGAACAAGTACACTATAATTTTGACAGTCTAATAAAAAAATATTGAAAATTAATTCATAGAACTAAGAAACAATTTTTCAAAATTACTTATAATTGGTGCTTTTAGTGTACTTAAGGAATACTTACTTATTATAAATAATTCATCCTAAATCACTCGACAATTCATATAATAATGAGCAATTCAATTCATGATTCTTTATTCAAAATTTATTAATTCTATATTTTTCGTGTAATAATAACTGATGAGCAGCAATATTACTTTCACATAAATAGTCACGGCGTTGAACCTCAATCAATCAGCTTCTGTTAGCGGAAATAGCGTGGGATCTTTATTCTGTTGAGTGCTTAAAGGTCAAATTGTATTTATTTTTGAAAGTAAATCTGATTTATTATTAATGAGATTACATCTGATATTCCGGTCTAATATGAAGTTATCATATGATCGCATTAATTCCAATTTGATTGTTTTGATTGAAATTTAGCGTTAAAAATATATTAAATGTCAAAAAAGTTCATCAGGTCATCAACAAAATCTGAAAATTTCATTTGATTCCAAAAAATCTTTATAAGAATACAAATAGTCACAAAAAAACACACGTAGATTATATTTTTCTCGTGTAGAATTTATTCTCTTATCGATCCATGGAATTCACAACTACAGTCATACTTCCCCATTCTAAATCGAGTCATGATTGTAGTTGTGAAAGAAAATTTCCCCTCCGAAAATCCCATTTAGTTGTATTAGTAAAAGGATGAAAGTTGTCTGCGAAAAATTATGGGAAAAATTCACGATTTTTCATTCTCAAGTTTGTAAAAAGCACTTTCATCTCACGTGTGTGATTTATAATACGCTAAGCTGTCACATCGACTTCCGGTAATCGGTGCAAATTTTTCAGTTCCTATCTTCAGGCCCCTATCGTTAATTTTTCCTTTTTTCATAAAGCTTTCATTTCTATCAAAATGAACTTATGTATATACCAACCATATTACATTATTTTCCTCATGACGAGGCACAGAATTACGCACTAATACTATAGCACGTATGAAGGCATTATGGTTGAACGTCGCGAAAATTTTTTGTAGCAACATGAAAGCTCATTGAATATTTATCAAAATAAATAAATAATCATAATTTCTAAGTTTTTCTTATTGTGCTATAAGGAAGTGTCAACGACAGCACTTTAGAAATTTTTCATTGTCAAAAATGACTTAGAGGCTTATCACTTCTTTTAAAATTTGATTGTGAAGCCATAGGAAAATAGAATAGATGAATAAATTAAATAAGTTTTTCGAATTTCTTTTTGAGTTTCAAGGACTTTCCACATTGATTTTGACAAATGCGGCGATTACATAAACGGATTTTATTGTGGGATATCGAAAAGAACTTTTACGTGCTAAGAATGTTTAAAATTTTCATAGATAACATTTTGATAGATTTATTGGAAAATGTTGGCATGAAAAGAAGCTTAAAAATCTTTATGGATTTTTAATGATTTAATGCTGCTTTAGAAACTGAATATGATAATTTTCAGAAACTTTAAAGTCTTTATAGACAGGTCTGAAATTGTTGAAGATTGAATAATTCACATAAAATCCCATTATGTATCATAAGATTAAAAAGCCTGAAGGAACTTGAAATTTCCAATTATTTTTTGAATATATGAGTTGCTGCACAAAATCTAACAATCCTGACTATGCCATTATCATTATCACATATCAGCCCGAGCGTCACAAATGAAGAAGACTCCTTTACGGATCTTAAAGGTCCATGTGAACACCAAATTTAGATGTCTTCCATTCGGTGTTAATAAAAGAGGTTAACTATTCGCTTGCAAGACTTTCTTCATTTTTCCACTCGGGCAATGGCTTCACGAACAACTTTAATCATCAATATTATAGCACTGAGCCAAAAATACTTTAAAAAAGCAATCAATCCTTATCGGTTTGAACTAATTTAGTTGTTACGATGAAGTAATGACTAAATATAAATCTTCTGCTTGCTCATTCATTCATACGCCCATGCAATTCATTTCTCTTATTTGGAATACTGCACACAATACAGTTTTTGTATATTTGCACATTAGGAATTGTGGTGCATACATGCCATTTGACATACTTTTACTTTTACCTATGCTTTATTTTCATTCAGAAGATTGATTACTGGCTGACTGTTTAGGTCATCTCATGGAACAGTATTGAGATGTAATTTTTTTCAGTATGTTTATTTTATTCGAGGAAAAAAAATATTGGACATTGAAAGTGATTTATTGTAATCGACAGTTCATTAAGGAAAATAGCGTCTTAATTGACAATCTTCACATTCACTTCTCCTACTTGGTTACGATATTACTCGCTTACGGAAAATTGTTTCTTTTTCTGAGCTTAATTTAATTATGTCATACATAAAGTACATGAAGTTTGCGAAGTAAAACTGTAGCAGTAAAAAAAAGCATGCATATAATCATCATGATGATATATATAAAGAATGGCAGAAGAACTGAAAGATGTGAAGTGAATGTAAAAACACTCACAAGTTAATATACGACCTCGGGGAGCTTCATGCATATTCACACGAATTCCCATTTTAAATAAATTTATGAATCCCATTTGGTAAGTGATTTAATTTTGTCGTGATTTGGTGCCAGCATATTTTTAGAATTTTAAGAAAATCAAATTAAAGGATTCAAACTGAAAATTAATTTACTGCTGATTTTATTGGAAATGCGAATATAAATCAAACTTTTAAAATGCACGAATCATTTCGGTAAATAGAAAAACATGAGTACAGAAGCACTAGATTCAGTGCTAGAGGTAGTATTTATATTTTAAAGTCATAAGCAATTAATATGCCAACATGTAGCACGTACACTTAATACTTTACGGTAAATATGAAGGAACGAGCTAGTTAAAGAGGATTGATTATGTTTATTGTTATAGTTGTTGATTATACATGTCCCGAAATAGATTCATACAGAAATGGACATCAAAATTCAATTGAACTGATGATGATACACATTTCCTCTGTCAATAAGCTTCAATTTACATTCAAATTTCCTTGCAAATTTTTTCTATTATGAAATAATGTTTTGATGTTACAGCAATGACTGATGTTCGAGGTCAGTCATGGAAAAGACGTCTCATTAAGTCTTGTGAAATGCAAAATTTATGCTTATATTTCTCATGAGCATTTGGATACATTGTATTCATGGAAATATCCAAAAGATTGTATTTTTTTTGAAATAAGAAAGTTCATAAAAGTTTTATACATGAAGTATGTTGAATCACTTTTCTTCTTGACTTCCTACGCGATAATTAAAATATAAATGGTTTGCAATTTTTCCCAATGAAAGAGATTAAGTTATTAAGAAACTCTTTAACGACATTTCTTCATTTTTTTATCATTTTAATTTCATTGGATTTGAGCAATTAAACACTCAATTGTTTTAATGACTCCGAGACATTTCAATCAGATTTGTTGACAGAACATTTGAAGTTATAGATTTTTATAGAGTAAGATATAAAGAAGCAATTTAATTGAGTGTATTTTTCACTCCGTAGACACGATCATTTTGGATAAGAGCTGTAGGTAAATGTAATGTCTGAGCAGATTAGAATCTGGAAAATCTAGTTATATTTAGGAGATTCTGCCAGTAAGGCCCGGGAGATGGATAAATCAGGTAATAAAGTTTGTCTCTCTCCACTTTTTTGTCACTTTTGATACATTTTTGTCATTTTTTCCATTGTTTGTCCTTTGTCACCTGGGTTCCCTTCTTCGATAGGGCTTTGTGGTCAAATGGTTTGGACACGTGAAATCGATTCTCTCCAGACAGCAGTCTCTCAATCATTCTAGTGAGTGTCGTCAATATAAAACTAGAATGCGTCAAGATTAAGTTTTATGAAGAACAAGGTGACTTTATTGTGATTCTAGTAAAAGTTGGTTAGTCTTTAATAGAATGAGCATAACAATATTCATTCATTCCTCATAAGTTTCTGATCATAATGTGATTTTCCTTCAATTAAAACTTTCGCAATATTATTACTAATTTCCATAGCAACTGCATGTTGTTTATTGCATTTATAATATTGAAAGTTTTTCATTGCTAAAGCTTCACACCAGCATCAACAAGAATAGAATGGAACTCATTAAAGATGAATGTTTCACGAATAGAATTTACTTTGATAATCTTATGATGATGATTGTGCAACATTTTATCTAGACACAGAAAATATTTCTGAATTTAGGTCAGTTTAATTATGAATTACATTCAGACATGTTCATCCACGTGAATGTAAACATATTGTGAAAATTGATACTCAATACTTCATGAATGACTTTTATTACGTATATCCGTAGATGCACAAATGAATAATTGAAATGCATTGCTTAAAATAATGACATTCTGATGTCAATGTAATCCGATAATTTAATTTAACAAACTTTATGCAAAAACTTAATTAAAGTTGACTAAAATAATGCAAAATTTAATTCAATCAGTAACTAAGTTTAAATCAATTTATTCCATACATATCATTTGATTGGATATAATTGATATAATTGAAATAGGGTTCAGTAATGATTTTTGAATTTTGCATTATTAGACTGTTCCTTATAGTTCGTTCAAGGCTGTAGACCTGCAAAATTCAACTGGATATTCTTAAGAATATTTCAAAGATGGTCTTTAGGATGTCAATAGTAAGAATACAATTGAGATGAAATTATTCAAATTACAATTATAGACACAGACCATACCCAAAGTGACTGAATCCATTTGTTCAACCGTACTAAATTAATTTGCATATTTAATGAAGGAACGACTGCTCATTAAACACTTTAGTATTCTAATTGTGATAATTTTGTACCTCTTTTAATGAATAAAAATTTTCGAGTCATAAATATCTTTTCCTTTTTTTATTTCTGACTTTTGATGAGCCTAGAAAGGTAACAGCATTCAAATTGACAGAAGTAATAAAATTTTATTTTCAATGTCACATAAAATGATGTGTAGCATCATCGATTAAATATAGACCATCATGACAGCATCCGTAACAACATCGTAAAAATTAATAAGAGCATGATCAACTCGATATTGAAATTGAGATGTGCTTTTGTACATTCTTCCGACAGTTAAAATTGCCACAGAGACCTTAAATGGCGATCAACATAATTTAGATTGATGATTTGCCACTTAATCATTGCAATTCTTCTTTGCTTATGATTTATTGATGTATGAAAACGCGCATCTATGTACTTTTTCATATTCCTCCTTCTCTTATTCCATAAAAGCTTCTCGAATCATATGATTAATTGGAGCGGCAGGTGATATATTAATGTGATAGATTCAAGTTTCATTCAATATAATTTGAGCCGTACAAGTGAGAAGTTGTTGTAGATCAATAAAAGCTCTGTTTATTACAGAGATGAGCAATCATTTGTAAGCTACGGCACACAGCAGTATATAATGTTTGAAGGGCACAGTCTTATGAGCTGGAGGTTCTGTGATTATTGTACTACACTCTTTAGACCTGCAGTTTATAACTTTCTTGGATTCAAACTATTTTCTACCTCTAAACATTACAAAAAAACACTTGCTATCGTCATAAGACTTGATGTAACCTGCATTGTACCCAGTTGAAATTCGTGTGAGCAATACAGTAACTAGTACATCCTTGTATACCTAGCAATGGAGACACGGAGACGAATCGAGCTTCGTAATTAAAATGGTGAAATGGAAAAAGAGCTTCGAAGATTAGTCATGACCTGGGATTGAGCCTAGGATATTTGCATCGTAAGTCCAACGCTCTAAAATTTAGGTCACTGATGTTATTTCACCACAATGGCACAACTCAACCCTGGAAAAATTTTCGCAAAACATCTGAGATTTTTCACGGCACGACAGTGTGTCGTGACAAACAGGTTGCTACCACTGGCATATTTTTTTTATTATGTAACGCTACTTTGCAACTATTCATTACCATTAACATTGCGTGATAATTTAATAAACAGAAATTTAAAATGCATAAATACGTGCTAAAAATCGACTGACAAAATCCCACTCAACAATAATTTTGTAATTATTAATTGGTATTAAAATTACCCTTAATATGTGACACAATTGCACATGCACATTTTCTTTTGCTGTAGATCCCACAGCAAATAAACACTATTTATATAAACATTGCTTCTAGCATGATGCGAAGATATTTGAAGCAATGCTTATGTTGTACGATTATATGGCAAAGGTGAAGAAATAATGTTTTTCAATGGCATGACTTTGATGACATGAAGCTGAATACTTTCTGTTATTATTTCTACTACTCCATGTTCTTAACTTATTTAATTTAATATTCTTGGAAATTATAAAATTTATTTAAAACGACTGAAGCTTACTTCTACAATTCTACAAGCTTGTAATTTTAAAATGGATGTAGCGTACAATGAGAAACTTTCATCATGTTTAGTTATGTCCCGAGTACAGTTTTTTATTCCTCTTTGTAACTTTTATTTAATTTTCCAGAATATTGCCATAAACTTCAAATTTTTGCATAAAATGAAAGTTATTGAATTATTTCCATAATTTTATTCAAATCTCCCGACCAGCACAAAATTTTCATGTCTGTCAAATGGTTGCCATGAGATATCCAAAGTACAATTTTCATATTTGCTTCCATTAAAATTGTCTTTTCGATGACGTGTGGCCGCCAATTGGCAACCATGAATAACTTGTGCCTATCGGGACTTGCTGATCATATCTGGAAGATAGAAAGTTCTATTAAGCTTGAATCTTAAATTGGAAAATTGCTCAATTGGCTGTTGCCAAGGGAAAATCGTTAAATCATCAACAAAATTAGGATTGAGGCAAAATAAAGCAACTGTATGCTCAATTTTATTGAACTTGAAAATGCAGACTTTGAACTATTACGTCGAGAAATAAAAAATAATGATGGAAGGAAAGAGGAAAAGAAAATATAAAATGCTGATGTCAAAAGTTCACAGCTTTATTAAAAATTCATTGACGTAATAAACGGAACCACTAATGCAAGCAACTTTTACTATTTTATTTTTTAAATTTGTAAAAAAATATGAATGCTTTTCATGCAGATTTCTATTGTTCTCGGATTTCCGACTTTATCAAACATCCATTTTTAAATTGTGGATTGTGTTCTGAATAAGAATGTTAGAATTAGGATTCTTATGCTTCAGAATGTGATCGACATACTTTTAGATGAAAATTCAGTGATTAAAATTTTAAACTTTTAGCAATATGCTGTTATTTGATGATTTTTCCTTAACTGTCAATTAGCATAGATAGTGCTGTGATGTCATGAAATCATAACGTCAGGGACAATTCCAGAAATCTTCAAATAGAGGGGTCCAAAAAGCAAAAATATTTTTAAAACAACAGTCTTAGTCGTAAAAATTTTGTGCTGAGTTTATGAACAAATTAGGGGATTCAAATCTCCCAAAATCCTCCCCAGGTTACTTCTATGCATCACGTGCAAAATAAAGTACGTCAGGATTCCATGCTAACATGCTCATTCTGTTCAAAATAACTAACATTACACTACCAATATTTGATTCCAGCAAAATAAAGTTTATGTTCTTCTTAATTCATTTTCCAATGCATGCAACTTGAAGTGCAAATAACTTGCTTTGTAAATATTAATGGAAAATTCCGCATGCAAGATTTTTTTTAATTCACTTAAAGTTTTGTAATTAAATTTATTCTAGAAAAACTGCAACTTTGTTTAATTTACTTTGAGATTTTACAGGAGAACAAGAACCAAGCTAAACCCCTAACAAGCATGCTTTCATCGAACGAAAATTCCACTACGGCACTTAAAAGCGGTCTTTTTGCCTGCTCAATTTCTCTTTGGGACCGTACAATTATAACGTAGCACGAAAAATCGATTTTTTGAATCCCTTCTTCCTTATCGTTCTTTAATTCTCTTTCCAATCAAATTATCAAGGAAATTTAGCAACATTTTAAATCGAAGTCGTTGTTATAGTCTGAAAAAAGAAATTGTCTGCCTTATGTAAGAAAAGGAAAAACTCAACCGCCATATTAACGATACGATTCACATTGGATCAAAAAGAATAAATTAGTGAAAATAATTAATGTTTTAACAGTTTAGTGACATCGATCGGAAATTAATTTTGTACAATTTTATTTAGCAGAAAAAAAAATCTTATTGTAACTTATTGAAAATATTTTTGGATAGAATTCAATTAAAATAAGTTTCACATTTCAGAAGTCTATACACCAAATGAAAATGAACTAGATTGAAAATGTGTCTTGACACAACACATTTTAGCAAAATCCCAAAGAACATGAAACTTTATGGAATTTGAAATTCCAGTTGAAAAAAGTTTTGGAACCTCTGAATATTTTTGCTTTGATTATTTTATTTGTTTTCGTAATTGCTGTTTTATTAAACTTAATTTCTAAAATCGCACATTTTCAAATATAGTAAATTTTAGTTAAAACAAAAAACTTTAAGTTAATAAATAATTTTATGGATTTCCCGAATTGATTTTCTTAGACTACAGAACAACTTCTCAAAGTTTCCCTATTCTACTACAATCTGTAAATTCCCAATTGATCTTAACACGTCCTTTTGCAGGATCGTCCAACAATGGAAACACAGTATCAGCTACATCTACATCATTATAGGCACAAGCCCAGCAGGTGTCACTAATTTTAAGAACCACGGATCCTCGCTTTCCGGTAACTTTAATACAACGATTCCATGCACACAATGGATGCTTATTTGGGTTTGTAATTGACGGAGGAAGTGCCATTCTAGCTCTTGATAATGCAGCAACATAGAAACGGTCTGTTTTTGATCGGTCCAAGCCACATGATCCATAATTCGATCTCCATTCTGTATAGTAAGTCAAGTCACCATAAAAAGCATTTGCGAATGCAATAAATGCTAGGAAGAAGAGCCAAAATGTGATTGATTGATTCCTAGAAAAAGTAAAATATTATCAATTAATAGCTATATGTTAACTAATTTAATTTAACTCACATTTTTTATATGCGACAGTTATTGCACTTCAATAAATACTGATAATCAAACTGAATGATAATCCCGCTTTATATAGCAAAAATATCTTCCTCTAACAGTCAACTGTCATATTGTGCAAATATCATCATCAGCACACAATTGCATTAATTAAAGCTTATTTTTTTGTAAATTTCCCTGAAATCTCAGACTTGCAAGTGTTTTTAAAACAAATAATTTTATTAAAAGTATTAAAGAATCTGTGCTGTACTTTCACAGAAAGAATGTCAACTCTGGGATAGAAGCACAACCCGGTCGGGACATATTGTATTATTCGTGGTTGCTAAATGGAGGTAAAATGGCATCCAAATGGCAATTTTTAAGGCAATTACTATTAAAATTGGCACTTGGACGTCAAATGGAAGCGACTTGGCTGGCATGAATAATCTGTGCTGATCGGGCAAGTTTGTTACACCAGTTGTACATATCCAAAAGGTACATAACGTAGGACAGTGATGAAAAAATGTCAGCTCAATGTCCGGACAGAGAATTTGCACAAACTAGGAGGCAGAGCCAGCAACAGAGCCAGGTAGCAACCAAACGAGCAAAGTAACAATAAGTAAGTGCTGTACTTTCTTAAAATCAATATATTGACAATTTTTAGAAGACCACAAGTTTCCTCTTTTACTGAGAAGATTTATTCTAGAACATACATGCCAATTTCTCAGAAATGTGGGTTCTACTTGAAAACATGTTCAATCCGGTCGTAGCCTCCAGCCAAATTTTGATTTAAAACCATGACGATTGAAGTTCTTGATGGGTTGACAATCTTTACAGAAAAGGTACCATAAAATGTTAAAGAAATAATGACGTCATTATATGGTGAAATCTTTACATCCACATTATGAACTTTTTGTAATTAAATCAAAATATATATTTCTTTAATTACATGAATTATTCAATTTTAGATTCCTGTATTGAGCACATTGACTCAAATATTGGAAATTTTATTTTCTGACTCAACGAGATCATGAGATGAATATTCTCGACTTTATTAGGAATTATATTTTGAGTTTCAATTTTAGAATGATTTACATACTTTCTCTAATATTTTGTTGTACGTACATAATAATTACAAACTTGTTAAAAACTTATATTCTAGTTCTAAGAAAATTTCGTTTAGTAATTTGTATAAACCGAGCGACATGAAGACTCCGTCAAAATTCTTTTAAGAATCAATGATAGTTCTTTTAAGACCGCATTAAAGCTCTTAGATTGACATCAAATGAATCCCCTATCAATGTTGCATTCGTATGTCTGACAAATGTAAAAATTCATCTGTCGAGTAAAGACTGAGTTTCTCTTTTGTGGACATTGCGTTTCTTCTTAACTGAAAATTTTTGTTACTGACATTTGTTGCATGAACATTTTGGATGTAGATTAGTCTTTTAGTGTAGGCATGTTATTTACCATCAAACAATCTTTTCTGTGAGAATTTCTTATGGTTTTAGAACTTATAAACCTACGCCTTAACAGACAAATAGATTGCTCATGAATGTACTCACAAAATTGAGTATAATCAATTATATAAATTGTGTGTACTTAACAACACGCTCGGTGAAACTCTTTGCCTACTAGATTTAAATTGATAAAAATCATTGAATTTAAATTTTTGTGCAAAATTTTAGGAATATGTAGGACAAAAAAGTATGAAATTATTTTTAGTCTGCTTTTTTGTTGATAGATATTGAATAATTCCCGAGCAGAACAAGTTAGACAAAGTAATCCTTAGAAAGAAAAGAGCGTGCTTTCCAGAGTAAGCTAAGAGTACGGCTTGCAAGTAAGCTCAACTAGAATATTTAAGTCGAGAGCATGATCTATGCCTACTCTTTTCAAGTTAGGGAATCATTATGAAATTCACATGAACTCAAAAAAACTTCCTTGTGACTTTCGCATATTCCACATATTCATGATAATCAAGATTGAGCAAAGATGAAGATTACATTGTCTCGAAGTCGTCTCGAATTATTTTAAGAACAGTCAACTCGAATCGTATCGACTCATATAAAATCAAAGCTCGGATTGACTTCTAGCTCTTTCTTAAGAACGTTTCAGTATTACGCAGAGACTTTTTATCTCAAATTAATTCTTTTACTTGACTGAACTGTAAACTTTCAACTTGAAACACTCTGTCTAATTAATTTACATAAATTGAACTTTACTTAAAAGTGACAAAAAAGATTTATTTGGATATGCAATCACTTTTTGCAACCTTATTAGGAATATTAAGTAGCATAACGAAGAATGAAAATTATGCGTAGATTCTTAGTCACACAACTAAAAAATTTCAAATCTTTTTCGACTGAAAATATTTTTGAAACTCAATCATCTTATTATTGACGTCACCGGAAACAATACTTGGTTACAAGATAACATTAATATGTTTTAAAGAAAACATTAACATAAGTATAAACATAATTACTTGTACAACGTGAAGGAGAACGAGTTGTTAATTACAAAATGAGAGTTTAATAAAGTCCTCGGGCTTCGCTCATTGCAATTTTTCTTCCCATTCATTAGACAGAGATCTTATGAGATGGAAAGAAGCCATTCAAAAAAATAAAAATAGCATTTTTTTCCACTCACTACGACTTACATCTTGAATTCATTTGCATTTGTTGAATTTTAAAATATCAATCAACAAGTGATGTGAATCGATGTTTTCTTTTAAGGTACACAGAAATATGGTAATCTATGGGAAAGAAGAGACTAATGAATATTTAACAGCGTAGGTGTGAGGGTTGATAGCAATTGAAACTTTTTTTTTTGTGATCGAAATAACATTTAAAAAGGAACAGGAAACCACTACTTCCACACAACCCCATCATCTATGGAAATAAGTTTAAAAAGGCAAAAAGTTGCCTTTTTCATAACAAATGTTATTCTCGATTTTTAATAACACAAAAAAAAAATAAGAAACGCGTGTTTCAACCCGCGAGGCAGTTTACGAAGAGAATAAATATATTAGGAAAACATGAAATAAACTCATTCACATCGGATACTTGAGTATCAATCATCATTCCTTCTTCGACATTCTAATAAGACAGAAGCATTTGAGAAGAGCGAGCAGCATGTAGCATGGCAGAGACTTGAGAATATTTTTATTTCATTTGAAAGTACTTCTGTGTGTTTCTGCATTGGCAGTTGATATTGGCACTTAATAAAAAAAAAAGTTCAGTTTAAGTAGTTTTGTGGAAATTAATTAGCGAAAAAAAAATGAATTTTTTAATGTTTCAAATTGTTTTGGGCGTAGTGAGTTTTTTGACTGTGTACAGTTTGCCTAGGAACTTTGATGAATTTCTGCTTAGTGAAATGATTAAAAGGGAAATGGTGAGGAATTATTACATTATTTAAATATTTCTACATGTGTAGTTATCTATTGACATGTAAATTTGTCACATTTATCATGTCAGTATCTTTGATCAGTAACGGATGCAGTGTGTCACGTTTATATGTCATTTAAATTTTTCTTTTATTTTAAATTGGAAATTTTTCCATTTTAAATTTTTTTATTTAGCAATCATTTGGTTTTCCGCTAAATTAGGCAGTCTCAAAAGAACTGCTAGACATATTCCTGACTTTAAATGCCATAAATTATCATATTTTGTACTTCTCGCGGAATCATGAATTAAGCATTTGTTGAAACTTCCTTTAAAATAATGATATTCTCCAGTACTCATTGATAGAATAAGTCGAATGTGTTAAGACAGTGATGGACAATCTCTCCAAAAAACTTCAAAAGATATACGATTTTTGACACATTCCCGATCGGCATACATTGAAATGTTGCCTTACGGTGACGAGGCTGCAGAATATTTAGAACCAAGTGACAGCAACTTGGAGAAAACCACAAAATTTCCCAATTGATTGCACTTGGTTCCAAGACTTCTTCATCGTCGTGGTAGCAACATTTTAATATGTGCAGACCGGGATTGGTATTATATCTGCATGAAAATTTTTGTTAGTGGTGCCGTGACACAAAATAGATTGCTGACACTGAGTGAAAGATTTAACATTTATGTCAATTTAAATGCGTGGACATTAGAAAAAGGAACAGATTAAAGTTATCTATCCTTGCACAAAACCTAAGAGAAATTGTAAAACACAAACCAAACATTTTATGAATGTATATATGTGGCATAAGTGGGAGTTGCAATTTTCAATAATGTCATGAATGTCCTTTTTCCATTAATAAAATTCTAAAAAAATTCTTATGAAATATGTAACATCCTAAAAGATTTAATAATGTTTTAATAATTCATATTTTTATGTATTGTTATGAATCAATTCAGTTAAAAATTGACCTTTCACTTTTTGTAGATATACTGAAATAATATCTACTTGAATAATTGATTGCTCATAGATCATTTAAAAATAGGAAACATATGATTTTTATTAGAATTAATCATCTTAAAATAAAATTGTTATGGCTTTTAAAGATTGATCGAGTGGACAGGTTACTAGTTGTTCTAGGCTCAGTCACTCATGTGCAAATTGAATAGAAACTTATCTAATCTGGCCTGACTCCAAAGATTCTTAAATATTTGCATTTTAATTTAAAAATTATTAACTTCCACGCGTAGAAGGGTTATTTCCATGTTTTTCGATGTTTTTGAAAACTAAGCCCAATTACAGCATAAAATGCACATTTATATTATTAAGAATCGGACAAAGCATCGAATGGCATACTTTTAACTGTACTGTGCACTAAATAGTTGCAAAAAAATAAACACGTGATTAAAAATTCAACATATTTTCTGAACAAGACTGTAGTCTCATGAAGCACATATTGTAATAAGTTTTTGGTGCTATTTTATCAGACAGACATGAAGCATGTCATTGAGTACACTTACATTGAGTACAATATTAATTGACTCATTAGCACGCTCGTTTGAGTGAGTATGCTCATTGCCTGTTAGGGCCTTTAAATCAAATTTTGAATGACAGTTAAACAAATAAGACAGAAATTGTCTTATAAAAGAATCCCAGATTTCTAATCAGGAGTATATACTATACCACAATGAAAAATAACATGTAGTAGAACCTTTTCTTCTGAAATTCACATTGAAGTACAATTAATATTATTCACTGCTCACGCATTTTAGGTACTTTTTATACGTCATACACCCATGCATTTCCTTTTTCCCGAAAAAATAACATTATTTTTTGTACTCAATACTTTTTTTTTTTTTAGAAAAATCAATAAGAAGTAAAATTCCCATTAATTTAATTAATAATTCCATTTGAAGCGAAAAAAATGAAAATTTCAAATTTCGGAATCACGAGAAATTCTACCACAAGTTTATGAGATTTAAAAAAGCTGAAACAATAAATTGCATTCATTCACGCACGTCTTTCAAGTATATTCAGATGTACGTAATTTATTTAAATATCCATGAACCGCATGTTTAAAAATCTTGAACTCATTATAAATAAAATCGAATTTCGTCTAAGATTTATAATTCTTTTCTTCCTCAAAAGCCAAGCCCCCAAAAGAATCACGTACAGTCTGTGATCATTTAATAATAAAAGAAAATGCTTATTTTTGAATTATTTCAGCGATCAAATAAAGCAGACACGAATCTCGAGTGGCAACAACAACAGAATGAGATAAGGGAAGAAGACTACTCACATGACATGGACATATTTAAAAATGAATTGAATAAATTTAGAAAAAAGAAGTTGCCGTTGGAAGTATATAGACGTCGATCGGAAATAAAAGATCAAGTCAATAAGAGAAATAGTCCCAATAATCATAATTACTGTAAGTTTAATATGAGGAAATAGCAAGTATCTAGCTAGTTTGTCTGTCTTAAATCACCAAAGATTTCTCTGGTTGATTTGGCACAGATAATAAGGCACTATAGAAATGTACGCTAATATTTGATCAATTTCTTATTCCCGAAACAGATATGCAACTTTGTCATTTCAAGATATGCAACATGGGAAAGAGGAGAAGCAGATACTGGGAGCAATAAGGATATTCAATAAAAATGATCAAGCAAGATGTTAAACCAATGGTCTGGATATGTAGAAAATTAGCAACTAACTAAAGAGACATATTATCATTAAACTGATGTAAAAATTACCCCAGCATAGCTATTTTTGATGGAACAGCAGCATCATGAAATTTTAAAAATTCCTTGGACCTTCCTACATTAAAAAAAAACTCGTGTTTATTTAATAAATTTGCTCTGAAGTTATCATGTTTCAGTTCTGAGCTCGTTAAATGCAAATTAATAGAAATCTTGACATCCACGCAGATGTCATGTCGTCTTTAAAATTGTTTAAAACTTTGGTTGGACTTTAAAACAACAATTATTAAATTTTTGAGTAGGATACTTAACATTAGAACTTTAAATCACCACTTTAAATGTTGATGTACTTAGGATTCATATTGTAACATGTCTGAATAAAATACCTATATGTCCGCATTCAATAAAAGAGAGAGATGAAAATTATTAATTGTTTTTTTAGTTTAATCGTCACTTATATTTAGGTATAAGGCTGTCGTTCGACTGAAATAGTATTCTATAGATTAAGATATACTCACAAATGAAGCTCATAAAAAATATTGTCACGAAACTCGAAAGTTTTTAGACTCCGCCTTGGTATTAATTTCACTACCGCATAAATTGGATTTTAAAATGTGAATCAATTAAAAATGTTAATTAAATTGAAAGACTATTGTGTTGGAACTAAAAAGAAAGATATCTGCACGGTCTAAACTTGAGTGAAACACTTCCTTCAAAGAATTCAAATAAATTTAAGATCTCGAACATTTGTCTCCTTTTGCCCACACAAAAAAATATAGGAATTCACATTCAGTTCCAAAAGCTCTCGTGAGCGCGTCTTTGCAAAGCTCAATTTATTTGAATTTTAATAACCTGTTACAATTTAAATACATTTTAGCCGTTATATTTAATTTTAGTCGAGACACATTTTTTTGACAGATTTAATTTTTACCTATTTAAAATTTTTATGACAGTTGAAATTTGATATTTTATATTTCAGCAATACAAAAAGTTTAGAATTGGCCAAGAAGACTTAATCTTTCGAAAGCTTTAATGCACTCGATTAAATCAGATTCAGAGTATATTTCCCTGAAAATAAAATAATATGAATAAAAAGCTTAAAGATGAACTTTAATTTTCAGCCAATAAATATTTGATATTCCATAACTTTTTATTAACGCTGAACATATTACATATTTTATGTCCACAAATACATTTATAGATCAATAATTTTTATTCTGCTCATCTCAAAAAGGACTTCACTCTGATTAAAATCATAGTACGAATTAGATACGGATAGTATGTTGATGATGATGAATAATTAGTGACACTTGATAGTTTTCATCCTACTTCTTTCCATATTGTGTGTCGTGTCTTGTGTTGTCGATGAAATAATTTGAATGGATAAATAAAGCTATTGTCTAATATTCATGCTTCTCAGATGCTTTTTCACAGAAAAAAGGAACGAAAAATTCAGTAGACTATAATTATTAAAAAACTTTATGTATTTGATGCATAACTTTGTGTTAATACGATGAGCGCTTATTCACAGTTCCTAAAAAATAGCAACAAAGATAAGTTAGTTAAAATACATTCAATAATTATATCCGCCTAAAATATCATCAACGTACACAACGCGCACTGTATTTGTGAATCCAGATCCTGATTTCCAGCCAGTAACAATGACAATTGGATCACCACTCTTGATGAATCCACGAGATTTTCCGAAATTAATACCGAATTGGACACGAGCATCAACATCTTTCATCCAATCATCGAGAACGGCATCTGAATTCGAAATAAAAGATAGTTAATAAAGCTATTTGACAATAGGATTAAAAAGATAAAGACTGTACCTGAGAAGATCAATGGCAAAATACCACGGAAGAGATGACATTGACGAGCAGTTTGTTCGAAGCGTGTAACAGTAATAATTGGGCAGCGTGGACGATATTTAGAGATCAAATGTGCAGAACGTCCTGATGTTGTAAGACAAATGACTGCTGATGCAAGAGTCTTTGATGCAGCCTCAACAGCTGAGATAGCAATTGAATGTGTAGCATCAATAGGTGTGGCTTGCAATGAAACCAAATCACGGAACAAGTTCTTGTGCCAGATTGCAGCTTCGGCTTCCATTTGTGTCTTTGCCATTGTTGTGATACATTCCAATGGATATTCACCCTTTGCAGTTTCACCTGACAACATTGTGCAATCAGCACCGTCTAAGACGGCATTGGCGACATCAGAAATTTCAGCACGTGTTGCACGTGGCTTATTTGTCATAGATTCAAGCATCTGAGTTGCACAAATGCAAGGTTTTCCAGCACGATTACAACGAGCAGTGATCTGCTTTTGTGCCAAAAAGACTTTTTCTGGTGGAATTTCAATACCCAAATCACCACGAGCAACCATAATACCATCTGATTTTTCAATAATTTCATCGATATTAACGATTCCCTGTTGATTCTCAATCTTTGAAATAATCTTAATGTTCTTTCCTGCTTCTCCCAAAATTGAACGGATTTCCTCCAATGCATGTCCATCACGGATGAATGAAGCGAAAATCATATCAACACCTTGTTCAATACCAAACAACAAATCTGATTTGTCTTTTTCGCTAACAGCTGGCAAATCGACAGGAGCATTTGGCAAATTGACACCCTTTTGTTGTCCCAATTTTCCACCATTTTCAATGCTACAGTCCAATGTATCACCGCTGATTGAATCAACGACAAGAGAAATGAGACCATCATCAATAAATATGCGATCGCCAGTTTTTAAAACCTTAACCATATTTGGATAATCAGCATAGATTTGTTCCTTGCATCCCTTTTCGAACCAATCCTTGTTGGTAGTGACCTTAATCTTATCACCACGATTCAATGAAATATCACCCTTATCAGCATTAAGACCAGTACGAATTTCAGGTCCTTTGGTATCCAATGCAATAGCAAGAGCATACTTATAACCCAACTTCTTTGAGTAGTTATCAACAGCTTCACGTACGTTCTTAATTGTTCCAGCATGATATTCATGGGTTCCGTGTGAGAAATTCATACGTGCAATATTCATACCACAATGCATCATTTTCTCCAACATTTCGGGTGATCTTGAAGCTGGTCCGATTGTACAAATCAATCCAGTAAGACGAATGAATGCTGTCTTGGCATTTGGATCCAATTGGCAAAGATGATCCAATGCTGAAATTGCTTCTGCGGCCTTCATTTGTGGACACTTTTCACTCATCTAGAAGAAAGAAAAATCGGAAGTTAATAATCGTCAAAATGTGGCATTGCGGTGAAAAATAACTTTTTGGGAACTTCGCTGATAGCAAAGTTTTCACAAAGACTAATCACACGCGTTATATGTGTTATCAAAAACAATTGAATTGTTAATTTAATCTCAATAAATGTAACTAAATTCTTTTTATTTTGGTAAACTGATAAAATTGAGTTTTTAACTCAAAATCTGGTTTATTCAATAATTTCGATAAACTATAAATGCAGAATAAGTTGTAAACTAATTAATTTTCGTAATTTGGTCATTGAACTTACAAACTAACTAATAAAATCTGAGAAATCGATTATTCACAATTTTGGTTATGAAAAAATTAAACAAGGCTGGGACACTTTTTAAATTGTGACATTTCTTGATGATGTTTAAGGATGATTTTGTAATTATTATTTTTACTGACAAAATCTGTTCGACAATATTATGAGGATACATTCGACTAACGATCAATATTATGAGGATAATTCTCTAATATCTCAAAAATAATTGTAAGTGTCCACTGCTTGGTTAAAAGTTGATCAGAAATTCAGTTCATTTTGTTTCAGTTCGTATTATTCAAATATTAAGAATACGTTAAAATTTAACGAAACTTTTAAAACTATGATGATTCAGCTTTAAGACTTCTTGTATCAATAAATAGTCTTGCGTATTTTCACAGCAGTAATAACAATCATTTCCAAGGAAACTTTAAAGCTAGACGCTCGAGTTCATATAAATGATATCGATTTTCCGCAAACATGAGCGTATCTTAGGAACTTTTTGTTTGTTTTCAAATTGCACAACTACCTAATTATCATGGATCAACGAAAAAGACAAACTTAATTTGATCATTTTTAAGCGAATAAATTCCTATGATTTTCACATAAATTTCAGATGTGAAAAACGTTGAAAAACAAAAACAGATTGGCAAGTGTATGTGAAAAACTACAACAATAAATAGAAAATCATCTGAGAAGAAAATGAGAAAGATGTCAGTGGTTGTGTGCACGAGCCGTCAAAAATAGAAAATGAAAAGCTTTTTTGAAGAAAAATAAGAAATACAAAATTTTCTTCTACTTCTTAGAACTTTCATATTCGGAACAGTCACAACAACTTTCCCCTCATCCTATCATAAAACAAAGTCAAAAAGGTCATTGATATTTTTTTGTAAAATTTTCACAATTTTTGTTATGCAATTTTTCTTTCAGACATTATAAAATGGAATCCTGTGGAAATCCATTCGACTAACCGCATAATCAATTATTTTACCGTACGTATTATGTCCTTGTTCAAGGTTGCAAACAGAGAAGAAGAAAATCAATTTTCACAGCATATAGCATGGAGATTGATTTTTCTTTCAGAGCAATGACTTTTCTAGAAAGTTATTGTTAATCGCTTTTCAAGGTCAAATAGGACAAAGACGGACCAATTAAATAAATGGACACTAAAAATAAATTGATATACCTTTGGGTCATCTAAATCAGTAATCCAAACCATTTTCTTTAAATTTTCTATCGATATAAAGCGACGAGAACAATTATTTTCACTTATGCAACTGTTAGTTGTCTTGATGCACTTATGATAATTTCGATATGAATAGAGCGACTTGAAAAAATTCCTATTGATCCAACAATTTGAATTTTTTGTGTGTGCTCCTTTTGACTGAGCAATATATACTGTCGAGACTTGAGAAGTGTTTGTGAAAATGTGGTGAAAAATGTGAGAAAAATAATCGAGTGGTGTACTATGACGTAATTTTGAGTTAGAAGCAACGATGAAGATAAAATAATTTTCATTCAGTCTTAATCTCAAATCTTGTCGAATACTACGGTTTATAATAGAGAACATTTTGAAATGTGATAAGGCAATTGTGGATTAGTGTTTATGGTTAAGAGGTGCATCTAGGATGCAAGTTCACGTAACTAAAAAAATTCGATAGTTTAATTGTATGAATATATTCCAATGTGCACTACAATTGAAAAAGTTCATCAATATACAGTCAGAATATGTTACGGTAGGTCATGACGACATCCTTTAACACCATGAAAAGTGCATCGATGGTGGATTGTGCGCAATCATAGCCAAAAGAAAATGATTAAGCTCATAAACGTTTGCCGCATAAGTAAACAAATTGAGTGATATACGTAAGAAGAAAACCTAATTGATATCAGTGAGCATTACTGAACCACGTGATAATTAGAAACAATGTCTTATCACTCATTTTAAGTGTGTATCATAAATGACAGAAATTTTCTTGCAAACAGTTGCAATTGTGTCGCTTAATTTTAGATCATTCAACTCACAAAAGCAGAATAGCTGATAAGCACACGGCGTACGAATCAGATTTGATCGTTTGATAAAACAATTTTTGTTATAAAGAGATAAACGAGAATTAAATTAAGCATGTGACGAACTCAAACAAATTTTGAGCCAACAATTACTTGCTATATATAGAATAAAATAAGTTGAACTTGATGGATATACTTCTGTGTATAGCTTCAACTATTCTTAATACATTCTCACAATCCATCCCCAATTATCGTCTTCAAACTGTAAATTTTCATTTCAATGCTAAAAAATTACATCATCGTTTTGGCTGTTTCGTCATCAGTTAGTCACTTTTGAGTTTACTAGTTCTTCGACCTTCTTACATTTTAATTTTAGTGCATGCGATTATGCGATTGATAATCGTCCTGATTCTGTAAATCTTTCGATTTTCATTTTCTCTTCCGCGTTATCAGCAAGCCGGTTTGTTTATTATAAATATAGTTGCATAGAGGAAAGGAAAATTAAATCAAATGTGACGTCCATAACTTTTTGCAAACTCAAACATTAGAACTAAATCAGCATCTGCCGATCTATTGATTAAATTGTATTAACGCTGACGTATGCGTCAAATGTGATGTACATATTGTCTAACTAATTATCCGGATTTCTCGATTGTTACGAAATTGAACTGAATTTTAATTGTGACATTAATTAAACAATCAAGTAAAATAATATTATTTACTGTGTCATGATTTAATCAAGTCAATATAACGAATTAATAGATGTAAGTTTTCCAGAAAATTTTCCATAGTAAGTACTAATGACCTTTTTGTAACCTTGAGTATGTATCCAGAAAATTTTAAATTTGTTTTCTACAATTGCACAGATATTAATTACAGGAAATGATTGCGACTGATTTATCTCACAATGGCGATAAATGTTATCACCAGTTATCAATAAATTTAATTCATAATTACTATAAATTCTTGTGAATTAATCTATTACATAGGAAAATTTCTAAAAAACATAATAAATACCTTGATGATTCTTGTTAATTCTGATAAATAATGCCAATAAACGATTAATTACTTTTTTGGTAGTTGGAATTTTATAGAATATCACTAATTAATTGAATTTTAATAAATAATTAATTTCTTCGTCCGGCTGATTCAGAGAACTGGAAACTTATGCCTATTTCCACGGTATATATTTTGCACAAAAATATTACTTTAGACGAATTTGACAAAAGATGGCACCATAATCGTCGAAAAAAATTCAAAATTTTAAAAGCCGTTATTTTTTTTATCCGATTTTTTTGATTGTGTATTAGTAATATTTGATGCTTATTTATTTTTTGTTGGTTTATTTGTTGTTTCGCGATTCTTTTTAATTCCACATAATACACACGAATGTGGTAAAAAGTAATAGATAGTTGAGTGCAAAATTTTTATTACTTTCTGATGTCATATTTTGAAACAGAAATAATTACCTAGTTGGCATATTTCAAAGTATTTATTTCTATTCTGCTAAGTCGAAACATTTCAACTGATTAATAATACGCAAATTACTTACACAATATTCACAAAAACAGAAAAATTATTTAATTCTTTCCTAAAGAACTAATGTGATGAACTGACAGAAAGAGACTGACGCTCTCGAATTCTTTTTTATTCCTATTTTGCCACACAATCGCCGGCTTATAATTCAGGTTTATCAATTTTAAAAAAATGAGAAACTTGGGGTCCGTTCAGATATTACGTAACACTTTTAAGGGGAGGCCTCCCGAGGTTGAGATTTTGTAACGTCTCAAATAATTTTATTAATTTCCTGAAGATTTTGTTACGAAGGGAAGTAATCATCAATTCGTCGATTATTCACGATACGTAATAAGTGAACGAACCCTTTTTAGCTCTGAGATTTTTTAAACAAGAGAATTTTTACAGTATTGTGGCCGACAATTTTGTGCTCTTCTTTGAACTTAAGTATTCCAGATATAAACATTTTAATCTACTTTTATTCATCCTTATTTGAAAATAATTAGGGAAATGGATTCGGAAGCTGTCAAAAAGTATACAAAATGCGTGAATTTTGCTGCTCTAAAGCACAGTAAACAACGTCGTAAGAATAAGGAACAGACTCCGTATATTAATCATCCGATTGGTGTCGCGAATATTCTCGCAAACGAAGGTGATGTAACCGACTTGAATGTTTTGATGGCAGCTATTCTTCATGATACGGTTGAGGACACAGACTGCTCATTTGAGGAAATTGAAGAACATTTCGGAAAAGATATTCGAAATATTGTAAGTGAAGTGACAGATGACAAGAGCCTTCCGAAAATGGAGCGCAAAAGACTTCAAATTGAGCATGCGAAAACAGCGAGCCCAAATGCGAAATTGGTAAAGTTGGCTGACAAGTTGTACAATTTGAGAGATCTCGAAAATGAAATCCCTGAAGGTTGGACTAAAGAAAGAGCAAATGAATACTTTATCTGGGCTAAGAAAGTTGTCGACAATTGCAGAGGAACAAATAAGAAATTAGAAGAAAAATTAGATGTTATATTTCGATCCCAAAACATAATGGAATAAAGGCATAATTTATTGTGATAAATTTATATTATTATTACAATTTCTTGCTTTCATAAAACTCATTCATAAATTTGTTGAGAGTTTCAGTATTGTCAATTGAGATTGCGTTGTAAAGAGATGCACGAATTCCTCCGACACTTCGATGACCCTTAAGTTGGACCATTCCAATCTTTTCTGCCTTTTGCAGAAACTCCTTTTCCAATGCTTCATCACCACCACAAATTCTGAATGGGAGATTCATTCGACTGCGATACTGCTCATCGACAGGACAAGTATAAAAACCATTAGATTTGTTTATTGTATCATAAATCAGTTGAGATTTCTTTTGTGCTAGTTTGCTCATTCCTTCGACCCCATCATTGCGTTTGAGCCATTCGAAAACACGATTCATGATGTAAATACTGAAACAGCAACAAACAGTTCAATTCAACTACATTTTATTACTATCAATAGTCTACTTACATGAATGTTGGTGGCGTGTTGCTAACAGAATTATTCTTTGCAACATCCATATAATCAAAAACTGATGGAGTTATTTTCATAGCATTTCCAATCAGATCTTCTCGAACAATTATGATAGTCACACCGGCAGGTCCAACATTTTTTTGTGCACCAGCAAAAATCAATCCAAACTTGGAAACATCGACCGATCGTGACATAAAATTTGATGACATATCACATACGAGTGGAATGCCATTTGTTTCTGGAACGAAGTTAAATTCCACGCCATCAACAGTTTCATTGTCGCAATAATACAAATATGAAGCATTTGGATTCAACTTCCATTCACTCTGTGGTGGAATTGTGGTAAACTTTTCAGGTTTTGGGAAGACAAGATTTGGAGTTCCATACTTTTGAGCCTCTTTGTAGGCTTTTAATGACCACGATCCAGTAACTGCATAGTCAGCGTTTCCTGTTTTACCCATCAAATTCATACAGACAGCTGCAAATTGACCAGTTCCTCCACCTTGCATGAATAGAATTTTATAGTTGTCTGGAACTTTTCTAATAATGAAATGCATCAATAATAAATTCAAGGTTTGAATATTTCTAAGTCAAAATATTCATTCATTTCCTTATCTCATAGGAACATAAATATATTTTGTTCATTGACTTACAGAAGTTCTCGACATGATTTCATGGCATCATCATTAATTTTTAAATAAACTGATCCTCGATGGGACATTTCCATTATTGACATGCCTGTGTTGTTGTAATTTGTTAATTCTTGTTGCACTTCCTTCAACACCTTTGGATAAATAAAATTGGAACTTTTAGTAATTGAAAATTCAAAAATTCATAAGCCTGAAATAATTACCTCTTCCGGAAGCTTTGCAGGACCTGCAGCAAAATTAATAACCATTTTTCAGTCTTTAAATTTTTAAGGAATTTCTAAGTGGAAAATTTTTTCAGTCTTTTCTCTAAAAGTTCAAGAAGACAACTGACTTACATATGGGAATAATGTATTGACTTATACATTGAACTTCACTGATAATCGTGTCGACAGAATTTCTTCTTTTAATGTATTATCAGTATTTTCTACTTGTCTCTTTCCTGTTTACATGAGTGCATGTATTGATACTAACACATTAGATGCAGTTGTAATTGTTAATGCACTTGACAATGAATTCAGGTAGTAAGTTCAATTTACATAAATTTATGACGTAAAAACACAGAAAATGCTCATTAATAAAATTTAAAATTTTCGACCTATTTCTACTCATGTTAAAGTTTAAATGCTTACTTATGAATTCATGAATCAAAATTCTACCGCCGAATGTTCAACAGAAAGGTGTACACATTTATTCCACCACCACTTGAGTAAGTAAGAGTACTCTCATGAGCTCAAAAAGAAGAAAAAGTCTTGAATGGAAGGAGAAATTTTTATTTAAACAGCATCATGCTACAGATTTACGCTCAGTTAATTTTAAAAGCTTTAAACCACTACTCCATCTTCTATAATTAGAAAAGTTTTTATTTAATTTTTTTTTATTTTACATTAAACAGCATAATATGGATTATAAAGCTGGATTTGTTTTTACTTTGTTGATTGTTCTGTGTAATTCCTTTCCTGATGGCGCACCACCTGATACTTGTGAGTTACCTAAAATTCATGTTGGTCCATAATGTGTGTTTTCGATTTGTATACATAACATATGGCATTTAATCTATGACGATTTATGCCATAAAGGGCATACATACAGTGTATTGAAATCAATTATTCAGCTTGTTTTGTGAAATTATCAATCATAAATTAGTCAATTACCTAACAAATCCTTTAAACAATTCATAGGTGTCAAAGATAGATTTAATCAACCAAACCACGGACAAAGCAGACCACAGCCATTGGAATCAATTCCATATCAAGTTGTTGCAAGTTCAGCTTATTATGAACCAGGACAAACGATTTCATGTAAGCATTAAATTAGTAATTTGTCAACATATGTATCAACATATGTATCTCTGCTATTTCTAGTGACAATTTCAGGAAATGATCTCTTCAGAGGATTCTTTTTCCAAGCACGTGATCCAACTACACAAGAATGGATTGGTGAATTTATTGAAAGTCCTAATGTAAAGACAATTCCCGAGTGTGCTTCAGTCACGCATGCTGATAACAGGGACAAAACACAAGCTATTGTTGTATGGAAAGCACCAGATCATAAACAGGGACAAGTTTTCTTTACGTAAGTATCTACTATTTTATTATTGCCCTAGCTCATGTGTTACGAAAAAAATAAATATGAAATGTGAAAGAAAAGGAAAAAAATGACGGCAATTACCGGCTCAACTCACTCGCGTGAGTTCAATAATCTAGGTCCAGACGTCAATTTCGCAAAAACGATTTTAATGTGTATGATTATGTAATTGCTTACCTTCTGACTTAGCGTCTGTTTACATTTCGCATGAAATATGTTTTCGCAAATGTTACAGATAAGTTTGCGGCGCTACATACATTTCTAACATAAAGTTTTCAAATTTACATAGTTCTGTTGACCTAACCTCGTATATAAAACTGCAGTATATATGCACATACTGAAGAATTGACGTTTCAATGGCCATAAAATTGGGCACATAAATTACATAATTTATCGACGTATCTTTTTTTTCTTCTCTTTTCTCTGAACCTCTCTCAATCTCTTCACTATGAAATATAAATTTTTGCAACTGCTATTTGTTTTATACTACTGCCCCCATTAACATACATATTAAGCGTGATGGCTTTAAATCAGGCTAATATTAATATTTAATATTTCTTCATTCAGTAAAATTGTTGGCACTAATTAAATTCAATTACTAAGACTTATCTCATTTATTGAGTATTTACACAGCAATTAAAGATGCTATTGCTTGTTTACTTTCCCGAGCGACACAGATGGTTAAGGCTCCCCTAAAGCTGTTTTACATCGAATGAAAATGCCTGCCTCTTTTTGACAGTCATGTAGAAGTCACACAGACGCGGCTTCATTTGGTGTTTTGGCTGAACTTTAAAAGCTCTGTGATGGAGCCTTCTTCATTTAAGTCGCTCGGGATACATATGTCTTTATATTCCATTAGTAAATTTATTTTTATATTTCATTTATAGGGGAACAGTACTCAAGGATTACAAAACTTTCTGGAGTAACATTGTTGCGCAAATTGCTACTCAGTAATTTTAAATAAAATTGTACAAAATTGTAATCATCATCTCAAAAATTTATAAAAATAATTTTTATGCCTTATTAATATTTTGAATTCATAAAAATGATTGTTTAATGAGAAAATAAACTAAATTTGCAAATTCTACACATGTACCTTTCAAAACCTGAATATCACGAAATTTTTAAAACACTTTAAATACGTAATTACGTAAAATTTATTTCAGTTTATCTTTTATTAAGCAAAAAGACTTGTTTAGATTTTTCTTTTACTTTAATACTAATTGTAATTTGATTGCACCGTATTCAAGGATTTTTTTAGGGAGAAAATTACTTTTAAATTGCGTCATAAATCGATAAAAATTTAGATTAAAAGAAGATTTTCGTTTTTCCTGTACGAATTTTGATGTTTTTCCTTTGCTTTCATCGATATTTGAAAGTCAATAGAATACTCTGCATTTGAAAGAAGAAATATCTAATATCTATAATCATTCTGTTTATGATTTCTCATTTCAAATGATATTTTAATTACCTACCTATTTTAAAAAAGTTTGCAATTAAAAGTTGATTAATCTTTAAATTATATCTGCTTGTAAAGTGTGTATATGATTTGCAACATGCTGTGGATATATCATGAAAAAAACATGTTTGTTCGGATATTGCTCAGTCCAAAAATTGGCTCATTTTGTACACCTTTCCCTTTTCTATTCCATAATTAAAATAGAAATATGTAAACCTAAATTAAATAAAATGTCTGACTTTAATGTTTTTGATATTCAAACAATCCCTTATGGATTTTGTTTTGAGAAAATAACAAGCTGACTCACACCTGAAAAAAATGATTAAACCTGGAAAAAGGAAGATACCCAGAATAAATCTGAAACATCAGCAATACTCTCGTTACATTTTCATAGAACTTCATCATCATTATTTTAAATTTTATGCAGATTTGAAACTTTAGGATTTCAAAAAAAGTATCTTTTTTGGCTAATAAGTCAATATTGTTTTATCTGAAAATTGTACGAAAAAAAAGAAAAATCAAAATACCTGAATATGCTTTTTTCAGTATGTAATTTATTAAAAGTTTTCTTGTTTTTCTTTTTGTCCATATTAAGTAGTTTTTAGTTCACTTGTAGTTATTATGTTAAGTGATAGTTCATGTTCATTAATTTTTCTCTCTACTGTTATTATAAGAAAAAAAGGAAAAATAAATTTAATAATTTTCCTTAAAAGTGTATATTACAATGAACATACTTAATTATACTCTCTGGATGTTATTCAGAGTAGCTTTTACAATTTTTACCTTCCTAAATATAAATTTTAATGGCCTTATTAAAGTACAAATAGAAATTTATTTACGCTTTAAGAAAAAATAGATTTGTTTTTTTTTGTTGCAAATTGCGCTCTAATTGTGTAAGTAGATAATTTTTTAAAATTTTAATTAGGTTTAGATTTTTTTTTTGTTCCTTAAAATATTTCTCATTTCGAGTGTGTGATAATTTCAATATCAAATATGTTTGTCGTTCACTAGATCTTGTACAAGAATGAATGGAAAAATTTCAATTTTCTCAACAGACTATTGCAAAAGCTCTCATAAATGTGAATGAAAATTCTCGAAATTCTTCCCCAAATTTTGAAAATTTTCTAGATCTTAATATAATTTTCGATTCACTTTAATAATTTAATTTGTCGTTGCTGACAATGACATTCAATCATTTTTTCAATTTGCAACCTGTTAAGAAATTAAAATCAATAGTATTATGTAGTTAGTGTGAAAAATGTAGATTTTTTTTTATAAATGACAGATCCATCTTGACTCGATAATATTCGTACTTTTCTTAATGCATTTATTCAGCGTAAAGCTTCTTCATTAAATTTTTAAGATGATAAGATGCCATTAGTTAATTAATTTCATTTTTATTCACAGTAGTAGCTTTTACTTAATTAATTAATATATATTAATTTAATTAATTTAAATTTTGTCTTAACATTTTTTTTTAATCGAGCGAAAGAAAATATTTATTTACTCATGCTTGAGCACACAACCAAAAGCGATTAAGAAATAGGTATATTCTTCTTATTTTGCAATCATTATAAATTAATTAAAAATTTGAACATCTTATTTTTTGACTGTACGAGTGTGATTGATAATTATGTAAAGAAAATGGGGTGGGAGATAAATTTAAGTGTGGGTATTAATTAATAAAATCAATCAATTATAACACTAGTTGACAAAATATATTACGTAGTTTGTAAATTTAAAGCTCATTGAAACCAAATTTCAGAGATATTCGCATAAGAAAATCTTCCCCTATTTTCAAATGCGAATAACCGTTCTCATAAATTATGACATAATTTTAACAAATTGATCCAATTGAAAATATTTTCAATAAATCTATTAGGGATAAAAAAATTGTTCGTGCATTTCTTTTATCTCATTTGATTAGAAGCACACAAAAATTGAAGTTGTTTGCGAATTGGCGATGGAATTAAAGCTATTTTTTTAGATAATTAAGTTATTTCTTTAATGATAAATTTTCTTAAGGTCTAAATGACGTTTCATAAAGTAAAATTTAACTTCTCAATCGTATTTGATTTCATAAAATTTATTCAAATTTTTAACCCTTCTTTTGCGAATATAGTATTACGTCCGTAATAGTCTTGTTCCTTATTAAATTTTAAATTAAAAAATTTGAATAAATTTTATGCAATTCTCATCGTCAGTTACTTACTTAATTTCCTTCTACTTAAGAATCGTGAATCTTAAATTTCTTATTTCTCATACTATCATTTGTATGCTGCGCATTAGTTGAAAAAGCATTTCTTTAAAGTTGTAAGTAAGTAAAAATTACAAAAAAATTTCTTTCTCATTTCTAACCTTATTTCAAAATTTAATTAATAATTAAAGAATGAAATTTTTCAATGCTTTTGAGGGTTGTAGTACAAGTAACTCCAAAAATTGTTTTTGGAGAGAACTTGTAATAATTATAAATCTTATCTTTCAACCCTCATTTGCTGTTGATGACAAGTTTTCTTAATTTTGGATAAAATGTATTTGAAAATTATGTTAATTCTACTATTATCACTCTACGATTTTGCACTAACTTTTTTAATTTCCTTCTTCTTATTTTTTCCATCATCATAATCATCATTAGACGTTACATATAATTCATTTAATAAATTACTTTTTAAAGACTTTTTTGTGGCAAGTGTTGTAATATTTTTATTTTATTTTAAATTTTTTTTTTTGTTAATTTTCTCATTATTATTATCGTTTATAATGCAGGTAGTTAAAAATGGTCAGCGTGGTGATTTCATGAAAGAAATTTGAAAAAATAAATTCATAGCCGATTTTAAATCCGAATGCATTAATATACATTTTAGCTAGACATTCACTAATCACGAATTAGGAAGTTACTAGGCGAGACGTAGTTTCGTTTCTCACTCGAGAAAATTTATTGGTTCTCTTAAAGCTCCATATTTTTCTACTAACGTGAGAAACCATTTAAAGGAAACTTGAAGATATTCGTTAATTTTTTTTAAGTAGAAAATAAATTTCACCTATTTTTGTGAGTTAATATTTTTTGCATACTGTATGCGCTATAAGAGCTTTAGCATTTAAATATTTAAAGAAAAGAATAAAGCCATACGAGGCATTCATCATTTAGTATCATAAAATATCACTTATAAGTTCAAGGGAAGGAGCTTTTGATTAATTTTACTTTATTTTATAATTAGTATTATTTTAAGAATTTTAAGTGCAATTTTGCAGTTATTCTGTCAAAAATACCCTACTCACGATTTTTAGAGTGGAAAATTATGACAAGAATAATTGCAAAGCTCTCCTTAATTTTACTTTTATTTTTTGCATAGCATCGAAAAATATCACCATTATGTTTTTTTGTTATTGATTAAGAAAAAGTTTTTTTATTCAATTTATGTATGGAAAAAAATTATCCTTTTTCGTTGTTATTGAATGCGTGAGTTTGTCCTTTTCACACTTACGTAATAGAACAAAAGAAAGGATAGATATCATGATATTTAAAGGATAAAATAAGAGTTATATTATTTTGGGGTTTTGTCGAAAGGTCAAAAAATGCGGAAGGGAAATATAATGTGAGGTTAGTAAATCAAATTTTCTCACTGAACCATTTCCATGCAAACTCTTAAACAAAAGGAAAAATGTGAGACTGATAAATATGTCTCTCATGATCCTTTTTTCTGTTTTTCACTCAATCTTTTTTCTATATGAGCAACATGTTTAACTTTCATCTCATTTCCTATTCTCTTTCTTTCATTGAAAAAAACCTTCTCTTAATATTTTTTTTGATTCATCTTAATAATATTAATGTACCTCATATATTTTAATCCGATTAAATTTCTCGATATTTTAAGTATTAAAAATTCTTAAAAATATCATCTTTCTCCCAGAAAATAAGAGGAAAATTAAAATATTTAAATTTAAATAGATAGAAATTAATTAAGTGTTTTTGTAAGTGTGTGCGATTTTTTTCAAATATTTTTTAAACCTTTTTTTTTATAATTTAATGTATTGTATATGGTCCCTAATAAGTTGCATGAAATATCAATCAATCAATCTACTAGAGATTTCATTTTAATATACTATTCTCTTTCGCTTCACGTATGATGCAGTTAAGGTATTTTTGCATGCTTTTTTTGAAGGATTGCATGAATTTAATACCCCTGAAAATTATGCAATCCTTCAAATGTAGTTTTAAAGCATGCTGAGAAAAATATAAGTTTAGGATTAATAGGCAATTTCGTTATGATTTTCATTTAATTTTTTTATAGGTTTTTTTCTAAGTATTTTGATAGAAAGCTTAAAGATAGAAAGAACTTGTGAGAACAAGAAATATTGTTTTATATCATTAAAGAAAGGCTCTTAATAGCATTTAACGTTTTCAGGCCAAAATGTGTGTAAATTGGTTTATCGAGTCTCAAAGGCATTATATTCTCTGTTCGTAAGGAAAGTTTCATGGTTTTACTTCCGTTATTTCAACTTTGACATCTTGAATAACATTTTGCTGTTGCTCATCTTCTTCTTCTTGTGCTGGTTGAATTTGTACTGGCGGTTGTTGTGGCGCTATTTGTGCATGCTGAATAACTGACTGATGTATCGATGAACGTCGCCTTTGAGCTTGTTGTTGGTGTTGTAAATGCTGCTGCTGATTAACAGCCATCAATTGACTTGGATTCGAGACAATAACATGTCCATTTGCATGATGATCACTGATACAGGACGCACGATGTCCCCGATCGTGATGAATGGCAAAACTGCTGCGAGTCGAACGCATTGATGTTGCTGAGGCACTGCTACTGTTCCGCGATCCTCGACGAGAGCCTTTGTGTGTGTCAGTGAAGTGTAAGTATCTTTCAATTTCGATATTAGTTTGAGGAAAGTAGTCTTTTGATTTTGGTTTGTTTGTGATTTTTTTCAATAAAATTTTATCATATAAGGAAATCATATCGTGTTCACACATCATATTAATTTTACATATTTTTTGAGAAAGAGAGATACACACACAGACACAGACATAAATTATATTTATTCAGGTATATAGAGAGAAAGAATGGGAGGGCATAGGAGGGTTTTGTTATTGTTATTTCTGTTGTAATTTATAAATTGTTTTCATATATATTTATGAAATAAATGTCATAAGGTATTTTGGATTGAAATATATATTTTCGGATGGTGTTATATTTTTTTGGTATGTGTGTGTTTTACTGATTTCTATTACGATATATTAATAGTCATTACTTTTACTCTCAATTACAGTCGAAATAGGGAGTAATAAAAAATATAACAAATAACGATACCTTGCTAAACTAAACAAAAAAAGGTTGATACTCGACATCACTAACATATCTACTAACATTCAACATAAAACTCATGTCTGAACATAATTAGCTAATGGTAAACGTTTTTCCGCATATTAAAATGATAATGAAAATGATTGAGATAACAGTAAGATAGAGAAGAGTTTCTGTTATTAACTTGATAGTCATCACTACTTATGGAAAATTCACAAATTTACATTTCACTGTCAATAAATCTTTCTTATACTTTGTTTCGTTGCTTCTATTCGATATAAAAAGTGTAATCAACTTAAAATGTAAATTTTGTTTGTATGCAGAAGGTATTATCTCGAGATTCTTTTATGAAAGTGGACGATGCAATGAAACATAAAACAATAAAATTTTATTCTTTTTGTCTTATGCTCGTATATGGTGAATTTAAAAATGTAAAACAGAGAATACACAAACAAAACAAAAGACATCTTTCTCATGTTGATAGTATGTAGTTAAATATATATAAAATATTTATTATGTGTTGCAAAATAATAGCGGGAGTTTGGATGGGAAAATTGAAAGGTAAACAATGACAAAAATTTCTTTGGGGATTTTAGGAATTAGTTTTGGGATTTGTTATTGACTGGATCCATAATACTGAATTTGCTGATATGAAACTTCAATTTTGTCGTACCATTGGAAGCATGATGGATGCGAGCAACTTTAAGGTCGAGCTTATTAAAAATTAAAATTATTATAGGCTTAAGCATGGCTGTTTTGTTAAAATCTCTAGTAGCGTTTAAGGAAATGCCATGCTACAGAAGACTGCTGTAAGCTTTAAGGCAATTATTATTAAAATTTAAAGCTGATTCTACTGATTTAACTGTTTAATTTTCTAGTCAAAATTGAAAGGTCCAAATTTGAAAAAAAAAAGAATTTAAACATGGAAATGCTTCCTTTGAAAACCGATGTTGCTCACCCTTAAACATGATTTCAAATAGGTATACTGAGAAATGGTTGTGACATAATTTTTACCTTTCTCTTAATTTTAATATTAGCTTTCTTTTGATAAAATAGGATAAAATACTAAAGGGATATAACAAAGGATGTAAATGAAGGATTTTATTTTGTAGGATATTTATCATTGCATCGGTATAAATAAATAAAGAAGAACAAAAAATTTACTACCAGAATTCATAAAAATTATTAAAAGTATAAAAAGCACAACTTGCTATTTGTGGAACCATATAGCTGAGAAATTAAGTTAGTTTTTCATAATATTTTGTGTAAATGTTAGAAATATGAGTAATTAAATATATAATATGTGCTCATTTTTAGTGTTTCAAACTAAAACTAATACATGTTTAGGAGTAAAAAAAGGAAATAAAATGAAAAGGATGGGAGTGAGATGTGTGATGATATATGTACTAAAATATATCTTTCTCTATCATTGATTCTATTCATTATTTTTTCTTTCAATAAAATGCCACTAAGTGCAATCATTACTTCTTCAAATCTAATAAAAATGTTTATGCTATATTAAAATTTTTAAAAATGTTTCTATTTAAATTTTTAAATATTTTTTTAATAAATGTTTGATCTTATTTATGCATTCTACGATAATCTAATGAAAAAAGGCCAAGAAAATAAGTTTTGATAAAATTTTGAAAGTAAAAATTGCCCTCACTGATCAAACTTTTTGTTACTATAATTTTCAATTATTATTATAATAAAAAGAGCACTATTTTATCTACGTGACTATGGATTAAATGTAAAACTTTATGTATTATGTGATATCATGTGAAGTGTGTGAGCTTTTTTTGTGGGAGCACATGTCATGTTGCCTGCTTATTCCCATTTTCATGACTTTTTTTATAATCATTGACGGCAAAAATTTTCATAAATTTTCTTTTTTTTCTTTTCGTTCGCTTGTATCGTGTGATTAACTTTAAAGGATTTTTGCGTGTGTCATTTCAAATATTTAATAATACATAAAGGAACAGTTGGGCCATTTGCATGTTTAATTCTGTAATTTTCATTAGTATTCATAATTTTGTTTCTTTGCTTTTTTGGTCTTCAATATTTTCTCGTTGGATATATCGACTATTTTCTAAGCAAAAATTTCTTTCATTTTTTTTTAGGTTCATTCTACTTGCTTTTCTGATTATTTTGTATATTTTATAGAACATAAAATTTACACCATTGTGTTTTTGTGATCATCTGGAAAAATAGTAGATAATCATAATTCAAAAAACAACATGTAAAAATCGACAAATAGGCAAATTCAATTGATTTAAAATTCAATAAGGTATAAAAAATAAAATTAGGGAGTGAATCATATAAGTGAAAATAACACAAATTGACCAAAAAATTATTTACACATTTAACACGAATTAGAATATTTAACGATTTTAACAAAGAGCAGGATTTAATTTTTTTCGTGAAGGATTTACAATATTTACGTAAATCAAAATAAATAGAAACTTAATTGGTCATGAAAGCTTTTCGAGATTTTCATTTCTTTTATGATTTTGACATTACAATTAACACGAACATTAATAACTCAATTTTGTTGTGACTTTACAAATCTTGCTTCATAGCTCGAATATTGTTGAGTTGTTCCACTTTCCATTCTGCTTAATATTGAACAATGCTGCGTTTTTGGTTTATTCCTACCTGGTTTTCTAAAAGCTCTTCCTAAAGTTATTCCCAAATATTTGAGCAATACGTCAAAAAATTAAACAAAAAAAAATTTTGAATTTGGTTTAAATTTTCATTAAGTTTGAATTTATGGCAATTAAATTAAAGTACATAAAATCAAGACCTCAGTGAATAAAGATGAGTTATAGTTATACATACAATCAATGCATTGTTCACGAGAGAAATTTGAGAATGGAAGAGAAGAAGAATGAAAATACAAGTCATCAAGGCATATTTTTCAAACGTTTTTTGAGCACTTCAGATGCTTCTTAACTTTATCTATCTTTAAGCTATCAGATACTAAAATCGATTTTGTAAGTCATACTTTTTTTTTTGCAATAGAAAAACAATTTTACATCAACAAAGAAGGAAGTTTGAAAAAAAAAAAATAGAAGGCAACCTTAGAGTTTCTATAACATAAGTTTCTTTCAAAACATTTCTCAAAAAGCTTCCACTTAATTTTGTTTCATGAAAAAGTAAAACTTTATTATAACAATAAATACTGAAAATTTTAAGCATTGCAGTTGAAAAAAGTTTCAATTTTGACGGATAAAAATAAAAAAATATTGAAAAAATAAAATTCACAAAAAAAAAGCTTTTTGATTTATTCCTTAATTGTGACCTGGATAGAGCTAAACCATAAAATAAAAATATACAAATATTTGATTTTTTCCAAATTATTTACGAAAAAAGAAAAATCATTGATGGCAACTCAAAGGTCATAAAACAGAAAAAAATGAAAAAGCGAAAATTGCAATACTCAAAATAAATATGTACAAAAAATAGCAATCTACATAGAAAGCTGGTCAGTTAGCAAAATATAGAAATTCCTTTTTAACATGGCAGGAAATGTTTGCACGCAATGCTATTCGCACTTTGATAAATGTTCTTTTTTTTCTATTCTGAATAAATGCTTTAATATTTGCACTTGCTTTATTTGAAGTTTTGCTTTTGAGTACCGCAAGTTAACTTGTCAGAATACTTATCATTTTCAGATTTAATGAGTAGATAAAACTTTCAAAGAATGAAGCTTTCAAAGAAAAATTATCTTTCTAGTTGGAAACCTTTTAACAATTATTTTTTGCATAATTTAATGAAAGTTTCATGTCAGACTTGAAATATAAAGAAACAGCGCAGATTAAAAGCAAAATATTTCTTTAAAGAGCATGAACTTAATTTAAAAATATTGTTATTTTCACTTTACCTTATCTGATTTTGAAAACGAGTATAATGCAAGCATATTGAAATGAAATTTTATTAATAGATCTAATAAACTATAAAAGTAAGCTTAGCTCATCAGTAACCTACTATCAATAAAATTCTCGTGTCACACTGACTTATAATGGATGTTATTGTTTAAAAATTAATAACATTCTTTTGAAATTCTGCCACATTTACATTCATTCACTATGGAAATAAATCCCCCCAAAAAATATTTGTTCAAAACATTTAATCCAGCTTTCAGTCGTATTATTACAAAACATAAAGCATCTTTGTCTTGTTTCAACTGCAGTGATGTAAAGTTTTCTTTTGATTGTTACAATTTTTTCAAAAAGGAAAAGAATTTTGATGCAAGAATTGTTAAACTAAAAAGGATTTTTAAGGCAACAAAAACACAGTCGATGCAAAAGAATATTTAGAATAGAGAAGAGAAAGGATGCATAGAAAATAGTCCGGAAACAGAAACAAAAATCGTGTATTAATCTTTCAAGGGAAAAGAGGAAAAAGAAGATTTTGCCGTTTGCGTTTGCAAGCAAAAAATGGAAATGAAAATGATAAAAAAATTGTGTTTTATTTGGGACTTTTGCCAAATGGCATCTCACAAAAGCAAAAAGAGAATCCCAAAAAAATTAAAGAGTGCTATTTAATCTCTGTTGTACTATAAAATAAATGAAATGATAAGGTTTTGTAAATGAGGATTTTAAGCTCATATAATTAAATTTTTACACAAAATTTGAAACGAAATTAATAGTTAATAAAATATAAAGCAACTTTGTTCCTGAAAAATGAGGTTAAAGAATAGAATATGCAATACAACTAGAAGAAAATAAGATTAATTAAATCGATTGTTTGTAAGTGAACAACCTCTAAGGAAATAATTAATCAATTGAATATACATAAACATCTAAGATTATTATTAAGAACAATCATGTGATGCAGGAGTGAGTGATATTAAAATGCTCTTTCATACCTTGCTTACCTATCGAAGCATTTGGAGAGTGTGGACGTAATGAAGCCATGCTTGGCTGCCTCGATGGCATTCTCACAGATATTCTAGATCCGCGACGTTCCCCTCCATGAAGCAACTTATTATCTCGTAATAATGACACGTTCATCAATCTTGGATTTGGTGTGTTGAAAATTGTTCGATTTTCACGCCAACGTGCTCTGAAAGGATCAAAAAGTAAGAGAAAATTTAAGTTTATTTGTTGAAAATTCACGAATAACTGACCAATATACTTGCAAAAATTTTTTTAACATTTCAAGCTTATTTTAAATTCCATTCAATAAAAAAAAAAAAATCATTGCATCATTCCAATCCCATGTTGAAATAATATAGAATTCGTGCGTTTATTCATGAAACTCGTAAAATTGCCAAGAGCAATGATGAGTTAATAAATTGATGAGAGAAATTTGAAAACATTTGTTTTCATCGTACATTTCAAGGACGATTCCTTTGATGATTTTAAAGAACCGATATAATAATAATTCACACCAATGCAATTAATTAAAAAATGTGAATATTTTATTCATCGTGATGTTTAAGTTTCTCTCAATTTTGGAGTAAACAATGATCATACGTACGTATAATATGAATAAAAGGCAACAAAGACATAACTACTACACTCATATTCAGCGATCTCAGAGGAACTCATTTCGGACAAAATAATATTGTTTTAAAGTTTTAAATTGAATTCAGTCTCATATCATATGTTCATTCGTTCAGTCGCGTTGAATGAAATCAGATTTAAATTTTATATTAGAGTATCTTTTCAAGTTCATTATCGCATGTGCTTCTGTTTATGTTTGAAAAATAATACGTACTTAAGGTTGATAAGGAAAAGTGTCATGTAAAATTTAAAGAAATTGACTAAAACATAAGCGTAAGAGATATTAAAATGAAATTACATTCATGTGATGAAAAAGACAAAAAATTAAGAAAAGATAAAGATCTGTGATAATAATTTTAATCATCTAGAGCGTAATTAATTACGAATAATTTTTATTCTCGCTGTTTTATGAGCTGTATAAAAAAATTATTGTCAATTAATTCATAACAGTTTATGTATATATTAAATATCGCAATTCGAAGTACATCATCATTGCTCTATAACAATAACAATTAGGATTTTAAGTATCGGTCGTTGAGTAATAAACAATCATAAGCGCCAGCGGAACATAATGTGAATCAAGATTTTTCTATAATAAAAAATACTCAATATTTTGAGTCTAAAAATAGATATTTAATTCATTTTGCTCATCACAAAGCATCCGCTTAATTTGAATAAAAATGTATTATACACAAAGACATCCGGAAGAAGAGGCAAGCTTCATATCAAAAATCACGTTTTTTTGGCTCATTGACCTTTTCCAATTTGGTCACAACAATCAGCTTACCGTAAATGACATTTATCGAGTTCGGCGCTGCGATGCAAGTGGAAATGTAACAAAAAAGTTTTACATTTTATGGAATAATGAATTACGCAATGGTCAAAATAATTTGTGGAGAGTCATTAGAAAAATTTATGGTTCAAAAGTGATTATCGGGGGAGTTTTATTCTCCATAGTGGACACTATTTGTAGGTGTGTATATGAATAAAAATAATGTAACTGTTTATTGTCTGTCACAGTGCACAATCATTCATATTTTCTCGCTGATAACATAGCGTGCTATTTTGAGTGCTTTTTAATATTCTCAATTTAACCTTCATAAAAATAAATGAAGCTGATGACTGGGTCAAAATGTCAATTCAAGTGTATTTTCCAATGCAACCAGCGAGAACTGGGATTTCTTATCAATTTCAGACTTAAATGTTCATTTTTATGTGATCATGTCTGTGAGATTTTCCACCTGTTATGACGACATGATTATTTCACATAAATCAGCATGAAATAAGCATTCAATTAATTATTATTGTGCACTTCAATCGCCTAATTGTCCAAACAATTCACTTTCAATTGATGTTTATCGTCGTATTTGCTCCTATAGTGAAAAATTATTATTTTTCTTATATCTTAAATAAACAATAGATCTGTGCATATTGAACGATTTATTTATTTTTCCTCCTTCTACTTTTCCGTCTTTCCGACATTTTAAATGCACACATTATGCAATTTGCAAAATATTCAAATACTTAATTAATTCATAAAGATTGGAATGTTAAAATAAATAAAATATTTTGCGTAATTTTTTCTCTCGAAAATGTATAATAGCACGTGTTCCTTTAATCTTCTTCAACCTTCTCGTGCTTTTTAAACAAATGTTATAGTGTACGTTAAATAAACGTGTGCTGAGCAATCAATAGACAATGATCGATTAATTTAACATTAAATAGATATAATTATGACAGCGATTATAAATAATGCGCGTATACTTCTTATTGTTCTTTGTTTTCATTCATACAAATTAGACTTGTGTAAAGAATATTAAAAGAAAAAACCATCGTGCGCAGTCCCGTGAATTTTCATTCTTTTCACATTAAAAATTCTGTTTTTGTTGTATTCGATTGCCGGCAATAATAAAAAAATCCACAAAAAGTTCTCTCTATGTTTTTAGTTCTCCTTCCTCTCATTCCTCTCGCATACGTAGCATTTGGAAGTAAGACGGAGAGCACAGCTGAGCAGCAACAACAAATAACTAATAGAAATGTAAAAAAATTCTATACGTAAAAACAGAGAACATCTGATTCATAAAGATATTTAAATTATCGCATGATGACGAAAAAATGAACAGCAGACGAGCCTACAATTTTTGTCGTTTTAGATAATGTATATCTCTGGTATATCCATTGTTTCTGTTGTACTTTTGTTTTCCAATGATTTATGATTTTAGTTGTTTTAAAACTTTCTGCGAGCTATAAGAGCAAGAAATTGTCAAATGGATTTTTGTTGATGGTAAAAATGAAAACTCATGACGTGTGACGTTCATGTTATGCTATACTTCAAGCGCAAAAGGAAGTTTTTTGATCAATAACGTTTTTATCACATCCATCTTTTGAAATTCAATGCTCATGTTATTATGAGATTACCGTATTTTTTGTTTTGGTTCCTTTTGCATTTAACAAGCTTAAAAACATCCCTTTATTTTCCCAAGAGACACGTATCGAAAAAGCATTAAATTTGATTCTGCGTAAGCATAACCAAAATGTTTTTTTCGTGTTCAATTCCTAAATCGATGATGGTATCAAAACAAGTGCTCTATCAAAAGAAAAATTGTCTATCTGAATATTTTTTTTTTGAATATCCCTCACATGACAACAGTTTCATGAAGATGAATTAAATGGATACACATGAAAATTTTTATTTATAGGATTTAATATTGATGTGACAGAGGATAGTAAACAGTAATTTCCTAAATCTATGCAATACACAATACACAAAAAAGGAAAACATGAAAATCAATAATTGCTTGATTTTTATTTTCAGAATAGCTCAACCACAATTTTTGGGCTCATTTATTGCTTACTTTATGCCAAATCAAACAAATTTAAATAAGGAGCATGCACTGTATGCTGCAGCTGGTACAATTTTATGTTCATTCCTACCAGTTATAGTTTTTCATCCCTTCTTCCTGTACGTCCTCAGCATTGGACAACGCATACGAATAGCATGTTGCTCTTTGTTATATCAGAAGGTATCGTATAATGTCATCTCATGCTTTTATAAATTTTATTAAGGATACACGAGCTTTTATTAGAACTCATGTCATGAAATCATCAAATTTGTTTTTTTATGGTTAATCGATAAGGATCAAATTGACTTTCTCAATTTATAGACACAAGAATTATTGTAGGGCAAAAGTTTCAAGATCATAAAGAACCATTTTCCGTAAAGGATTGAATTTGTGTGAAGTTTTTAAGAGATTTTTCTATCAAAATGAGCTTAAAATTATTACCAGGGAAAACAAAGAATTTTATTAGCTTACATGTTACAATTTGTAAGCTTATTTTGACTGTTACCCTCCGAATAAAAAAGGTGAAAATAATAAGGGTACACATTTCGAATGTTATACAGTAAAATGTTATGTTTTCTGCATAATTCATTAAATAACAGAAAGTGACACGAAATTAAATTAAGAAATGAAAAAGAAAAGCAATGCGAAACAAAAGTTTATGGATTTTGACAGATATTTGTTCTTGCTTTATACAAACCAAAAATAGAATTTTGTGGATTGTTAAAAATCTTTAATTTTTTGTTTTTTCTTAAAGATTCACACATTTTACATTTTACAGCAATGCAAAATGATTAGTTAATAAATCAAAAATTTCAAATTATTCTTTAAGATTTATGAAGCTTTAGGTACACATGAAAAGCTTTTTCAAACTTATTACTTCCATCTATAAACAGAATTCAATTTATCTCAATGACTTCCTGCAATAAATCGAGAAAACACTAAATTGACTACATTACTCATACTTTTTGTTCTGTGAGTTTATGAATTGTGTCAAAATGTCACGAGACTTTTGATTTACATAGTCAGGTAATATGTAAAAGAAATTGAAGCGATTTCATCATAAATTAGCACCTCCTGAAAATAGACCTCTTTATATTCCTGTTGAAAATCATCAATTCAAAATATCAAATTGATATTCATCAGCATATGCTTTTTAATAAATTTATCTCATTCAATTATCAATGAAAATATTTTATTAATTTTGACTGTTTCCTCTAAATTATTAAACAGGTGTTGAAGTGCCAAAAGTCTCACGTAGATGAACGACTTGATGTTAAAGTGATAAATTTAATGTCACGAGAGATAAATAAGCTTGACTACGCGATTGCAACATGTCACGAACTCTACAGAGCACCACTTGAGGCTGTTTTAATAGGAATTTACATTTTTAAGGAAGTGGGTTTTGAAGGAATTTTCGGAAAAATTTTGATGCTTGCATTTGTGCCATTATTATGTAAGTGTAGTCTTTACTAATAAATTTCATAACCAGACATAAAACTTTCCATTCAGAATAATAACATTTTCCTTCCTAGTTTACATTGTCAGAAAAACTTCCGTTTATCGCTCAAGGGCTGCACATCATACAGAGAAGCGTGTTCATCTTATGAGCGAAATCATTAAAAAAATTGAAAATATTAAAACATTTTGTATGGAACAGCTTTATGCGATGATGATCAAAGACAAACGAAATAAAGAGATAGAAATGGTGCGCGGTTCATTATACCTTCGAGCAACTTCCATTTCTTTAAATTTCATACTCAAATTATCGATTTTTGTATGTATCGTGAGTGTACTTAATATGAATGGATACTTAACCACTAGCAAAGTTTATGTGATAATCTTATATTATAACATGCTGTTTACTTCAATGCTACAATTTTGGCCATTTTTAGCAACGCATGCACGAGAAGCGTATAAGGCTGTTATCAAAATTCAAAATCTGCTTGTAGATTCAAGTTTTAATAAGGAAATTCTCATAGAAAATGAAATTAAGGAAAAATCTAGTAAAAATTCCAACATCACTGATACTCTACTTATGTCAGCTAATATCAATGAAAAAGTGAAGCGAACTGTTAACGAGAATAGTGAGATTAAGAGCATATCAATTAACAATATTACATTCTCAAAGGATAATTTGAAATGTGATTGTATTGAGATTAATGAGGCAAAATGTTATGCTATTATCGAAAATTTGACCTCATCATCATCATCATCATCGTCATCATCATTTCTCAAACTTTTGCTGGGTGAAATGGAACAAGATTATGGTGAAATTGAGATTAATGGAAGTATGAGTTGCGTTTCCAAAGACATGTGGATTTTTCCTGGAAGTGTTCGTGAAAATATAACTTTTACAGAAAAGTTTGTTGCTGATCGTTACGCAACTGTACTCAAAATAGCACAAATTGACAAAGAAATTGAATTGCTGCCTATTGGTGATGATACATTTATAGATGAATTAAGTGCCAATGAATTATTCAAACTTAAAATAAATATTGCAAGATGCATTTATAGAGATGCTGACATTTACTTATTTGATAAATGTTTTGAAGACCTTATGAATGAAGTTTCATACAAGGATATCTTAAAGAAATTTTTAAAGGTAGCTTGGTCATAAATATGTAAAATTATTTCACATAACTAAAATTTACAAAAATTCTCTGCAGGATAAAATTATCCTCATTGCAACCCAGTCATGGAATTTGCTAAAAGAAGCTGATAACATTATAGGAATAAATGAAAATAAAGTTCATTTAATTGGATCGTTAAGGGATTTTCGTAGTACAAATTTATTTGAGCAACTTATACCAAAAAGTGATGTTCAAGATACGGAAGAAAACTCAATAAAAATTTTTCAGCGTAGCAACTCAACAGAATCGCGTCAGGTACATAAATATAAAAGTTTTCCAAGAGTGTGAATAAAAATAATCTTTATTTTACAAATAGTCGATTATAGAGAAGTCAAGCACGCACAAAAATTCACTTGTCGCACATCAAATTCCTCTCACTGAGTACTCGGAAAATCATGCGAGAGAAAATGTGGAATGGAAAAGCTATAGAAATTATATGAAGTCCTTAAGCAGTAGTAAATGTGGCTTTACTTGGTTCTTGATTCTTCTTTTCCTTGCTCAACTGCATACAAGTGGATTAGAGCTATTCATTGCAAAATGGTTCGTATAAACATAACTAAAACATTCATGTCAATGCTTTATAGCCAGAAAAAGAGTAAAGAATTTTTAAAATTTATTCAAATAAATTTCTAGGTATTATAAAGCTAATAAATTTAAAGTTCAATATTAAAGGATAGTTTCTGAGGTAGATTTTATTGGGTTATATACAAATGATGATAAATCGATTTTAAACTCAAAAAAATGAAATTGAAAATAGGTATATAAAAAAAATCGGAAATTATATTTAGACATGCCAATTAAATCAAAGTTTCCTCTTTCATAAACCTTTTCTTGCTAAAAAAGCATAATGCACAAAATTCTCTATTTTATTAAAATTTTAAAAAAACAAACAGATAGGCTTTAATTGCTTATAAATACTGAAAAGAATCAGGTTAATTTATCATATTTAATTCAAATGTAATTTACATTTTATCAAACTATTCGTAGGTTCAATCATGAAGAATCAAAGCAATTTCGACATGTGTTGAGTGTAAATTTCACCGGAATATTATCGATAAATAATAGTTCACGAGAGAATGAAGCATTTGCAACCAATTATGATAATTGGGTCAATTTTATCTATTTCTATTCAATTATACTATGCACATTGCTTTATTTCACCGTTCATCGATCATTTTTATTCTTCAAATTATGCCTTCGCGCTAGCATTAACATTCATGATAAGCTGTTTTGTGGTGTTACCAGGGCAACTTTACGATTCTTCAAGTGCAGTTCAATACAACATATTTTAAGTTTTTTCACGACAGATATTGAAACCATGGATACTCAGTTGCCAATAAATCTCTATGATTCAATTTTGGTAAAGTATATTTAAAGTTTAATTGCCAATTATTTGCTAATTAACAATAACTACGCATTATCTCTATGTTTGTATGTTTACAGTTCTTTTGTGAGACAATTGGTATTTGCACGCTCATCGCACTCACCAATTATTGGTTATTGTTACCTACATTCATCATGTTATTTGCAGTATTCACTTTACGATATTTCTATATTGATACAGCACGTAGCCTGAGGGGAATCGAATCATTAAGTACGTGTCATTATTTTTACTTCATTCTCTTAAGAAATTAAAATTTAAACTTCATCAACATACTTAACATGAGGGCAGTGTGAAAATTATAGCTTTGAAACATTACATGCTACATAAATAAACAAAAGCTATGAATCGCTTTATTTCTTTTCCATTCACACACTTATTGATTTTACATAAATTTCACAGCCTTTTCATTGCTATCCACTTTTTATCCATAAATGCATTATAGAATGATCCCTTTTCGGATGAAATATTTTATGAAATTTGTTTCTCATCTTTATTTTATTTCCTATTTCTTCATGTCTATCAAACTAAAATCCATCTAGAGACCATTAGGTTTTAATGGACTCAAATCTATTTTAATGTATTCTTTAAAACTATTTACAAAATGAAAAAGCTTAGTTCTTTAAAAAAAAATATTAAGTATAGAACTATCACAGACCTAAAATGTTCAAATCATAAATCTTATGCAATGAAAAATGTAGTTTTCATCATCAAATATGAAAAATCACATCTTAAAGACCATTGTCATGAGAACAATGATTTTAATAGACATAATGAAGAACGAGCAAAAAATAAGAATGAGGAAAAAAATGAAAAATAAAGAAAAATTTTGCAGTGTGAATCAGCATGTACATAAATTTTTCTAGATAAAGTGAAACCCTCAACAAATGCTTGCACAGCAATTGAATCTTTCATAAATATATATAATTTTAAGCACTTTATATTTTTCATGTTTCCGTTCAAATTTTATTTTTAAGCACACAATTCCATCTATTCTCGCATCACATCTACATTCCAAGGATTATCAACGATTCGTTCAACAAATTCCGAAAAGGTTTTGATGGATGGATTTCATAAGAATATGGATCTTAATACATCCGCAACATATCTTAGTTTTGCTACCGCAAGGGCATTTGCTTTATGGCTTGATATAATATGTTCAATTTACATCGCAATAATTATATTGAGCTTCGTGGTTTTTGAAAACAGAGGTAGGGAATTGCTATACCCCAAATTAATTTATTTAACACGTGTTGTGTTACATCTTGCTAATTTTCAATTAACTTTATAAGAAGTATTAATATTAAATCCATTATCTCTATTTTTCAATTAAGAATTCAAGAGTGGAGATGTTGGTATGGCAATAACTCAAGCATTACATCTACTCTTTTTCCTCCAATGGGGTATGTAACAATTATTTTTTCACATGAATAATAAAACAACAATGCATAATTAATATGACATTAATTAAAATTAAAATTGACATATGTTCGACATAGGAATACGTCAAACAGTTGAAGTGGGAAATCAAATGACATCGGTTGAGCGTATATTTGAATATCAGCATATAAACATGGAAGCTTCATTGCGTACGTCAAACAAATTCCGTCCATCAAAAACCTGGCCACTAATTGGAAAGGTTGTTTTCACAAATTTTCATTTACGTTATTCATCAAATGGATTTGACGTGCTTAAAGATCTAAATTTCAAAATAAATGGAGGTGAAAAGTTTGGCATTGTTGGTCCTAAAAATTCAGGCAAATCGTCTATCGTACAAGCATTACAGAGATTTGCAATTAATGAGGGATCCATTGAAATTGATGACATAAATATCGACACGCTAGGATTACATGATTTACGCCGATCATTTGGTGTAATTCCATCGAACCCAATCCTTTTTAGCGGAACAATTCGATGTAATTTAGATCCATTCCAGCAGCATACAGACGAGGAAATCTGGAATGCGTTAGAGTGTGTAGATATGAAGCGTAAAATATTAAAATTTGAGGGTGCTTTAAGTACACCAGCAGATGAAAATATGTTTAATGTAAAGCAAATGCAACTTCTTTATTTAGCACGTGCTCATCTTGCTAAGACTAAAATTTTAATATTGGACGAGACTACAGACAAGTTGCAAATTACGTAAGTATTTATCTTCAAAGTTTTCACTTTAGCTATATTTGAATAATTAATCATTCTACCATATACTCTCATTCTTTCTCATTTATCAAACAACATGCAGAGATGAGAATGAAATTCAAGATGTGATTCGACGAAACTTTTATGGCTGCACCATTATAGCTATAGCACATCGTCTTAACACAATAATGGATTGTGATAATATAATCGTACTTGAGGAAGGACGCATTGTTGAGATCGGTCATCCGTATGAATTAATACAAATTTCAAGAGGATTCTTTCGAGCTCTTGTTGATAAAACTGGATACATAAATGCCATGAATTTAATTAAGACATCAGAAAAATGTTACTTCGCTAAGAGGCAAAGACCGCTAATCTAATTAGCTGATAAATGAATCAGAATTGTTTCCTTAATAGATCATCAAAGATGAATAAGTTGTCTGAATTAATTGTGATATATTTTTTTAAGGATAAATTATTTTAATTGATATGTATTTTTCAAAACTCATCCAATAAATTTGAATATTATAATATGTTGGTTTAATTTATCAGAATAACAAAATCGACAAACAACAATTTAATTGGTAATTCCATCAATAAAGTCATCAATATCTTTATTTCAAAACAATGAACCTCCACACGTCAATAACAATTTAATTAATTAATGCATCAATGATTGAAAATTTTCTTTAGAACAATGGTTTAATGGATAGAATCATCAGTATGCAAGCTCATGTTGTTACAACCAATAGATTTCATTTTACTATGAGCATTCCCACTCATTAGATTGGATATATGAACAGGATACCATGAAACAATCAACTTAATAAATAGGTGTACTTAGTGCTTGTGACATGATAACAAATACAGTGTTAAATGTTTACATCTTTATCAAAAAATGTTAGCACGAGAAAAACAAAACGAAACAGCTGATTTTCACATTTAAATCTTATCTTATCAATGAGAACAACATTTAATAATTTTCTCTCTCAAAATGTGGACTAACTCCAAAAATTGAGTTTTAATAAAAATTCTCATCAGTTTGCGCTCGGCACTAAAAGATATTGGGTTCGTGGTGTTTTTTTGCAAACCGGTGTGTCATTTTGTGGCAAAAAGTCATATTTTTTTCTGTTGCCGGTAAAAATATAAGGTTGAGTGATTGTTTTTAAAATTTCATTTGTTATCGTGATTTTGAATAAAGTGGTTATAACAGTTTTCAGGAATTAAATTGCAGAGTAACAATACAAAATTATAGTAATCGTTTAACATCAATAGTTAGTTGTTGTCTAAATCATGACGAATAGTGGCAGTGATGCGAAACGACCGAAGAGTCCATATGATAATGCAAACATTGTTTCCAGATATATTTATTGGTATAGTACACATTGCTAAATAAATGTGATAATTTGCGATAAAGTATTTTTGTTTTGGGAGTGGAGACACATAAAAATTCCCAAAGAACTCATCAGTGAACAAAATAAACAGAAATGTTATCTAAAATGAAGATGATTCTAGGAAAAAAATGAAATTGATGATGAAAAAGTTTGTGAAAATTATGATAAATTGCATTACATAAATACTTGGCAATTCCTGTGCAGTTAAAGAAAAAAGCAATAAAAGTATAATCTTTAGCTAGACATGTACAATTTCATCTGTTATCAAGTATTTGAAAAGCACGTATAAAAATATCAATCCAATCATGTCTGATTTCCTCAAGGCCGTCTGAGTTTACGTTTTGTCGACCTATATATGAAAATAAATTTCTGCTAGCTCTAAAATTCAAATAATATTCTTTATAGCTGCAGATTTTTGTCCGTCGATAGTATTTCAATTTTAAAATCAATTAATTAAATCAAATCACATATAAATCAAATGGCCATAAAATACTGCTCAATATATTAGAATCACATGTGACGAATTACTCAGATAAAGTGTTACATAATAATTTTTATCAAACTAATTGTGATTAAGTGGCTAAGCACTTAATATACTGCACATAAGTCAGATCATCAGATAACAAATTAATTGAGACATATTGATTCGTGATATCACAGAAAACCAGAAATTGGTTCAGTTATCTGAGAAAAAATAGATATTTCTGAATGGAAAGAGCCAATACATTACTTTTTAAGTTGTTATTAATAGAATTTTCACAAATGTTATCAAAAAAGACTTATCTTTTGTTTGTGCTATCGAGAATCTTTTTGATTATTTAAATGCAAATTCTCACGTATGTTTACATTTTTTAGCCAGGAAATAAATCAAAGTTCACATCAAAAATGACGTCATTTTAGTTTCTAACAAGTTCAATGGCTCAAGATGATTATTATTATTATTTGTTTTTAGAATAATTGTATTTGCACGTGGCTTACTGAAGTTAATTGTGGGATAAATAAGCATTTAATTTATCACATTACTTTACAACCTTTATCGTCTTATTTGTTTAATATTATTACGTCCTATAAACTCCAGTTTCTGTTGAATAAATGGTATAATGACAATTTCTCTTTACATTGCTATGCATACATATAATGATACCCAGGTGGCTCAAGGATTTATTTAAAATTGGCTTGAAACGTCAGATAATTGAGGATGATATTTTCGAATGTTCTCAAAAGCACACGAGTGATAAAGTAACAAGACACTTTGAAATGCTGTGGGAGGATGAAATGAAAAAATCGAAACCAAATCTTATTCGTGTTGCCACAAAAGTTTTCTGGCTCAAAGTGATGGTTGTTGGATTTTTCTTCGCAATATTTGAGACGTTCTGCAAGTAAATTTTGAATACCATAAATTGTAAACCTTACAAATAAAATATAATTATTAAATTTGTTATTTTAGGCTTACTAATCCATTGCTTCTGGGTCTTTTAATTGGTTTCTTTACAAGCAATCCACATAATTTTAGTAATAATGATGCTTATTTAATAGCCACTGGTATCGTTTTAACACTAGGACTACCGCTTCTATTCTTCCATCCATTTATGCTATTTCTATTTGAACAAGGCATGAAATTACGCATCGCATGTTGTTCCCTCATTTATAGTAAGGTAGGAACATAAAAATCAAGATTCTATTAATTAAAGATTTATGTAAGATCTTAATTCATGTCTGCGCTCTTTTTAATTATTGTCGAATACTAGATTTTAACCTTCACTAAATACACAATGAAAGATGGAATTGCTGGACAAGCAGTAAATCTTATGTCAAATGATGTAAGCCGATTTGATTGGCTTATGAGTTTCACTCATGATTTTTGGAGGCCTCCGATTGCAGCTGGTGTAGCTGCTTATTTTATTTATCAACAAGTCGAATTTGCTGGACTTTTAGGCATGGCAATTTTGATACTCTTTATGCCACTTCAAGGTAAATTAAGAAACAGATTCGTTGAATTTTTAAGAATAATTACTTCCTTAATTTGTCATTGTCATTTTTATTCGTAATAACATTTTATAACTTCTAATTCTTAATGAAGGATGGCTTGGAAGGAAATCAGCAAATGTTCGGATGGAAACTGCAAAACGTACAGACAGTCGTGTAAAATCAATGTTCTCAATCATAACCGGAATCCAAGTAATCAAAATGTATGGATGGGAAAATGCATTTGCTAGAACTGTAAATAATATACGAAAGTTCGAACTAAGAGCTATTGCAAAAGGATATTACATACGAGCTACTCTTCTCTCATTGGTCTTTCTCACAAGTTTTTCTGTATTTGCTACTTTTGTAACATATGTGCTGATGGGAAATTCGATTACGTCAGAAAAAGCTTTCGTAACCATAGCTTATTTTAATTATATTAGAAATGTATTAGTTGAGTTCTGGCCTATGGCAGTAACTAGTGTTGCAGAAGGATGGGTATCCTTGCGACGTGTTGAAGAATTCTTGTCTCAAAAAGTTCCAAGTAAGTCTGGAAATATTGATCTTAACAAGAAGAATGGAGGAACTCAATTTTTAAAGAATGGAATATTGATGAAAAACGCAACAGCTTATTGGAACAGTAATGATCAAGATAATATTGGGATTATATCTTGTGACATTGAAATTGATAAAAAGAATGTCGTGTGTATTATTGGACAAGTTGGATCAGGCAAAACAACTTTACTCGAAGTGATTCTAAAAGAACTACCTTTAACTGATGGAGAATTAGATATTAATGGTGTTATAAGCTATGCACCACAAAAAGCTTGGATATTTGAAGGAAGCATAAGACATAATATTCTTTTCACGGAAAAATACGATGAGAAGCGTTATAAAACTGTCCTTCATGTGTGTGCTCTTGAACGAGATTTGGAATTATTCCCAGAAGGCGACGCGACAATTGTCGGTGATCGTGGCATAAGTCTGAGCGGAGGCCAAAAAGCTCGCATAAATTTAGCTCGTGCTGTTTACAAAATTGCTGATATATATCTGCTAGACGATCCACTTTCAGCCGTAGACGCGCATGTCAGCAAACACATTTTTCAAAAATGCATAAAAGATTTTCTAAAAGTAAGTTTACTTCAACTCTACCGCATTAATCCACATAACTTATTAATGTCCACATGTGGTAATTAAACATTATGAAGAAGAAAATATTGCTGCTAGACACGATACTTATTTTGTTGAATTTTTTTGTTATTTTTTTCTTTTTATGGTGTAAAAGGATAAAATTTGCGTGCTAGTTACACACCAACTTCAATATTTACATGAAGTCGACCATATTATAGTTATGAACATGGGACAAATAAAAACTCAGGGATCATATGACGACATCAAGGAGAATGATTATGCTATGCTTTATGTTAATGATGAAAATTTCATTAATTCAAGCGAAAGAGTTGACAGTCCAACTGATGAAGAGGTATGATATAAAAAATATTGTGTGACTTGTGATACTCATAATCATCTAATAGAAAATTCAATTACGTGTAGCTGTTAGAAACATCAATCACTATAGCAGCTTTTAATTAGCGGTTTAATTATTTTTCATTCTACTTACTGAAGCACATAATTTTATGTTTTACAGTATTTTATGATGAAAGCATGAAAAATTAATTGTCGTAAATTAAAAGAACCTTTGTCAGTTTCCATCAACAAAAGAAAGTTATGGATTCAGACAATGTTTAAAAAAATGTTTACGGTTGAAAGGGATTTATTATTTTTTATTAAACCTCTTTTTTTACACAGAAAACTTTAGATGACCCAAAAATTGATACAAAAGAAGATCAAGAAGAAAATGGCAAACAGACGGTGTCAAAAGAAACTCAACAGGAGGGAAAGGTTACAACAGCAATATATATTGCATATATGAAAGCTGTAAACAGTGGAATTTTTGTCGTTTCTGTCGCGCTCTTGTTCATCATTGCTCAGGCATTACAAGGCACAGTCGATTATTTTGTCTCTATTTGGTAAATCACGGTCACGTTTATGTAAAACATTATAATCACGAACATATTTTTTCCCCTCGTATGCTTATAATTTTAGGGTAACATGGGAAGAGACGTATGGCGACAGAGATATGACATCAATTGATGACAATTTAACCATTTGGGATGGTGAATGGTGGACAACAGAAAAACATATTTATTTGTACTCAATTTTGATTGGAGCATTATTGTTGCTAATTGTATCACGTTCGTTTGCTTTTTATCGAATGTGTTTGAGGGTTGCTGTAAATCTGCATGATAAATTATTTCGAGGAGTTACACGAGCAACAATGTGGTTTTTCAACCAAAACTCAACAGGACGTATTATTAACAGATTTTCAAAGGACATTGGGACAATTGATTCGATGCTCCCAGTCGTTATTGTTGATTGCATACAAGTCAGTACTAATTACATTATGAGATTTTGTTCATGAAATTTGGAATCAAATCAATAAGATCGATTGCATTTTATCTCTTGTCATTTCAGTTCTTCCTTCAATTGGCAACGGTCGTTACGATTGTTTCTATCATAAATGCTTGGCTATTAATACCGACATTATTCATGTTCATAATATTTTATGGCCTGAGATATGTTTTTCTGACAACTGCCAGAAATATTAAGCGAGTTGAAGCAATAAGTATGATCATGAGGTTTATTTTTTATGATAATATTAAATTTGATAGTTTCATTATATATTCACAGCTCGAAGTCCTCTTTTCGCGCATACAACTACATCAATAGAAGGACTGACTACGATACGAGCATTCAATGCGGAAGTGCAATCGCGTAATGAGTTTTATGAATATCAAAATATTAATTCATCTGCATGGTTTTTATTTGTTGCAACGTCACGAGGCTTTGTAAGGGGAATTTCCAACCACAACTATAATTTACCAACTGTTTACTTTTCATCATGAAATTTATTTATTTTTTTGTAGGCATTTTGGCTTGATATCATTTGCCTTTTGTACGTGACTTGCGTTGTTTACAGTTTTTTACTATTAGGCTCAGGTATGTAATTTAAAAATATATATTTTTGAAAACTATTTTTCACTAGCACCAGAATATATGTCCTAAAAATTAAATATATTCATAAGCCTCATACATAATTCGTTGTCTGCATATGCTAATATTTATGCTTTATGCTTTCTCAATTAAAAAGATTTTGTGGGAGCAAATGTTGGTCTTGCTATAACTCAAGCAATCAATCTCATTGGCATGTGTAATTGGGGTCTACGACAAACAGCAGAATTAGAGAATCAAATGACATCGGTCGAGAGAGTCGATGAATATGCAAATACAACAAGTGAACGTTCACTTGAAACTGACCAAAATATACTTGCAAAGATGATTAAACCGTGGCCACAAAAGGGCATAATTAAATTCAATAATCTGTCACTCAAATATTCGGATACATCAGACTATATTTTACGAAATTTAAATTTTACGGTTCATGAAAGAGTACGTTATGTGATTTGATATAATATTTGCTCATCCCCGTAGCTATTTATATGAAAGAATTTACATAAAATTCCTTTTCATGTACATTTTATTTTACCATTGTAGGAAAAGCTTGGCATAATTGGTCGTACAGGTGCCGGTAAATCATCAATAATTCAGGCAATATTTCAACTTGCTCATACCGATGGTACGATCGAAATCGACGATGTGAATATTAATAATCTTGGTTTACATACATTCCGTCAGAAAATTTCAATAATCCCACAAGATCCTGTTCTATTTGTTGGTAGCTTAAGACAAAATTTAGATCCATTTGATGAGAAAATGGATGATGAAATATGGCATGTGTTAGAGCAGGTTAATATCCTTACATACTTTTAGTCCCATGCTCCAGTGGGACTCATAAAAATTATGACGAAAATAAATAGCAACCGCAATGATAAATTTCCTTCTCTTTTGTATTCTTTATTCTAATAACATTTGCTCAGGTGGAACTTAAACATGCAATAAAACTGCTTACAGCGGGCCTTGAAACAAAAGTCTCTGATGGTGGTTCAAACTTCAGTATGGGACAAAGGTATGATTCTTTTATTATAATTGATGTTACATGTAATTCAATGAATATTGTTTTGTTATGCAAAATTCAAAACAAATTCTAAAAAGCTACTTATTCCTTTGTTACTACATTATTAAGCAGTATTACAAAAGCGCTTCAGTTTTTCTAATTAAAATGGATGAAAGCAGCGCTTCTATCTTTTCAAAACTTTATCATTCTTTAATTCAAAACCGCTGTTTTCATATCCTTACATATCATATTTCATACTCATATACATACATTCATATCTCCACAGACAATTACTTTGTTTGGCAAGGGCAATATTGAGAAAAAACAAAATTCTAATATTGGATGAAGCAACTGCAAATGTGGATCCAGAGTGAGTATAAAAAGTTTTCTTTATCGATTTTTCAATTTTTTTTACTTCTTTTTTTGACTGTTTTTATTCAGAAGACAAAAAAAGGAATAAGAATAAAGCTCATTCTTTCTCATCTTTTCTCGTTTCATATTCCTCATATTTACTTATTCTTATTGTTCTTTTTTTTTCACGCCAAAATATTCTACAGAACAGACAATCTCATTCAGTCAACAATTCGTTCACAATTCGCTGACTGTACAGTGCTTACTGTTGCGCATCGTCTCAATACTATCCTCGATAGCGATAGAATAATGGTTTTAGAGGCAGGAAATATCATTGAATTTGACACGCCAGCAAGACTTTATGAGAGTAATGGTGCTTTTCGTAGACTTGTCGATGAAGCCGGCTTGGATTTCATAAAATTTTCACGTGTGAAAGGTTAATTTTGAAAGGAAATGTAGCTTTAAGTAATATTTGTAGCTTTAGGCATAATAAAGAAGGAGGAATATAATATGAAAATCCTTCAAATTTTAAATCAAATTTTTTCGATTGATGTTTTATTGATGGCATGGTTTTATTTTATATTTTGTTCTTAGTTTTGTGCACCATTAAAAATCGATCAAACAAAATCATAAATGTGAAATGAAAGAAAAAGGTTCTATATTTACATTTTAACTATAAAACAATTTTCCATGTGAATTATTATGTGCCCTAGTTTTCATTCTTATGACACCATCGATCATGTCAAATATTATTTCTTATAAATGCAGTGCTGCAACTTTTTTGCTCTCTCTCACTCTCGCCACATTATGTCCTTTTGAATTCATAATATTCAGTAAAAGTTCAAGGCAATGATTTTTCATAAAACAACATTTAGTTTTGACATTGTGAATCCATTTTTTTGCGTCTTCTTCTTATTGGTTCTGTTATAAAGAAAGCATATTAAATGGGGTCACATAATTGAGCATGATATTGCGCTGTTAGCGTAAAAATGATAATTGCTGGCTTTATGAATTCCAACTCAAAGCAAAATTTATTTTGTAAGTCATTTCTCCAATAATGAAAGTCGGAAGGAGATTTTTGGAACGAATGAAGAAACTTTATTTAAGTAAATCTAAGCACGAAAAGTGCCATTACAGCACAGTTTGATATTTTATTTATAAGGGAATAAAATTGTTGTTCATTTATCATAGTTGAATACTCTTCTGCCTTTTTTTCCTGAAGTTTTGAGAATTGTGTCTGCAAAATTAATTTTTTTGCTTTACTGTAGTTATGAAGCATGAAAGGACATGACAAAAAGTATGCATTATTGTGATGGCGAAAATTTGGTATTTTACCACTCGTTAAATCCATTAAAACTTTATGAAGTTTTCTAACTGTGTTATAGTCTATAAAATGAAAAAGCTCTCGAAATGCAAATGACAAAACAAAACAAAAAACAAAGGAAAAACTGAAAAAATCAATTTTGTCACAAAATAAAGTCACATGACGCCACATTCATAATTATGCCTTGCCAAGTAAAGAACGAAATGGCGCAAACATGTTGAATGTTTTCTGAATTTCTCATTGTGTATATCATTTATGAAAAACTACTATTTTCCCTTTTTGTATACAATTATAATATGAATTTAATATTAAAATGAATGAAGGAAAATCAAATTGCCACTTTTGAGACTAATAAATTTCGAAAGAGCACCAAAAGCATATATTTTTGTTCACATTTTGTTTTTTCTTTAATTTTCTTTGCATATTCATGTCACAGCACTATCGATTTTTATTCGCATGTTCTACATTTATTTATTCGTATGTGTTTTTATTTTTTTCATGTTTTTCTACCCTTCTTTCAGGTTGAATGACCTAACTAATATGTGTTTGTAAGGTATATAAGCACATATTTATAAATTGATTAAGCTTGTTAATAGGCTTCTTCCACTAAATTTAATATAAGCTTTTTATCAATATAAGGCAATTTGTATTAATTTTCATAACTGTATGCCGTTTTTGTCGGCATAAGATCCTTTCAAAATTCCCATAAAAAATAAACTCCATGAAAAACGTAACCTAAATAGCATTTTTTATGAAAGTCAAAAAAGGACCGTGAATTGAGTCTGTGCACGCATTAGAATATTTAATTTCAACTCGGTTGCTTGACACTCACTAGTTGGTTATTGTTGTATATGATAAATAATTGATGTCGCATAACGTTTCGTGCATATTGGTCAGTTGCGCTTAGTTTTTATTTCATAATATCATAATTGCTACTTACTTGCTAAAAAGACGTAATACCACACAAATGATTATAAACATCAACGCCATGACGATGAGAATTAGAATCATGGTGGGATTAATTTGACTAGGAGGCGCCGGAGCATCTTGTTTGATTGCTATATTGAACATACGTAAATAAATAAAAGAAATGGTAAGTACGTATATCATTACATTTTTTCCGGGAGAATGTTTCATTTTCTAAGTCTGTAAATAGTTATAAATCACTTACCCATACACTCAATGGAGCCATCCTTCTTGAGAATTGGCGTCTTATCAAATCGACAAATGCAACGTCCATCACGACACTCTGTTTGTGCTATAGAGGTTTCACATTGTTCATTGAAGAAACAACTCTCATTCACGGAAACAGCTGTAATGTGAGATAAGAGAATAAAAAATATTATATAGACATGAATGAAGCTCAGTTATGGACATGGGAAAAAAATTGAGATGAAGAGTGAGAATGGTCAAAGGGTTGAAATATTAAGGTTTCATTTTTGAGGAAAAGGAAAAAGGATACATTTCATTAGCAAATGATATTCCTTCAATTATGCTGAATGCTTTTACATGATATTCTTTTTACTGCAGTGCCATGTTTTGATAAATAAGAAATATCACTTGTAATCCCATTTAATAAATGCTTGATCATTAAAAAGTATTGAACAAGTAGAATGAGACCACTTTGGCCAATGGTAATGAAAATGATGCTATATTTTTGATTAAACCTGAAAATGTATACAAAGTTGTGCCACCAAACTTTACTGTTGCCTTCAATTACAGAAAAGTTTTAATGATACAACAATTTAATTGTTTTTAGGTTGAAGAAAGAAAAATACCAAAATGGTAAGAAAAAGAAAGGAATGGAATTTTGGTTGGGAACCATCAAAATTTGGAGTAATGTTCATTAGAAATAATGAAGAGTTTGCACATGCTTTGAATATATTTCTTTGTTATATGAACTCAAAATACAGTAAAAATATTTTTATCACCAGATTCAGGAGTAGAAAAATTCTAGAAGCATTTCCTGCACATAAATTCCGGAAAAATAATGTAATGCTTTTGGATTGACGCCAAAAATATTTCTGTACTATCACCCCTAATGCACAATACAACCATTACAGTGAGTAATGTTTATCGTGAATGAAGGAATAATTATAGAAGAGGGGAAAAGCACTGCTTACAGTAATTAAACAGGAAAAATTCAGGAAGTCGATATGATTGCGTTAATTAGGAATGAGCATGCAAAATTGATATTGAATTGAGAATGACGTAATATAATATTTTTTTCGGAACTTACGTTTTCCACATTTGTCGAAATGATTCGTTGCCTCTAGAAATGGCTCACATACACACTCTCTATTGAGACACACTGAGCCCACAAAGCCGCATTGCTGTGTTGTCTCGCATGCATCGCCAAATTTAAGCTTCCCTCGAGACGAGAGATCTGAAAAACAAAAAAATATGAATATAAATTAAGCACATATACATGGACTTTCTGACTTAATTATAAATAAGCCAGTGTAATTTTTTTCTTGAGGAAGAGCAATACTACATTAATAAATCATATTTTTATCTCAAAGTAATTGGTTCTTTTATTGTACTTAATGCAATTTTTATTTTTTCTCTGAAAATACAGCACATGATGCGAATGAAAACGTATATCATACTTTACAAGTATTTGCATATTTATGAATATTTAAAGGCATTAGTAATATGAATATGAAAAATTATTTAATTTATGAAAGGCAATTACTTTCGTCTTTTCATATTATAATTATTATTTCAATTTATTGAAGGTTGACAGCAGTATTTCAAGTGCTATCTTGACATTCATAAACAGAATAAATTACACTAACAAAAAATCGAAGCTCATAAACATCTTTCACAAAAACTTGAAAAGGTTGAGAATGTCTAAAAATAAATGAGTTTGCTAGACTAATAAAGGATTTGTTTTCTTAGGATTCAAGATCCACTCTTAATATTTTGTTATGATTGACACCACTAAGGTGCTGAAATGTGATATAAGATACATAAAATAACAAACCAAGAAATTTATTATGTCAAGGATTGTCAAGGAGAAATTTACAAAATTTATAAGTCTGCGAAAGGAACTGCGAACTTGATTTCATTTTATTGACAAATTACAATCTCGTTTTCCTATTTATTCAAGGTTTCTATTTTTTACAGATTTCTAAATAAACTTTTGTTGGTTTATAAATAGGAACGAAAATGGGAAAGCTTATTTTATACAATAAGCGTATTTTGGTGCTAGACATATTAATTTCTTTGAAAACTTAATCAACAGAATCAAAAGCTATGTTTGGTTACCTCCCATCGCTTTTGCATCCTATTAATTTACCTACCCTTAAAAATCAATGAATAAAAATCAATTTCCAATCGGTTAATAAGAGTTAAGGATTGCTTCACAAACAACCAATAAAATTTCAATTTGAATACTCAATATAGGTTTTCAGTTCATTGGAAATGCTTAAATTTTGCAGCATAAGCTTTTTGTCTCTTTATTATTACGTATCGATTTCTTGATTTTTTCACCGTCAAATTTTTTCCATGCGATTCATCGATATTTCATTTTGACGTTGTGTATACAACAATGAAGTGAACATACATAAAATACGTGTGCTTTTCGATTTGTTTGTTTGGGTTTTTTCAGCTCTCTATTGTGTATTTGTTTTTATTTTTAGTAGATAATATAGGAATAAAAGCATTAGATTAGGTACATTGATAGACATTTTCGAATAAACTTTTTTTTCTTAAAATAGCTAATCTTTATGTGATTGAATAACGTAGTAAAAGCAGTAGGTTGAATTTGTTTATTACAAAAATAGGGAATTATATCACAGAATTGTTTGTGACAGGATCCAATGAGCATGATATGCAATATCTTCATATAATAATGGCTTGTTATAAACACATGTTTCATTTGACATCCAATAACGAAAGCTTATCAAAATTCCACGAATATACCATTTATCTTCAAATTTCATAATTAAAGGAGTGTCACCATCACATGGTGTCTCATGCTCTGTACCTTGAGCACAAAATAATTTAGTAGATTCAAATGTACTTAAACGATCTGAATAAACCTCTCTGCAAACATCATTGGAGGTCTGTATCATTCTTGAATATTTTCGAAGTTTTGAAAACTTAGCAGTTTCATCTTTACCGTAACCAACTGCAAACAATTTCATGTCTTTGTTAAAGTAGTTTTGATTATTCCACAAACAAATTGGCCTTATAAACTTATTAATTGAAACCGAAGTTTCTAAAACCACAATTCCTATAGCATTCACCACAGCTGCACCAATTTTTTGCAAATTAGGATGAAGAATTATTTTAGCAGGATTTATTGTTATTACATTAGGATCATCTTGACAATCTACATCAAGCATTCCAAAATGTACTTTGAATGTATTTAGATGTTGAGGAATATATTTCTTTTCACGATCGTTCCAAAAAGCAACTGAACCAGAATATGACACGACATGCTTTTGTGATATAAGGACTCCCGAATAAAATAAATTTGTATATTTAATTAGAGCAGTCCAAGGAAATTGATCATTTAGCGAGAAATTTCCACCTTGAATGAGCGAAACAGCTGAACTCATAATGCCACATGTGTTTGAATTTCTATGCCAATTTTCGGGATTATTAATAAAATCTCTGTACTTTAATACATCAGTGTAGATTCCATAATTTGTGAGAGTACATGAATTATTAGCGAATTTCGGTGATGATGAAATAATACCACGAAGATAAAATTTATTTTTGACTTTAACGAAAAATCCATGTCCGCTGTCACCAAAGCATATAGAGTTTCCATATACAGATTCACCGCAAATTGTTCTGTTGGAAGCAAGAACACTCAATTTAGATTCTGCAGCTACACATTCTTCATTTTGATGAATAAATATTTGCAGTTTTTTCGCAATTCTTCGTTCTTTGTTATTTTTTGACTGACCATTAATTCCATAGCCAATGGCAATGCCAGATGTTGCGGGTATAGTCTGTTGTAATTCCCATAAACATATCGGTTGTATGAAATCAGTAAATTGAATTTGATGATTTGTTTTTATTATGGCTATATCAGAGTCATAATTTTTATTAAATGGATTCCAGTCAGGGTGAATAAAAAATTCATGTGATTTCATCACGATACGATTAAGTTCGAATTTAATTTCAATGTCATGAACTCCCATTGCAATCAAAACATCTTTCGGAAACAATACGCGATCCTTGTTGTGTAAACAATGAGCAGCTAAAAAATAATAATAAAGCTAGTCAAGCATGAATTTTATTAGATTTTCTCAATTACCAGTAATGATTTTTTGACTAGAAATTATAATTCCACCACAAAGATATGTCTGAACCCTAGCAGCACCTTGAAAAATTAAAGCTGCCATCCTTTAAAGAAAATCACAAGGTTTGATATTTTAATTATATTGAGTAGTTCAAAACACATGTTATACCATGGAAAATCCCCATGTTTAATTAAATTTGTTCCATTAAAAGTTTCAACATTTTGTTTAACATTTCCACAATTCCCAAACGATTCACAAGTCACTGAATATATGTTAATAATTGAAATTAATATTAATATTCTGTTCATTTTCAATAATCTCCATATATCTCACAAGTCGACGTTACTTCTACAAACTGATTTTAATCTTGCAGTTTTCAAATAGAAATTAATAATCTGTTTATGAATACACATATTCGAGTAAATTGATAAGATTATAGGATTATTAAGGTAGTATTTTATTTCAATATAGCAATTTTATTAATACAAAATAATATTTGCTTATTATGAATATTTTATTGTTATTAAGTAAGTAAAAGGCATGTAAAATATCAACATAGTGTTGTAGAAAACTAATTTTCGATCAATTAAGCATAGCTGTGGCTCAAAACTATGAGCTTTGAAAGGTTTTGTAGGCGTTTTTATAATGTAATTTTGCATTAGTTTAATAATAGTGGAAAAATACAATTTTTCAGATTTAATGCAATCAAACACATTACATGCATACCATAACTTCGTGTAATAATTTTTAATGTGACCTTTAACATTTTATAATCTGGAAATTTCGTTTTCATCACGAATTAAATTTTATATTTATACATAAAGCTTAATAACTTCATTTAATATTTAATTTGTGACAATATCCATTGTGAATTTTGAGAAATGTCCTCATATAAAAGTGGCTTATCAATAATGCACGTTCCATTGGATGTCCAATAACGTAAACGTAATAAAATTCCTCGCAAGTACCATTTTTCATTAAATTTGACAAAAAGTGGTGTATCACGAAAGCAAGGCGTTTCCCTTCCATTCCCTTGAACACAAAGCAATTTCGTTTCATTGAATATTTCCAATGCATCTGTATAGATATATTTGCAGTACTCTTCATCCTTCATTGAAACCTTAGCATGCTTTCGTATTCCAGAAAAATTTCCACTCTCATCTCGTCCATAGCCAACACCATACAAATGACTGTTTTCAATTGAATGATATTCATTGTCTAAATTCCAAATGCAAATTGGTTTTATAAACTTATTAAATTGAACTGCTTTTTTCATTTTGACAATGGCAATTGAATTAATAGGAGTGTCATCAATTCTCCGAATATATGGGTGTAAAATAATTTCTAATGGACTTGTCATCATCGACCCTTGTTTAGTTGCATCATTATATTTTATCGTCCCCAAATAAATTTTAAATGCATTTAAGTCATCTGGGAGGTATTTGTTTAATATTTTATTCCACGAGGCGACAGTTTCGACATAAGTTATTACATGCTTGTCTGAAACTAGAACTCCATTATTATGAAATCCTCCGTCAAATACAATCGAAGCCACCCATGGAAATTGATCACGCAATGTAAACTGATTTCCTTGAACTAAACCTGCTGATTTACTCATAACACCGCACTCGAATTCATTTGTGTCTATTTCATTTGCAGTGTCAAAGTTTGCTATCCATTTCTTAAATTGAAAAATGTCTGTAAAGGTTATATTTGTATTTTTATTTGCGTGTTCATCTTGCCATGGTGATGAGATGCCTCGAAGATAAAAAGAATTTCCAATTTTCATAAATATCCCATTACCTCTGTTGAGTAGGCAGTCTTCACATAATTCGATTACTTTTCCGCAGGCGACACGATTTTTCGAAGCTTTATAAACATCGAAATTTCCATTGAAGCAATATTCATTTTCTTGAATAGAAATCTTATGGATTTGGGGAATATTTCTCTTTTCATTATATTCAATGATCCATCCTGACGTGATAGTTGGATTAATGTTTGCTTCCCACATGCATATTGGCTTGATAAACTTGGTAAATGGAATATTCTCTTCAATCTCCAAAATTGCTATGTCAGCATTATTACGTGTTACATATGCATTCCATTCTGGATGAATATGGATTTTCGTTGGTGATGTGATAAATCTTCCGATTTCAAACTTTTTGTTTAAATTATGCCCGCCAAATACAATCATAATATCGCGAAGGAAAAATCGATAGGAAACTTTACCTTGAAAAACTCGATAAGATTGTTGAAGAACAACTTGCTGCTACGTATTGTATACATGAAAAGAATGCAGGATGAAAAAATATTTGTACACAACAACAGATTAATGGGAAGTTACCAAGCTTCGCTTGGCGTAATAATTTTTTTGTTTGATATTAAGACTCCACCGCAGAAATATAAAGGCTCATCTTCACCTTTATTCCATAACAATGCTATAATCCTATATTATACAAAACGCAAACAAAAATGCTTTAAATGTTTGAGGATCTCCAGCGGGTGGGCCAAGCTTTTCAAATGTTTGAAATAATATTTTTTTTACTACCATGGGAAATCACCATGAATGAAATGCGGGTTTTCCATTAAACTTTCATACTTTGATATTCCACAAGAATGCCTTTATGGATTTTATTTGTCCAAAAAACTAATTTCAATACATTCAAAGGTTATATTTGTATTTTTATTTGCGTGTTCATCTTGCCATGGTGATGAGATGCTTTTAATGAGTAGGCAGTCAATAATTCAAAGCTTTATAAACATCGAAATTTCCATTGAAAATATTCATTTTCTTGAATAGAAATTTATGAATCCTGACGTGATAGTTGGATTAATGTTTGCTTCCCACATGATAATAAACTTGAAATGGAATTTCTAATCTGGATAATTGCTATGTCAGCATTATTACGTGTTACTATGCATTCCATTCTGGATGAATATGGATTTTCGTTGGTGATGTGATAAATCTTCCGATTTCAAACTTTTTGTTTAAATTATGCCCGCCAAATACAATCATAATATCGCGAAGGAAAAATCGATAGGAACTTTCATTGTTGAAGAAACAACTTGCTGCTACGTATTGTATACATGAAAAGAATGCAGGATTAAAAAATTATTGTACACAACAACAGATTAATGGGAAGTTACCCGTAATAATTTTTTTGTTTGATATTAAGACTCCACCGCAGAAATATAAAGGCTCATCTTCACCTTTATTCCATAACAATGCTATAATCCTGTATTATACAAAACACAAACAAAAATGCTTTATGATTTTCAAAAAAATAATATTTTTTTTACTACCATGGGAAATCACCATGAATGAAATGCGGGTTTTCCATTAAACATTCATACTTTGATATTCCACAAGAATTTTTATGGATTTTATTTGAACTAGCGCAACTTTTAATGAGCAACAAACAAATAAACAGTTCATGAAACATTTCTCGATAAACGAAAGATTTCTACTGGATACACACTATTCTCTTCTCTTATCAGTCAAACTTCTCAGCAATTTTTTACTCTTTACATAGCATAAAACCTGTTTTATGATAATAGCTTGTGTAAATAATTCATTTGCTCTATTTAATGTATGTACCTAATAACTTTTCTTCTACTGTTTGATGTCAGTGAATATAAAAGCACAAAGATGATTGTGAGACGTGTTTAGTCAAACAAGTATTACTTATGCATATTTACATAAATATTCAGAATTCTTGCCTAGAATATTTTTGTACAGTTCGGATGCAATTTGCGAGACATAAAAAAGGTGGTTTAATTAATTTGATTTTTTATAAGCTTTTGATTCTACTTTGGAATGTTTTACGATTTCCAAAGTTTTTTATATTTTAGGAATCAAAATGTATTTTTTGCATCCATGATGAATATAGTCTGAGATGAAAATGTACACGTATAATTCTGTATTATCATATTGTATATAAATTATTCGCAAACTTTACCCTCGCATTTTTTGAACATCCTTACATATGTAGTATTTCCTTAAAAATGCACATACAAAATGATTCTACATCTATGATAAATAGAATCATAAATGCAATCAACAAATGTGAGTACAGCTCAGACATGGAAATGAACTATGTAAATTTTTTTGAAATTTCCTTCTTCTTGTATAATAAGGAAATGTTACAGCTGTGCCTACTTTATTTTTTTCCGCCAAGAACTGGCATCTCCATTTATTTATATGAGAGGTGTTCATTATAAAAACATAAATTATTCAGATCATAAGAAAAAGTTTTGAAACCACAAAAAAAATTAGATTTCCATTTTAAATGAGTGAGCGTCTTGTCTCCCTGAATTTAGTTACTTTTTTGTACATCTTCAAGTTCACATCTTCCTCGAAAAAAAGTCTTAATATTATTAAAAAGTTAAGCATTTGGAAACATAATCTTTTGAGCTATCAAAGTGTATGCTATATAACATACACAAAATATTTAACTCAATAAGGAAGTGCTCTTATACACAATATACAATCTTGATCAACAAGTCATTCTTAAGTCTTCTAAATCTTCCTAAGAGCTTCTTGATAGAAGAGTATAAAAATGAGAAATTATGAGGGAATGAAAATAAAATGCCATTCACATGAGCAACTTGAGTGATCATTAATGCTCATATTGTTGTTGCTAAAATAAGTTTAGATTATTGCAGTCTGATAAAGAGAAGCGACGAATTCTTAATGAATAAGACGGTAAAAAGAGAGAAATTAGTATCGTTTCACTAAAGATTATTTTCAAAGTTCTGACAGACAAGATGATTATCCTAAGTAAAATGAGCAAAAGCTAAATCATCTTGTTATCTTTTTGAAAGAAAATATCCAGGTTGAGAAACTAGGCAGTATCGATTATATTTAAATGAAATTCCGTCATAACGGGATATTCAGTTGTATTGAATTTGTACGTGGTTGTCAACATTACGACTTAATTTCCCAGCCTGGAAAAATTCATCAAACTTTTTTGATGAAGGAAACTGACCCTTTGGCAAAGCTTTAATCATCATAATAAATCCTTAAAAAATTTCATAAAAAAAAGTGACAAGAAAGACTTAAAATAAAAGATTGAATTACTGCTGTTCTTTTTATCTTCTTATTACCCCAAAATGCCAAAGAAATACAGAAGAAAATAATAATAATAATAGCTGTAAGAAAAACATTTGTAGAATCCAACAAAGACGAAGACATGAAAACATTTATTGCTCTTCCTATTTTCCGCACTTTTGTCACTATATGTGATTGTCTTGACATTCATAGAGAATAAAATGTCATTTAGATATATGACAGATATGGAAAGATTTTGATAAAATATTTAGAAAACTCACCAAACAATGTTGTCGTTTCCATTCCATCTTCATCAGCGGAAACAAATGCACGCTGCGCTTTGGAGCTCAAACACACAACAAACACGACAATGAGCATGAATTTCTGCATCATTTTCGGATTAATTGATCGTACTTTCATTATTTTAAGTGAATCTTGATTGCAATCTTCTCTTCTTAATTTCTCGTTACCGGGTGACATCACACATCAAATGCTCAAGCCCAATGCGCGAATTTTTTGGAGTATCATTCAATTGTGTTAAATAAGGTCGCTATGGAATCTCCATGGAGATTCCTCTGAAGCGGTAGAAGCTAACACTTGTCTATTTTTAAACATTGTACAAAATTTGGATTGATTGAGAATCCATGCTTAGTTTTGCTCCAAAATCCTTGTTTTTAATTTTTCGTATGACTCGTTCACAAAAATTAAGTTGAGTCTGGAAAGAAAAATAGGAAAAGAAAAATTATTAAGTTTTTGAATTTTTAATGCTGTAAAATGATAATTTGAACAGTGATCTTGCAATTATCTTAATGGTGTAAGTATTAATGGATTAGAAAAGGGCATGTAGACAATTAATTCATAATTTTTTTTAACAAATTAAATCTGAAACCAAAGCCAATGCTTCCGCTCCAAAAAGTATTCAAAAACTTTTTTAATTTTCTCCCTTTTCATATTTTTATATTAATATTTTATAGCAAGCTAAACTCCCCTGATGTTTTTTTTTTTGTCTAGATTCAAAGTGTGAAAAAAATGTTTGTATTTCCGTTCTTTCACAACGGCGGATGCATGTCAAATTAAAATTGGGAAATTCTAGAGGATATCTAATTTATTGAAAGTTATTCGCAAAAAATTATACGGAATTTCAAAACTTTTTATTGGTTTTTTTAATTAGATAAGTTTTAGTCTTCTTTTTTTTTGAAAAAATAACATTCTTTTCACAATCGACACAAACGAAGAAAGCTCCGCCACATGGATTTTAAGGCTCCGCTTAAACTCTTTAATTAACACCAAATGAAATACGTCTTGATATTTTTGCCATTTATATGGCTGCCAAATTTAAGCAGCCGAAGCCATCTTCATTTGTGTGGCTCGGGTTTGACATTTCAAGGAGTTTCCCATTTGTCAGTGATTCATCATTATGAATATTATAGTCAAATTATTGATATCATAATTAATTATTGGTTCATTGAAAAGTATAGCCTTTTGATTACAAAATTAAATTCCCAGCAACTAATTTATAACTCAGAAAAAATTGTATTTTATATACTAGCAGGATGACTCATGTATTATTCATATTAGTATATTTGACATTTTCAGAATGAATAAATTCATAAATTTTGAAATAATTTTCGAAATCAAAAGTTGATTTGATTGAAGCTTTGATATGTTATGGTATGATGGGTGTTTTATCTTCATGTGTACATTATTCAGTCGAATGCTAAACCGTTGAATTTATGAATGAACCACAACTGAATTGATTTACATTAGATTCACAAACATTTCCATATCATTCGATTTTGTAGAGTTATTTGGACATAAAATATTTATAAAATTGCGAGACATTACGTAGTTTGAATGACTTTGATAGAAGTTTATCTCAAGTTAATGTAACAGCTTGGCTGTGAAGTAGTTTAAGCTTTAAAATAAAATTTCACGAGAGAATTTTCAAGTGGCTTTTAATGAACAAGAGATAGAGATTGGATGAATAAAAAGAAAACTTTCTGTCACAAGCTGATAAATTGCTTGAAAAATATCTATAAAAAAGTACAAAAAAACTATTTAAATAAACAGTTTACAGACTTAATTTGTATATCTGTTAAATAAGTTAGGCAAACTATTTTAAAATGTGAATAAATTTTACGCTAAATATAGCAGTACAAAAAGGAAGTTTTATTTAAAACAATAGATGGGAAAAAAGGAAAGAAATAATTAAAACTCTCCTAGGTATATAGCTGCAGTTTATGGTGCATTTAAAATTTTTTTTCACTCAATAAATTTCCTTTATATATATTTAATATGAAAGACGAGAATCACAAGTATGAGAGCACAAGCATATTATAAAAGCTACCTGAATTATTTATATACATTTGAACTCTACAATATGAAAAGCAAGTTCCTTTAAAGCTCTTTCAAAAATGTTTCCTAGAGGCGTGTTGCACTACTCTTTCACATGTATGTATGAATGTGCATATTGAAGTAGAAAAAAATATATATATAAAGCATGTTTTCTTTTTATCGCCAGGATTACATTGATTTTTTTATTCATTCATTCATTTTCATGCAGTTCTGCATACGAAATGATACATCGATTATTTTCGCCTCTTGCCCAAAGTACTGTTATTTCTAGAATAAACTAAATCTATTCATTCATGAAAAGAAGACAGCTGAGGATATTTTCGTAGTATCATGTATAATACAGTATTTTAACATATTTATCAAGTGCTGTCCTAACTGAATATATTTCTAAAAATCGAACAAAAGCTCTCTTCTTAAAATGATTTTTGAAATAAGAATTTGAAAGAATATGTTGAAGAAGTTCTTAATAAAATATGAAATAACATTTAAACCTTTACAAACACCTATAAAAAAATCTCGATTTGTGACCCTTATCAATGAATAATAATAATATATCCTAAAAGTACCTATCATAACAATTTAAATTGAATCCCCTAAAGGCACATTCCGATAAAGCAAAATCAATTGGGTTTATAGGCGCCTGCAAATTCAATTTCCTCTCATGTCAATAAAATATGAAGAATTAAAATCTGACGCAGCAAAAACGGAAGCCAAGAAACCGCATTATTTTTTTTTTCTTGGATTTGATAATAAATTATTTTAAATTTTCATGTTTTTGAGTAAGTTGAGGCACAAAGCGTATCTGTTTTGTGTGAATTTTGATAAGATTATGAAGAAGCTTTGAATATACACATTGTTCCAGTTTGAAGATTTTTAAATTTTTATTACCACTCAAATATTACAATTATCTTTCAGATCTATTATGCAACGGATTCCTGAGCAAATTCATTTGATCGTAAACTAAATTTATGACTTATTTTGTGGGAAACTTCATAAAAGTGACATCATTTTGATTTTGTTTTAAGGTAAGCATCTGAATTCTAGATATTTCAACGAACTAATTCAGAAGTTTCAATTTAAAAAATACATGCAGCTTTGACTAGTTTTTTAAAGCTCCTAACTATTTATTCAAAATAGAGTGATATCAGTATGGTGGGAATAGAATGTTGCATGACATGATGGTGGACAGATGTTGATTTAACGATTTCTCGGGGTTTTATGGGGAAACATCCGAGATTTTTAAAAGTTTTAAAAGTAGTTATACATAGATACAAATCTCTTGTTTTAAAAGTACAGCACTGATTAAAAAGTTTACTCAAGGAAATTCGGTGTTTCAAAAAAGGAAGTGGGATTTTAAAAGCGGAATGATAGAAAGACAAATGATCTAGATCAAGTTAATAATAATTTAATTTTTTTGAAAATTTTACGAAATTCAAACCACAAAATCAGGGATTTTACATTTTCACAGAAACTCGTGAAACTTAATTATTGTAAAATTCATTCTAGGAGAAACGCTTTATAAAATATGAAAATTTTTAATCGAAAAATATGAGAAAACTGTCTAAAATGACTAGAGTAAAATGCCTTATATTTGCAGTAGAATATGAAAAATACATGAGATTTAAATCGTTTTGCCTTTTCGTTTATTATTAAATCAATAAGAGCTTTTTCTGTTCTTCTTTACTGCTCTCTTCTCATGTGTGTACATATGCAGACTAAGAAGAAAACAAAACATCTAAAAGAAAGATAGAAAATTGCCGTACATGCAAATAGATGAGGATGAAATGAAGAAAGAGCCTTTTAAAAGTCTTAATCAGTTAGGACGTGTTCAAATCTTTGATACATTTGGTAACAATACATCCACATGAGTCTAATTATTTTCATTTTGAGATATGGATATGAGAGAATAAAACGTGTATGTAACAATCTGTACATGTACACATTATAGTAATTTTTCTTCCTCTTCTTTAAATCTTCACATGTTATCACATTCCGTCTTCACTTTCACTTTTTGTTCTTGATGCATTCATATATATGATTACAGAATACAACAGCAATAGCTATTAAATCTGAACATAGTAATGGAAAATTCTTGATTTCCGTTTACACATTATGCACACACTCCGAATATCCGAGATATGTCTACAATTGAAACGATAAGATCAAAGGATCATAAAATTCTTGTAGCTTGTGTACTAAATATTTGCACAGCACTGCTCGTACGCATCAGGAATATGAATGAAATGAGAATTTTTTGGTTTAGATGATTTCATAAAAGATTCTCAATTTAAGATTTCAAATTTATTCCTATATTTGAACGATGCAGTAAAATATAGAAGGAACGAAGATAATGGAATTGAAATTTAAGCTTTCCATTGTTTAGAATGATGAATGAAATACTCATTTCGTGAAAAACATGCCGCACTTATTAAAAATCTATAAAATTATTCATAGATTATGAAATTTTGTGTTTGGTAAACAAACAACGGCGACCTTTAAGTTAATGCAAACAGTATCATCAAATAAATTCAAGCTTCTTTTCTAAACGTAAGGAATTAGGGATCGTTTACTTATTGCGATTGCTTTTAAGAGGTTTCTAATATTTTTACTCGAGCGAATCAAATTATTAAGACTTCACAGAGGTTTTCTTTAAGTCTTTTTAGCTTTTTTAGGTCATGTCAGATGGAAACCATCTATTTTTGGGAACCATATGGAATATGACAATAATAAATGTATAATAAATGAACGACACCTAATCATTTTTTTTAATTGATAATATTGTAAGCACAATTGAACTACATTTTATCAGGTTATCATTACTTGAACCATAAATTCTAATGTTCTGAACTTTACATGACATCTTAAATCAAAAACTTTATCCTATTACATTTAAACACATACAATTCATTTAGTCATTCATAATTGTAACATTTGTAGTCATGCTATTAAGAGTATGTCATATATTTCCTTCACAACAATAGAAAGAAAAAAAAAATCGTTTCAATTATTTATTATGTCATTTTTGGATGTCTCTACGGGCTTTTTAAATTTCTCTCATCGTTAAATGCCAAGAAAATTTAATCACTTCTGTTCACATTATAAAGTAGGAACTCAACGAAGAATATCATTAATAATAGATTAAAGTGACGAATTGCAAATTAATTTTTCATTCATTTGTAGTGGATACTTAAAAATGAAATGATTTAGGTGACGAATTAAAATCCAGATAGTATCTCTTTGAGAGATAAATCTTCATAAGTGAACTTCAAACTTTATAACTTTTGATTTTTATTCATAAAGTTTTTTCGATGGATTCAACACGACGGAAACAAAGAATAAATTTTAATAATTTATTATAATATTTTCATTCTAACCTTTTAGTAGTGTGGTTTGCAAGAGAATATCCCTTTTATGTCGATTCTTTTTTCCCTTTCTCAATTTATAATAAAAACAAATGTCGTTGATGAACTTTTCACTTCCCCTTCAATCTTGTTCTATTTCAACACTATGCAATATAGAGCAACTTTTTCTTTCCTATTCTCTTTTTTTTTTGGGAACTTTTTTTTTTGGGTGGTTTTCTTTAAATGCTATGAATGGAGAAAAACAAGTAAAAATTTACATTCCTTTGCACGTTATTGATTCACGAGATTTTTTTTTGCTCTTTTATATTTAAACACACAATTTAAAATCAAGAATTAAATTTCTTCACTTTTAATTTGTTTTATTTTATATTTCTATTTTCACTTAAAAATTGTGAAAAATTAAATATTTTCTCACTTTTTTTCCTCACTAATGTTATAAATTTTATAACTTTTAAGCAAGCCAAATTCAATAAAGGTGAAAAAATTACACAAAACGCACTAAAATGAACCTGAAAAGAATTTATTAAAAACGATTTAAATTTTTTATACACGATTTATTAAAAATCACACAAAAACTGCCTTTTTATTGATTATTCTAGCACATTTATCATATTTTTAGGCAGAATAGAAAATTTCACAACTTTAATCCATTTAATTGTTTCTTACTTCTTGTATAATTTAAGTATTTTTAAAACTTCTTAACCGTTGAACGTGACTGCAGTGAGTGAGACAAATAAATAAACTGCTTGGAACTCACTTCGATTTCCTCGTCTACAAAAATCATTTCGATGAGAGTGAGAGAACTTTGCATCATTCTATTCCTTTCTTACATACAAAAGTTTTTAGGAAATTTAGCAAAAATACCGCAGGAGAGTACTCTAATAAGGAAATTTCTCTCCGCACCTGCGCCTTAATTTTCGGAGAGATTCTCAAATAGCCTTTTTTTTATTTCTTGAATAATTGCTTTGCATTCAATGATTTTGTACCAACATCATATGAATGGGAATTTGCAAATTTTATACTTCTTATCTTTTTTAGGAAATGTTAAGATATCAATGAAATAAAAAATTCTGTGCTTTGAAGATGTTAGTGGGTCTAGAATTTTTCTTTTGTGTTCTAGAATCACTCCGTTGCTTTATTCCGAATGTTGTTTATGAGAAGATTATGATTCTAATGTATTAAGTAAAATATGCTAAAGAAATCTTTGAGAAGAAAATTTTGTGCTTTAAAGAGCTTATGAATAAGTTTTTGCGGTTTTTTCGGGAAAAAAGTTAAAAGAGGACTTAACTACTTGACGTTTTTCATACAAATGCTAAAGTTTATGAATTGAAATGAATCCTTAATTCCAAGTTTCTGTTTGTGTAGAAAAATTGATTTTTCAATTCACTTTTTTTTTGGGATTTTTACTAGATCTTTGTATCCGGATGTGACATTGACCCTCCTGTAAATTCAACTTTAGAACATTACTTATGCTTAATTTTACATTATAGTTTACGAATTTTTAAGGAATTTTACATGAGTCATTACAAACATTAATTTTTACAACTCTCGGAAAATGTGCTTGATTTATCCGTTACATATGTAACGGCGGTTTTCATACATAGTTGATAATAGTTAAGTTTAATTCTGTAATTCACACTTTATAACGGTTAAAATAAATTTAAATGGAAAAAGAGCTTTTATTGAGATTTATTCTTTTTGAGTTGATTGACAAAATCATAAAGTGAATTTTCTGTTGATTATTAGATCTTTAAAGAATTTCGCTGACCTTTTTGGAACTCGATCTTTTGCTTCACTGCTTATATTAACATAAAACAGTCCAAACTTTTGTGTATATCCATCAGTCCATTCAAAATTATCAAGTAAACTCCAATAAGTATATCCAACAACATTACAATCATTTTTAATAGCTTTCGAAACTGATGACAAGTGATGCTTTACATAAGCAATTCGAGCAGCATCATTTAAACCGGAAGGATCAGCCAATCCATTTTCCGTTATAAAAACTTTTGGATTATTATATTTATCTCGTATCCAAATAAGAAGATCATAAAGACCTTCGGGAACGACGTACAGCCAACTAGGACTTCCTTTTGGCCATGATTCGTCCTCAGAAAATTCTACATTTACATCATTATAGAAGAATGGAGAAAAATCGCTGTTCATGTCTTTTGGAGCTACCAAACGGCTAGTATAATAATTAACCCCTAAAAAGTCTGCTGATCCTAAAATATTATCAATTTCCTGCTTGCTGAAAATTGGCAATCTTGACCACATTTTTTCATCTTTACTTTTCTTTTTGAAAAGCTCAATCATTTCCTTAGGATAATTGCCTTTACTTCCAAATATGGGATTGATTAACCATCCATTCTAAATAAATAATTATTTATGTTAAATTTGCAGTTTAAAAGCAAATAAAGTTAATCACTTACTATAAAGTCGTGAGCTTGATCAACGAAATTTTTGTCAATCTTTTGATTCTTCGGATAGTGAAATTGAAGATCAAAAGCTATCCCAATTTCTCCTTTTTGTGTAGCATAATATTTTTTCTTATATAAATGATAAGCAGCTGCATGGCATAACAAGGAATAGTGTCCACATAAGTATTCTCCAATTCCAGGAGCTTGAACTGCTGGGCCTGAACTTCCTCTACCATAACCTTCAACGCAATACAATTTTGGTTCGTTGACTGTTATCCAAGTCTTAACACGATCACCAAAATTTTTGAATAAAATATCGGCATAATATTCAAAATAGTTGACAATAATAGGATTAGTGAATCCACCCAAGTTTTGAAGGTATTGAGGAAGATCGAATTGATACATGGTTACAATAGGAACGATGTTGTTTTTAAGCAATGCATTGATTAAGTTATTATAATAGTCAATGCCTTTTTGATTTATTTTTGTTCCATTGATAACGACGCGTGGCCATGAAATTGAAAGTCTATAGTGATGAAACTATAAAAAGTATTATATTTCCTTATCAGTTACTTGATTTTTCGAATTTTTAAACTTACGCCGACACTTTTTATTGCTTCTATATCTTTCTCATATAAATGGTATGAATCAACCGAGACATCACCATTCGAATGATCAACTATTTTGTCTGGATTATTATGAGAATAAGAATCCCAAACACTAGGACTTTTTCCATCTTCATTCCATCCTCCTTCGATTTGATATGCAGAAGTTGCAGTTGCAAAGATAAATGATTTAGGAAAGTCCACTGTCAGATTTTTAGATCCATGTATTAATTGAAAGAACTTGGAATTAGTAATTAAAATAAATAATATGAAGAACCTTTCCATTTTTTCGCAAACTTCTTTTGCTTAAATTTGTATTCATACTAAATAATACATTGCATTTATTTTTGATAATAATGTAATCATTACGCTTTATTAAATTGTGACTTTATGCCTTTTATAAATTTGAATAAAATAAATTAATCTTGAAAATTTTAAAAGCTTTAATCAGTATGACTCTTACGCTGACGTCTGTCAGGCCAATTTTAAGTGTCAAAGAAAAATACTCTTAAATTTTTAAGTCTACAATACAAATTTTTTGTTGATGATTAAATCTTTGAAAAATGCTGCTGAACTCTTTGGAATTCGATCTTTTGCTTCACTACTTGTATTAACATAAAACAGTCCAAACTTCTGCGTATATCCATCAGTCCATTCAAAATTATCAAGTAAACTCCAATAAGTATATCCAACAACATTACAGTTATTTTTAATAGCTTTTGAAACTGATGACAAGTGATGCTTTACGAAATTGATTCTACCAATATCATTCAGTCCGGAAAGATCCGGAAATCCATTTTCTGTGATGAATACTTTTGGATTTTTATATTTATTTCGAATCCAAATAAGAAGATCATATAGACCTTCGGGAACAACGTACATCCAGTTGGTGGATCCTTTAATCCATGATTCACTCACATAAAATTCTACATTTATATCGTTATCAAAAAATGGCGTAAAATCATTGTTGTTATTTTTTGGAGCAGCTAAACGGCTAGTATAATAATTAACACCCAAAAAGTCTGCTGATCCTTTGAGATTTTCTATTTCTTGCTTGCTAAAAATTGGTAATCTTGACCACATGTTCTCATCAGCACTTTTCTTTTTAAAAAGCTCAACCATTTCATCAGGATAATTTCCTTTATTTCCAAATATAGGATTGATTAGCCATCCATTCTATGTATTGCAATTGTAAATTATAATATGATAAACAATTAAATTAAGCTTTAAGAACCACCACTTACTGTAAAGTCAATAATTTGATTTACATAGCTTATGTCAATGCTGTCATCTTTTGGATAATAATATCGAAGGTTTAAGCTGATTCCAATTTCTCCTTTTTGGACATTATAAAATTTATTCTTATATAAACGGTATGCGGCTGCATGCGATAATAAAGAGTAATGACCACATAAATATTCTCCCATTCCTGGAGCATGAACTGCTGGACCTGTTTTACCTTCTCCATAACCACCGATACAAAAGGTCATTGGCTCATTAATTGTTATCCAAGTCTTTACACGATCACCGAAATTTTCAAATAATATATTGGCATAATATTCAAAATAATTTACAATCAATGGATTGGCGAAACCTCCCAAATCTTGGAGATATTGAGGAAGATCCCAATGAAACATTGTCACAACAGGAACAATGTTATTTTGTAGTAAATTATTAATTAATTTATTATAATAGTCAATGCCTTTCTGGTTTATTTTTGTTCCATTGATAACGATGCGTGGCCATGAAATTGAGAATCTATATTGATGAAACTTGAAAATATAGAAATTATCAACAATTTACATATGTCAAAGTCTTACTGATAAGGAAAATAAACAAATAGAGGCTTGTCATCAAAGTTATTGACTTTTAGTATCAGATAATTATTTCATTTCCTATACTTACTCCTATACTTTTTAATGCTTCTACATCCTTTTCGTACAAATGATATGAATCAACAGACACATCACCATTAGAATGATCAAATATTTTTTCAGGATTTTTATGAGTAAACGTATCCCAAACACTTGGACTTTTTCCATCTTCATTCCATCCTCCTTCAATTTGATATGCGGAAGTGGATGTTGCGAAAATAAAATTATTTGGAAAATCAATCGTGACGTTTTCACAATTATATGAAAATGTAAGGAACGGTGACACAAGAATTATTGTAAAAATTCCATGCATAGTCAAATATAGAAGAACAAACAAAAATATCTTCATTAAATTTTAAATGCTCACTCAGTGAAATTCAGATTCAAACTAATTATAGAATGAGAAGAGTCAGCAATTTGTTCTCTTCTTGAACGAAATATGGAATGGTTAGTTAGGGTTATCAGGGTAATGGAAATAAACAAATGTGAGAAATATCAAACAAGTCATAAAAATTAAAGATTTGTGTCAAATATTTACGAATACGTGTAACGTGAAGTTAGTGATCTCATTATCAAGGACATAGAGATTATTCAATCCCAAGCTGCAATTTAAGTAAAAAAAAAAAATATTTTAGTAATTATTTAATGTTGATTAGTTTCATAGAAATTTATTCAATATTAAGGCACAGAGTGTTGAACTCTTCAAATAATCTCAGGTAATTATAAAAATAAATGCAAAATTTAAATCTTGTGGATGGAATAGGTCTTAACTAAAACTAAAGTTTGAAACTTAAACTTCAACTTCATTGTAATCTTTATCATTTGATTCATCTTGAGTATAAATCACTGTAGTTTCATCAGTCTCGGTCGTCATTTCATCATTTTCTTTTAGTTTTAAGAAAGCTTGTTTGCATGTCTTTCTATGTTTCTTGGTTGGCCAGTCACAAACTTGAGATTTTTCATTAAATACAGTTCCAGCTTCACAACTAAATTCTACATGTTTATCATGAGCACAACGGAAGAACTTTGTACAGTCTGTAAGATGAGGATAGATGTAATCTTTGTTGACATTAGGATCTTCACAATTTGGTGCTCCTGTTTCATCAACTGTGTCTGATTGCTCTTCTACTTCATCAACTGTTGGTTGAGCTTCTTCTGGGATTTCTTCAGCCATTTCTTCTGACAATTCTGGCTCAGGGTCCTCGAGTTCAGGTTCTTCAGTTGTGGTGGTGGTGGTTGTAGTTTTCGTTCTTTTGGGCTTCTTCTTCCTTTTAGATGTTGTATTTTCAGTTATGATTGCCTCTGTGGTCGAGGTCATTTCTAATGTAGTGGTTGTGGTTGTTGATTTTCTATTAGGTTTCCTGGATGGTTTTACTGAACTTTCATCGAGAGCAATGTTTGCTTCTGTGGTCGTAGTTCTAGGAGTTGTAGGTTTTCTAGTTGGTTTTCTGGATGGCTTCATTGTTGATGGTTTTGTAACAGGTTTAGGTTCATTAGGAGATGCTGGTGTTGATGGAGGTCTGGCCCATTCTGGTCGTGGAGTTGTTGATACTGTTGGTTTTGGAACTATGTAGTCTACCATATTATTGTACATAATTTTACCAAGAGCATTTTCTTCACCACATACTCCATTGAAATCATCCTACAGATTGACAAAAAATCATTACTTTCATTCTTAAATTAAAATCAATATAATTACCATATCAATTGCCCATGTCATAGCTCCTGCATAACCCTTTTCCTTAATCCAGTCCATTTTGATTTGTAGTGACTTTTCATTTTCATATCCTACCCATTGAGTTCCTTTGTAAGCATATGGTACTTTTCCATGTTCATCCCATTTTACTGTCCATCCCTTTTTAGGGTCTTGAACTTCCTCGCAAATCTAAATTTTAATTTGATTAAACAATGCTTGAAAATTTTATATCCAAAACTTACCTCGTAATATGCTAAGAAACCTGTTGCATTAGTATACGGACCAGGTTTTCCACCACCAGCTTCTTTGTTAATATATGTACCCAAATTATAATTATTATTTCCAGCACTCAAAGTGTAACTTCGACCATAATATGCATTTCCAATAACAAGCTTATCTGGAGGACATCCCATATCAACCCATAACTGAACACCATCATTAACATTTAATTTTTCGTAAGCCCATTGATCATGTGGACGTTTGTAAAGTGGCGTATGAGAATCTGCAAATCCAGCCCAATTACCTCTTAAATCATATGTCATACAATGAATAGCATCAAGAAGTTCACAAAGTTCTGGTACATGATAACCTTCTTGAAGCCTGAATTTGGCAACTGGAACAGCCATTGTAATTTCCCAACCAAGTCCTTCTCTGTCAAAAGCTTTACGAAGTTCTTCAACAAAATAGAACCAGACATCTTTATCTGAAAATTTTCCACCACGATCTGTTGCTCCTGGATATTCATAATCTGAGGATTTAAATAATTATAAGTTGATGTAAGCAAGAATAGAAAATGTAAATGCTTACCTAAATCAAATCCATCAAAGTCATATGTTTTCATGAATTCTACAACGTCTGCAATAAATGAATCTCGACGACTCTTCAGTGAAATCATTGCGGAGTATTTTTCGCCGCCCTCTGCCCATCCTCCAACAGCAATCATAAATTTAACATTTGGATGGTCTTTTTTTAGACCCGTAAAATTTCTGAATCCATTCTGATCAACGTCAAGCTGTTTTGAATAAATGGACCATTAATATGTAAATGGTACAGCATTTATGTAAATTTCAAAGTTCATTTACCTCGGGATCGATCACCAAAACTTTCCATGCTTTATCATCTACACCAATGAATGAATATACGATGTGCGTGCATAAATCAACTGGTATATCGTCTATGGCATAACGTCCCATTCCTGGTCTATAGACAGCCCAATTGCTGAAGTAGCAAACAATTTTGGCTGTGCCTTTATTTGCATATTGCAAAAGAAATTCATTGATTGTTTGGAAGACTTGACAGAATTTACAATAAAATAAATGACTTACCTTCTGCATCAGTTAGTGATGATCCATGTAGAAATGTGTAAATAATAATACCAAGTATTATTCGGTGATAATTACCTGCCAATTTTCATAAAAAAATACATTTTAATCATCTGATATAGCATGAGACATGTTTAATCATTTTTCTGCTAGGTATTTAATTCCATTATAATTATCACATTTTTATTTAATTCATTATTTTCTTTGTTTTACTTGCTTCCTATTGTTATTCAATGAAAGCTTCTGTCATTGAATGTGCATATACTACAAACTGGCTGATTTTGCATGAAATTGTTGCATAGACGCACAGTACGTATGTGAAATAGATTACTAGCATGATAACGTAGCATCATATTAATTTTAGAACAACAAGTTCTGGATTAATGTGAAAAATCCAAAGAATTTCCGTATTTTGGGAGAAAGACAAATAACAACATCTCATCTGCATGATATTAACGACACTTAATATTCATATCTTTGCTGACTCACTAAGTTAAAGAACCAATAAATTTTTTATACTCAAAATTCTAACGAAGATGAATAAAATGTCGATTAATTAAACATTTCGTTGATATTGAGGATTCTGTTTGGGGTCATCCAAATATTGGATCCAGTAATTAAGTGATGATATTTCGATTGGATGCCAATCCATAGACATTTGCTCAGATAGTTTGAGGATAACAGAACAAAGAATTAATTCTGATGCACGTCAGTTATGAACAAACCCTTTGATAATACCCAATAAAATACAAAAATGCAAACTTTTGAGTATCATTAACTTTTACGATTAAGCATCACAAAATTGCGTTTTATTTAAATGCATCACTTTCTATTGACTTCACGATTCAATTCCAAAATAGCAACATTTAATTTAATTAAGGATTTCACTATTTTCAGCAATTGTCAATGTATCAATCAAATAATCAAAAAAGTTCACGACCTCAACATTTTGTCTTTCTAATTTGATTATCATGGAACTTTATCGTCAAATCCCTCATTCACTTCACTTTTTACAGTTATTTTCTTTGAAGTTTTTAAGCAACGCACTTTTTATGATATACCAAAAATAGAAGTAACACCAAAAAAAGAACAAGAACTTACCCATGTCAAAGAATATTGAAAACAACCGAGCTGATCGAGATTCACTTCAACAATAAACTGCGATCGCTTCAGATTCGTTTATTTATACACATGCTGGTTCTCCGTCAACGAATTATTCCTTCTACTGGCAACTTTAGAATATTTTTTTTTCTGTATTTTTTTGTGAGTTTAATACTTAAAAATAACTGGTTGGCTCTTTCACTGTCGCTTCTTTCTTTACCTTAATAATCGTTTGTTATGTGTCTTTATTGGAAAGGTCTGAATGAAAGAGAATTTGAATTATCAATACAATAATTAACTTTTATCTGGTCATTACTTTATTTTTCAATTAAAGAACTTTATGAAACATTGTATTATTTGGTAAGAATTATAAGATTTTGCATAAATTATTATTAATAATGAATGGACTAAATTTTAAAGATTCCGTTAATCAGAGCAAAGAGATTTTGAATATAAAATGAGAATATACAGGAAGGATCGGCTATCTTTCATGCTGAGATAAATTTATGCAAATTTATTGGTTTGTCAAGATCAAGTTCGTTGAGCCGGTATACTTTATTTACATTTTTTTTCGGCAATGTTGAGGAAAGAAGAATCAACAAACATTTATATTTTTACAAACACAACCGTTAACAGTATTGCATACGAATAACAATACTGAAATGCTTTAGAATTTTCACATGCATTTAAAATGAAATTCGAAAAATGCAAAATTAACATTCTAAGGTGTCGATGATCTTTAAATGCCTGTCTATTTAACTTCTGATTATCTAACTGAATAATAGCTATTGCAATTGTTGTTGGATAATTTAATTGTACACAATAAAAATAAATAATTCATTCAGCCCTTCGTGATTGAATTAGTTTATTCGATCAATTGCTTATACGTGCAATTGTCTTAAGTCAATCAACACATTAATTTACCATACAGTCTGTTAATCATGAAAAAAGTAAATCTAACATGAATATTTAATATTGTCTGCTTAAAATTTTAATTTAAATCTGAGGATTAATATAAAATTGAATGAGAACATTGCATGCAAGTTTTCCATACAAGTTTAACATTGCTTCTCTGTATAGAGCTTTTATAATTTTAAAATGTTCTGAACAGTATTGGTAGTAAACTGTCAAAGCTTTTCTTTTGATTCGATCATTCAAAAGCTTTAAAGGATCATTTTATGGTGTTAAGTGTGGCAATACTTCCTGGATTATTTGAAAACATATTGAGGAATAGATCCAACTTAGACAATAAAGCAAACTAAAAATTCTAACAAAGACTCGATATTTCTCAAACTTTTTGTCATTCACTTGCCGTCAAGAATATTTAGCAATCATCAATGCTCTGAGTCAGTTGTACCTGCTGAACTGAATGATAATTAAATTTAAACAGTAATTTCAGAAGCATTTTCGTGCGGTTACAAAAACTCATTCATAGCATTGTATTCTTTTCAAAACCTCAAGCTACTCTTTTTCTTCTTAAAAATTTCATTCATAAATTGCTTTTGACTAAGTAAATTTACAATCGAGATTATGCAATAAAACTCATGAACTGGAAGTGAAAATTTGATTAATCGATTTTAAGCTTTTTATTTAGTTCAATCATTTGATAATTACGTGATAATAGTCACATAAAGAGTTTGTAAAGATTAATTGAAAAGGTTTCGAAGTCCATCACTCAACTTTGTTATTTCATGTCTGTAAATAATATTTAATTGCTTTTATCAGCTCACTTTTATTGACTTAAATCGATTAGGTTTCGAAGTCAGTAACAGCGATGCGAAGAAAGAAATAAGAAAAAGTCAAGTACCTCCATCAGGTGACGATAATGAATTTTATTTTTGTATAGTAAAGCGATAATTTTTTTAAGAATGTGACATCAATACAAAAAATTTGTTACCCAATCGAATCATAAGCAGTTTGATTTAATCTCATATCGATATGGATTGTGATGACGTAGTCTATAGAACGTAATATCTACCCATCAATTTCTTTGTTTTTATTCATCACCATAGTAAAATGCAAATTGTTATTTTAGTTTTCTATTGATTTTCGCTTCTAAAAAAGACTACGCGAATGTTTATAATCTGTTTATTTTTTTGCCGGTTCTTGACCTTGATAACTTTTTGCACGCTTACATTCAAAGCAAATCAATTGATGTCTACCTTATGAATCTTCTTTATATTACACTCAACATTTCTCAAAAGAAATCGAAAGTGTTTCTTTGTTTGAAATTGAAAAGTAAAGAAAAAGAACTTCAAGCTGTTCCATAGATAGGCTTATTTTGATTTAACTTGCTTTCTATTTCCACTAAATCATTTTGGTCCAGAGTTCCATAAGTTCAATGAATTCATGAATATGCATCTTAGTTTGACTTTTTTTTTCAATTTATGACTTCAAAAGATATAAATAACTTTACTTGGATTTTTCGATGTGATGCGCTTTTCGTTAGAAACTACGTTATCAAAATTTTTGTAACAGTTATAATCAATTAGAATTTCAGTTCAATATATTTTTATCAGAAATATTCTATGGGTAGTGTTCATAAATAAGGCTTATTTATGCTTAGAATTTAAACCATTTGTAACATTTTCGTAATCTTGATTTTTCTAGTTACAACTTAAATTCCTCTTAAATTGCATTCACATGTAGCTTCGCGTCTCCTCTAGAAAAATCGAATTATTTTTCAATTCTACAGCTTATAACAGTGTTGACAAACTTATTTGTGCCACGACATACCTTGGTGATGAGCCACGACCGAAACCGCACACGGCATGAGTTTCATGACATTTTCAAAAAATTTCGTCGACATACTAGTTTTTCGCGACATAAAGTTTGAACAACACTGGCTTACACCAATAAATTCATCCAATTACATGAGAAGAATTTCCTAAGTTCCAATATTCTGTGATTTTACAACTGCAATATTCTGTAATTTCTGTATTAAGAACTCTTTATTTCTGTTTAAAAGTTATTTCACTTGTGTAATCACGTTTCTTAGTTTTTAACTTGTTTTTAACCTTATAAGAAATTCTATTCGAAAGTAATTTCAATCACGAACTCTAAGAGATACTTAAGGTCAAAGGCAAGGTTCAATCTTTTTCTTATGAGATTAATATTTAAAATTGTCCGTCATTAATAATATAGTTCTAGTCCGGAGCATTTATTTATTTATCTGAAATTCACAGAAAATTACATTAAACTTACTGTGAATAATTGATTCGATTGTGGTTTAATAATTTTTTATTGAATGAATTATTTAAGAATGAGTTGAAAAACCCTGACTCTGAAAATTAATTAAACGGTTTGTTAAAAATATTTGACTGAAACATTATTCTTAAATGTGATAATTGGCGCTAACTAGAAAATAAATTTACAAAATAAAATGGTTCAACGTTTGTCTCAATTCAAGATGTTGTTTAAACTTGCTTGTTTTTATCGAGGTACTAATTTGTTTTACGCAAATGAATCATGTCGTAAAAGGCACTAATTAAAATATTGTTTGTTTTTTCAAAAAAAAACGTGCAAAATGAAGAAAATTTCGTAATTTTATTAGAACATAAGTATTGAAAATTTGAAGTTAGATTAATATTTTATCAGTAGACAAAGTGCATTGGTACTAAAGTTATGCACACTCAAATCAAACACTCCGTCAATGCATGATAAATCAATGACTTTTTTACAAGTTGGTACACCAATCAATCGTAATTTGTTATTTCAATCTAAGCATAAACAACAGCAGTCGTGTGCAACCTTTTATTTTCGCGGCACACCTTGGTTGTAAGCCTCGACCGAAACTTCATACGGAGTACAGTTCATGGCATTTCCATAAATTTTTGAATCTATATAAACAAAATATAATCGTCGAATGTAAATGAAAATTTCTTTGTTAAAGCTTTAAATTCACCTAATTACTGCAAAAACAAATATTTAAAATGTTATGAGACGATTAGGGGTTTTTTTACGTATGAGGGGAGTACCCTTTGGGACGAGTGGAAAAGTCTCCAATTTTGCAATGATTAAACAACAGGAAAAATTTGTAACAATTGGGGGAGGAATCTAAATTTTCATTTTCTTGTGTCACGAAATTAGTGAACGACCCTTAACTAATGAAGTGGATAAACAGCCTTAGATTTTGATCTTGAAATTTCTTAAAACTTGTTATAGGATTGGCTCATTTCATTCTATCGAAAAATGCAGAATAATAGTGATCACTATACAAAAGCGTGAAGTCCATTGAAGTAAATGACAATTCTTTAGGATATATTACTTTTTATATCTTTCGATTGAGACTTTTAAGTAACTAAAAGAGTAAATTTAAATTATTATTAAATTTTGAATGCTTCATGATCACCTATTGCGTCTTATGTCAGCTCTGTCTTGATCGTTAAGTTGATGTCATAAAGAATGAAATGATTTTATGATGAAAAATTCCCAAAGTGAAATAAAAATGTGTTAGAACTAGTCATTCACTAGACATTACCTTGTCTTTAACCAGTTTCACTCGCAATTTGTATAGCCTGCTTGTTAATCTATGAAAATAGGTTAGACTTGACGATAACATAAGATAAATAATTCTAGCATCATATTGAATAATGTTGTAGCAGAGAAATAGTGGAGCTGCTGAAGGTCAAATGAAAATAAAAATCATAAGCGAAAGGATGGTTTTACTAGCCATAACTTTTAACTGGAAATAAAGCAATAAAAATCACTCAAGATTCTCGTTTCTATTCTTATTTTATGTTTTAAATAATCTATAAAAATATTTTACAATCTGCGTTGTACATTTTGACATACAAATCACTTCTGCATAATGTTTGTGTTTAAAGACAATCTTTTCATAGTCTCTTTTGTTTCTCATTCTTTAACACTTTTTGTAGATGTTGCTAAAGAATATATGTTTTATATGTATGCAATTCAAGTATATGTATTTTATACATCTAAAAGTGAAATATATTTTTTTGGTAGAATTACAGGTTTTTTAATGATCATCGTGTTCGTCTTCATGATCGTCATGAGAATGGCTATGACCGCCTATAAAAGAAAGTTTGGTATATTTCAAAATGCACCAGCACTAGAAAAATAGGTTAATTGACTTACCGATAAATTTAAATCCAAACATAATGAAAAATCCAAATACAACTGCAGTGTATTGTGCAACTCCTTCCTTGTGCTTGGCGAGAATCTCAAAAAATATCACGTATAATAAAGTTCCTGCTGCAAGTCCTTGTAATATCACTGAGGCAATTGAAAATCCATCAGAATCTCCAGCATTAGTAACCCAGATTCCTATGGCAATTCCCAAGGGTGAAACGATTGCGTAGATAAAAACGTAGACAATCAAAAGCCATGATTGTGTCTTGTGTACCATCAATTCAACTCCAATACAAAATGCAATAACAACTTTATGAGCTGCGACAGATGCAAACATGTACCAAACATTTGCCGGTTCGTGCTCTAATCCAACGGCTAATCCTTCAAATAATTCATGAACTGACAATGCCATAACGATTAGAAGACCACGAATTGAAGATACAATTAAGTCATCACCGTCAATGACTGGAATGTGTGAATGGTGATGATGTTCGTGGGAATGAGCGTGACTATGACTATGTGAGTGATCTACATGTTCGTTGTCAATGAGATCAGCTGTTGAAACTGTAATGATTCCATTATTGGTATCTTTTTTCTCATGATCGTGGCGCAATGCCGCACGCTTTAAACTTTCTCTAGCACTATGGCCACGAATAAATGCTTCTTGAGCTTTTTGTCTGTTTTTCTGGTGGTTTCTCAAATAAGCATGAACAAGTTCCTCCACAAGGTAAATAATAAAGAAACCGATTGCCATCAATAAATTTGTAATTGAAAACTCCCAATGAGGTAACTTCCCTTCACTTTGTAAATGACTGATGTTTTCGTCAATTTCTGGTAACAAATGCATAAATGTTGTGGCAAGCAAAGCACCACCTCCAAATGACAGTAATGATGAAACAAGCAAATTTGCGCGGGGATCTCGATTTGGATCTGACCATTTAAAATATTTTGACAAAGTCATCGGAAGTAATCCTGATGTCATTGACAATATAAAAAGAACAAGCATTGTTATTCCTTTTGCAATATTTGTTGCTGTATGATCATGATCTTCATGATCATCACTTAACATAACTATATCTGTGAAATTTGTTTCCATTGTGTCTGTTAAATTCATTTTTTATACTTTATAAAAACTGTTTCTTGCTTATTTTTTCTATCACAGTCAATAAAATTAATTATTTATTTTACAAAATTGGAAATTGAAGTTAAATGCAAGTCTTTTATGATTTAACTTCCTTCTTTAAATGCACTTTAAAAAAGAGCTTAAACCGCTTTTATTTTGTTTTACGAAAAAAACATTTATTTATCCTCAGCTGTGAGGAAATACGTTTTTATACTAGCACGGTACGATGGCAACTGAGTAAACGAAACGTCGTCGATGTTCGTAAATAATTCAGATCTAGCTACTTGAAATTTTATTTTACGCTCTTCATACACCTTTCTGTATATCGCTTAATACACTTCACATTTCTTTTGAATGAATTTTAAGTGGTATGCGTTACGATACGATACAAGTTAAAGTTTATAGTATTGTACAGGGCTCGATATAAACAAAAATTATACGAACGGCCGCAATAAAGATACTTTAATCAAGTTAAATATTTATGTTTATACATCATTACTTGTCCATATGATTATGATCATTATCGAAGGTTACGGGGAAGACGTAAATCATTTAGATAACCGTTATTTCTATACGCACACCTACAACATTTCACATACTTATTCGAATATAATTATTCATATTGCATTAAAGATTTTTAAAATCATGATAAAAAATTTGCATTTTTATTAAACAAGTGGACGTTTAAACGTTGTTGATTGATTCTTCCAACGGCTTCAACAACACTAGTTAGACAAAAACTGTAAATAAGCATTCGGAATATTTTATGAGTTTATGCTAATTTAATTGCGAAGACGCCGGTTTTCAGCTTCTATAGTCTGTTGATTGGGAATTACCTTTTAAAATCATTGCTGGAGATGTTTCTAGGAAGTATTAGTCACTTGTTTTTTCGTTTCCATTCTACAGATTCAATAAACTTATGACATTAAAGAAATATCTATACAAGTGTAAATATATGAATTCCATCGAGTTCATAAAGAAAAATCACACTTATTTCAATGCATTCGATGCACGTCTATAGTGAGATTTTTTTTACAATATTGTTTGTTGTATGAAATTTCCGCGTTTCTTAAAAAAAGTGTTTACATCGACACGATTCACACTTTGTTACATCTTACAAAATTGTTCATTAAATCATGTTTTTAGTTGCAGAAATAAACAATGTAAACAAACATGTTAGAAATCCATAATTGTATTTTCTTAATTTTGAATAGTTTCGCTTAATAGCCCAAGTTTACAGTCCAGCGTTGTTCAAACTGTAGACACCTGGGGAGAAAATAAAAACTTCAAAAATTGGTTATGTTCTTTATAGTCATCTTTGTTTCTAAGAAGGAAAGCAACCTTTTTAGGCGCAAAACATTGTGGAAATATCTCACCTCTGTAATAATGCATAAATCTGCAATATTTGAAGAACAATACTTTCCACTAAAGTGTTTATAATGATGACACGATCGTTCTATTTTATCTATACTGTAAATTCTGTCAATATTTAATGACTTTATTTCTGAAGAATTTAAAGTTGATTTACTTAGAATTAAAGAATAACAACTGCGCATAATTCACTTAAATTATCTTGAATTGATAATACATTTTTAGCATAAACAAAAGACATGAATGATCAATGCATTGTGATCGTTTAATTCCGAATCATGGAATCATTTGCATTCAGCAGACGCATATATTTCAAAAACAAACAACTTGAAGAATTTAATTTTGAATTCATTAACTTTGGAAAGCATTCTGAGAGGATTAAAAAAAGGTATTTTAAATGAATTAGAAAAACCCATTGGAATCGTTAAACACGTTTTTCTGAAAGGTTGACACAGTCGGTTTTTATGACACACGGTGATTCACATACAGGATTTTCTCGTTAATAAATCAATGGAGCATCTGTAAATATTATAAACAGCAAATAATTAAACAATTGTACATCATAAAAAATCGATTAAAATTAAATTCATTACCGGTAATTTACTAGCTATTTAACTGATATTATTGAATCAGTGGTGGGCAACCTGTGTGTCACAGCACACTAGTTTGCCGCCAAGAATCTTTAGAAATGCCATGAACCTTATCTTTTGTGCAATTTTGTTCGAGGTGTACCAACAAGGTGTGCCGAGAATAATAAAAGGTTGTCCACCACTGCTATAGATGAAAATTTGTTAATTTTAAGTGGAAAAATTAGAAGATAAATGAATACGACACGTGTAAATTACTTTTCATTTACATCATCTTTTTTATTTGATTTTTTTAATTCCTTTTTTTGTATTTGACTATCACAGTTACACAACAAAAATTTCTTTTCCATTTTTTTTTTCTTCATTCATGCAACGATAAAGTTCTTTTGTTTTTTTTTTTTTTGTTTAACGATTCTTTTCACATAAATATTTTTGTTTTTTTTTTTATTTCTTTTTTTTGTGTTATATTTGCTTAGTTGATACCTTTTTGCAAGATTAACACTTTTTGTGCTTAAAATTACTAAAATTATTACAAATATTTTCGGTGTCCTTTATTGAAAATATTTGTATATTATGTAATTATTTTATTTAACTTTAATATTAAAGTAACTTAAAATTTGGGATATTGAGAACATGAAAATGATATTTTCTACAATGTTTCTTTTGTTTAGTGTATTGTCATTATTTCATCAATCTACGGACTTTTGTATTTTGAAAAAAATTAAAAATTATTGAGATTTATAAATTAAGTAAGTACATGCATGGTTGGTAACTACTGAAAAATTAATATTTGTTTACTAGGGTTCTATCACGGGTTCTTTTACAAAAACTTTTGCATACATAAAAGACCATTTTAATATAATTTCCAAATTTACCTTCAAACACATTTTTGAGAACTGCTAACGAAGAGAAAATCATTTAATATTTCAAGCAACTCTGATTTTTGGCCATAAGAGTCAACTTTTTTCAAAACAAGTCATGGCTAGTTGTTAAAAATTTAAAACATTGGCACAAATGATTTCTACAATCTTGATTAATTTATAATAAGTTCACATTTAGAAAGACTTTACATTTTGGAAGTTTATATGGAGATGTACATGCAGGACGAATAAGTATGTTTGTTCCTATGAAATAGCATCGTATTTAATTTAAAAAAAGAAAAAAATAATGTTTTTTTTCTTAAGTCGCATCATTAAATATCAAATTAAGTCAGTTTTTGCTTATTTAATGTTAATTTATCGTTAAATTGAGCAAAACGATTTTCAAAAGTTCATTAATTGGCGATATATCAAATTTATATGAATTTTTCGAGCATTTTATTTAAAATACCACCCTTAAAATGTTAGTATTCAAGATTAATCTTAAAGTTTTTGCTTAGACATTTTCAATCAACAGGAATTTCAAAATAATTTGCATGTTCTTGTTAAATTTTTATCTTTCCAAAATTTTCATTGAAAATACCTGAATCAGAGAGTGTCTGTTCGGGTAAGAAACTCTAAGGATATCAAGTGCCAAAGCTATATTTTTCAAATATTTCCGGTGCTTTTTAATTTAATTGCTCGTTTTAAGTAAACTTTAGACATTTTAGAACTGATCCTGAATACTTTCACTCTAGGTTCTTTTTCCAATATTATCTGTTTTGCAGATTAAAAACTTGAAATTTTGTCCCTAAACGTTTTTGGAAACAAAATTGTTTTCAGATCTCCTTTAAGTCTTTAAGTTTGAACATTTCATTTAAAAGTTTCTTTTTTCTTTGTAAAATTTTCGAAATTAACTTAAATTAGGGTAAATATAAAGAATTACTTTAAAAATTTTGCTTTACATTTTCACTAAAAAATGATTAAAAATCAAATTGCTTTAGGTTTTTAATGAAATTCAAAAGAGAATTAAATTTTTTCAGGTTAAAAAAATCAGCCTTACAACATAATTTTGTTCTACAAACTAATGGACGAATAAAGTTTTAATTTTTCAAAATGAGGGTTAGATACTTAGAATACATTCTTAAATATAGAAGCGAATGCATATTTCCATGAGATGTCTTTTTCAATTTTTTTTATAATATTAAAGTATGTTCTATATTGAGCCGTTCTAAAATTGATTTTCTATTTTCTGTATTATTCATTTCTTGAATAAAAATATTGTTGCGCATTAAAATATCTATATTCATTTCCTAAATATATTTTTTTTGTTCATATCATTATTTACTGTTTTAAAGTTTATAAAAGTCTGAGTCGTCATCAATTTGGCAGACAGTTACGGTTGAGTTAGTAGAAGGACTTGTATCCTTTACAAATGCATTTTTCATTTTAAATGATCGATCAAGCGATGGATGTCGCATTGATGATATCGATGGCATGGTTGTTGAACTATTAATGCTGATTGTTTTAACTACAGAATTTGACAATGAGTCCATTTCCATTTCATGATTTTCTGAATCCAAAAAATCACAAGCCGCCGAACTGGAAGCGGACAGTAGTTGTTCATTACTTTGCTGTTGAATTTTATTGTTAATTGCTTCAATTTGACTTTTAATATTTTTAGCCTCATTTCTTCCATTTTTAAAATTCATCGCAGCACTAAATGAAAATTGACCAAATCCATATTCAGGTCCACAAAGGGATAATAGACTCATAAGAAAGAATGTTGAAAAAATCCAGCTAATACTCATTGCCACGACCAAAAATACTCCAATTTGTGTATATGCAAGGACACTTGATGGGAGCATCAGTACACCAGCAAATCCAGTTGTTATGGCTGTAAAAATGTGAAAAATTAGTTTAAAGTACCAGGTACCAATTGAATATTCAATTAAAATTACCTGCCATAACAGTAGGTCCTATCATTTGAAGTGCAAACTTTGTAGATGATTTTCTATCATTTTCCTTTGAATACCGATACTGTACACCATAATGAAGACTAAAATCTACAGCTAATCCTATAGCTGTGGACACTGCTACACTTTCTAAAATATTCAATTTCCATCCAAGTAATACAAGTGTTCCGACTATTGAAAATATTGTTAATGTGACGGTTATAATAGCATAAAGAGATACAAGCACATTCAGGGTGACCAATAACAATACCAAGAGTGCAACGCTCATTGCCATAAGTAATGCACTTGTTGTGCCTTTCGAGAGAGTTTCTTGTAGATCAAAGAAATCTAATTCACTAGTAAAAAATCCATTCCTCATGCCAATAGGCGCTTTTAAAAGTTCCTTTTGAAACCATGTCTGCACATTGTTAACAAATGTTTCCATTTCACTATATGAATGACTAAAAGATTGATTACTATCACATTCTACAACCAATGCTTTTACTTGTGTTATAATACTGCTATTTGTACGTTCCACAATTTGAAATTTAGGCCCGGCAACGCCAGGAATGAAAAATTCCCGTGGCGTCTCGTAAAGAGCAAAAATTGATTCAGGCAAACAGTAGTCAAAAACATCAGGTGCATATGGGAATGTTGATGATTCACAACACGGATTGCGATCTATATCACTCATACTATCTTTACATTTTCGCGCCATCCATGACATTAAATTCTCTATGAAACAATTTGGCACAAGTAATCCAAATGACATTTGATAAAATGGTTGACGTTTTAAGCGACTGCAAAACTCGTAAAGCCAAACTTGACTTTCGGGTGCAGAGACATTAAAAGTATTATCTAATTGTAATTTCCCTCGTGAAGTTGGATCTAAGTAGTTGCCATCATCTTCTGGTTTAACGCCCCAAATAAAGCGTATTGGAAGCTTAAAACTATCAGATGATGTATACATTTTTTCAAACCAGAACAAGTCTCTATATTTAGTTTCATATATTTCAAATGGATGATTATCTACAAAAAGACGAAATGTTGGAGTATCCGGCAATTCTAATTTAGGCCAATATAGCACAAATCCAGCACTTAGTAATCCAAAACTTCCCAACAGTAGAATCCACAGAAGTGAGTAATTGATGACTAATGTAACTATTATATTTTCGATTCTACCACTTAATTGACTGTAGAATTTGAAAATTTTATCTATTGGTGCTGAAAAATATCCAAAATTGATAAACCAGCTCCTGCTAAAGCAATAAATTCTCTCTGATATTGACACTGATGCTGGAAGCCATGTTATCATCAATAAATAATTAACCATCACTGTTGTACCAGCAAATATTCCAAAGCATCTAACGGCGGTAATTGAGCTCTCAAAGGATGCATAAAATGCTGCAGCTGTAGTCAAAGATGTTACAAGCATTGATAAACTTGCATGCTCTAGAGTTTTTGCCATAACACCAATTAATGAATCTCTTGAATCGCCATATGGCTCAGATGCAAATGATGATGATGGTGTAAGCGGCGTATTCTGATTTTTACGGAATCGTTCCGTATAAACACAATGCCATATTTTCATAAATATGAAGGCATCGTCAGATCCAATTCCAACGATTACAATTAATACAAGTAAATTCATGAATGGAAAGAATTTCAGTTTGAATATAATAATGTATATGAAGTAGGACATTCCAAGTGACAAAACTATTGCAATAACTGTATTTAGTGTCACAAAAAATGATGATGTATAGAGCCACATACAGATGATTACAAATAATCCACCAAGTCCAACTAGCCACGCATCCGATAATAAACACTCATCAAAAAGGGCATTTTTAATGCCCATATCCATTGCAACAACACTAACTAAATCTGTTTGCATGACTCTTTCTCCTTTCTTAATTAAATTATGGTAAAATGGTAATGCATCTTTACTTCGTGCAATTGGTAAAAACATCATTGCAGCACTTAAATTCTCCACTGTTTCATTTAATTTTATAAAATCTCGATCAGTCAAAAAGTGTAATATATTGTAGACAGCATTAAATTGAGCACATTCATCAGGAACTCGACACTTTGATTGAGTGCAGTCATAATTAAGTTTTAATCCATGATAATATTGAAAACATTCGAAAAGTAATGATTTAGCTAAAGATACATCTTCATCCTACAAATATTCCAAATAAGGTTGGGTGTAAGAATTTTTAAAAAGAATTTAAGTGATTAAAAAAAATATGTTCCTTACATTAATATCAAAACATGAAGTTTTATTTGAGAGGAGAGCAACGTAGTTCGGCAAAGACCATGGCCGACAACAATTGGATGATGATATCTCTTTTTGGCATAAATCATTATATCCTTCTGTGTCCACCAATTTCTGCTCCAACTCACACATAGAAAGTAGGCTATTTGTATCAAACATTGACTCATTTACATTCCATCGTATCCTTTTGATCACAAAATGAATATATTCCTTATCTAAAAATTTAATAAAGTTATTAGCGATCAGTTTTGTGATTTAGCAATGATAAACTTACTTGGTGACTCGCAAAAATATCCATCAGTGCTATGAAAATCTGTCGAAGTTAAAGGCGGTGGATCTAAGTTTAAAAATCCTTTCCACTTCTTTTTCTTCGCTTCCTTAATTTTATTTTCACGTTGCTCATCGTAGGATTTATTTGTACCATAATCATAGTGATTATGTCCTTCGATGAATGTATCGTTTCCTGTATCATCTTCAGAATTGTAAACTATATTTATATTATAACTCTTATTTGTTGCAAATTCTTTAAGTTTTCTCATTTTTTCATCAAATTTAAGTTTCTTCTTTTGATGCCGATTCTTGTTCTTCCTATGCTTTTTATCAAATTCATGTTGCTGAAGTTCCTTTGGATTTACTACCAGTGATCCTGATGGTCGCGTTTCTTCTAGTAAGTTACGCCAAGTTGTTATTCGTTTTGATATTTCAGTTCCTCTTGCTTCAAAGCCCAATGTTGGATCAGAAAAATCGGGAGGACTCTTCAAAATTAATGTTGTTATAATGCACGAAAGACTGAGTACTGAAATCACAAAAAGCACCAATACTGGACGAAAAACCAGCAATTTATAGTAAGAAATCATTTTGATTTATTTCTATAGGCTCCATGTGATGGAAATTTTAAATATTTTTTCACATTAAGCTTCTCTAATCACATTTTTAAATTAAAAACTTCAATATTTATAAAAAAAAATTCTTAAGAAGTTTTGCACTGCCCTTGTAAAGTTTTATGCAGGTGTAATTTTGTATGTTTACAAAACTAATGAATGATCTTCATTTATTAAGTGATGTATTTATTCTGATTGGATTGTTAGATATGAATTTCATTATCATGTCCTCAAGAAATGCTTAAATAATTAGCACCAGTCAAATATGATTTGAGTATACTTCCAAAATCAAATTATTTCAAGACGTTATTTTTTCAACAAGATTTGATTTTTACGTAGGAGGGAGGATATACGTTTCAGGTGCAAATATTTTGCCTGAAGAAAATAATCATCAGAACCGCCTCAGTTTAATGTTTGACACCTGTAATATACGGAGTTGAGTAGACTATTCCAAAAAAATTTGAGTAGACTCTAGATGCAGGCCTATCCATAGATAATTATCAAAACTATATGTAAATTTTCGAATAAATCTTTTATTTGAAATACAATTTCTCTTCCTTAAAATCTACTACATTCGTTATGTTAGAGTTTTTCACTTAAAATGTGTCATTTTAAAGAGAATAAAAACATAAATAAATAAAATAAAAAAAGACAAAATCACTTCATCATCAATTTTCTCAAAGAAAAGAATTGGAAATAAAATAAAATATTCACTACTAATTCGTGTTTAATAGTAAAAAATAAATATGTGGCATAATAGGATTCACTTTTATGTCATTTGTATGAACATAATCGACTAGCATAAATAAATCAAACAAACTCATTGAACATAATCAAAATTGCATAAAATGTTTCTCTTATGAGTTACTACATAATTGATGTAGAATTTAATATAGTTAATGTATGTTCAAATTTTTTTCCTTATCATTCAAGTAAATGTGTAAATACATCAAATGTCATGAAATGCAAATACTAATCATAAAACGAAATAAATGTATCAAAAAATTAGACCATTCTTGTTTACTTCATTGTTCCAGTTACGTTATATTTTTATCGCTTTTAATTGCTATTCATGTTTTTCTGTTTTTTTTATTATCAAAGTAATTTCAACTTCATATTCTATCGGCTTTTGTGCATGCATATTTTTGTTGAGTGCAAAAATATAACTGATTTTCTATACGTTAGGCTAAGTAAGGTCTATGGCTTGATTTGGTTACTCTCTGTATCATGGGTTGTTTATTAATGATTATGACTCGTAAGAAATTCTATTTGCAAATTGATATTGCTATGAAAATCATGAAACGTACTCGAAAAATATGCTTGAAATACAGACTGTTTATGAGTCTGTCTTTTGCATGCTTATCTAGCGATTATTTTTCCCATAACGAAATCAATTTTTAAAAGACTTTCACGAAAATATATGATAGGCCGGATTCATTTGTGAATTCAATAACTGCATAATTAACTTTTCGTATAATTTGAAGATAACTTTCATTAATGAATATGAAGAGACTTTTCGTAATGAAATGATAAGCTCAGAATTTCCTACTCTAATTTTTGATAACTTTCCTTTATGACTACTCTTTTTGGATGCATAAATTTCCTAAACTCTTTTTCTCTAAATATTTTCGTGCTTGGCGATTTCCAATATTTTTTCAACATTCTAAATGCGAGAATAATTCGAAAAATAATCTAATGTATTTTAGTGACATTATGGAATTGATTGTAATAATAATTACAATAATGTTAAATCTTCTGTAATATTTTTCTGTTTTACGCAATAACACTTGTTTCAAGAATAATGCACAATCAATAAAACTTTATCATTCTCAAAAGTTTATCATTCTCTATTGTTCCTGAATAAGATCTTTGTAGTTTCATAATTAATATTTCTACGAATATCTCTTTATAAAGTCATTCAATTTAAAACTTCTTTTAAAAGAACGAAAAAATGCGAGTATCATTCAATAAAATTTTTCATATAGTATATCGTTTACGTCATTCATTACTTTTAGCTTCCTTATAGAACTGATTTAAAATTCATGTCATGTTTAGCTGTCTTATTTCTTCAACTTTTTGTGTTGCTTCTTATAATTTTAATCATCTTCATGTTTACATTTGGCTCTCCTTTCTCCATTGAAATGTGCTAGATTTCACGCCAATACTAGATGAGCCTTGACTGCCTGAGGTGATATAGTTGTTTGTTCGTCGTATCAGATTTGCTGCTGAATCAATACGATTGCGAATTAAGCGCATTGCTGGATTTGTCGCAATTCCACTTCTTTTATTTGATTTACTAAAATAAAATACAATTTATGTTAATAAATGAAATATTAATCTCACAATAATAATATCTTACGCCTCCTTTTCCTTTTGTTCTTTTATATTATTTCCTAAAATTATTCTCATATGAGTGTCTCTAGCGAAATGTTCTGAGTCAACAGACGTCAAATTGTTAGACATAGCCATATCATCATGTGGTGAGCTTAAATCACTGCTCGGAGAATGCGGTGGTGAAGCATAAAGTGGCGACATGCATTCAAACAAATCTGCTTCATTTACATTTCTTCCTTGATACTCGTCAACATTTGGTAGAATTTGTGTGTGCTTCTTTCCATTACCAACTGATACAGTAGATTGCTGTTGAATGATGTTTGAATTTTTAGAATTATGGTGACGTGAATGCTTTTGTAGCTGTTGTGTGAAAGATATTGGAGCCTATTGATAAATAAAATTATCGTTATTACAAATTTTTTATCAAGTGTAAGTTTTTGCAACTACATACTTCGTTACTGCTTCCCGTTGACTGACTAGAAATCACACTTTTTCTTTTTTTTGCGCTACTAGTATCAGAATGCATAGTGTTTTCGTAAAAATTGCTACTTTGTGTTGACGTTGTTGCATGATGTCCATGACTATGTCCAGTCATATTATTAGCCATTAATAGATTTGGATTCTGAAGAGTATTTGGTGATGGTTGTAAAATTGATTTCTCATGAGGTTTATCTGGTGATTTTAATTGTAAATTTGGATGATGCTCGTCTATAAATACAAGATTATTAAATAGTGTTTATTAAAGTTTTAAATTATTTACTTACTTTTGACATAGTTTTCCAATATTTTGAGGACAGAAGTTCGATTTGATTTGGCTGCTAGTTTGAAAGGCGTTCGTCCACAATGGTCAGCTTTTAAGGGATTCGCTCCATATTGTAATAAAATTGATACACATTCTTCATGACCCTCCTGTGATGAAATTCCTAGAGCTGTTGCGCCTTGTTTACATGCGTGATCAGGGATTGCACCATAATATAGAAGAATTTGCATTACATCATGGTTTCCTTGCCAAGCACAAGAATGGAGAGGTGAACGATTTTCAAGGTCCAATGCATTCACATCCGCATTTCCAATAGTTATTAGCATTTTTACCATTTCAACATGACCCTAAGAAAATAAAGTTGTTTATTTTAGAAATATATCGAGAGTAGAAAATTAATTTATTAATTATTACCTGCCATGAAGCCACATGTAGTGCCGTTCTACCTTCTGAATCAGGAATGTTAACATTTACGTTTGAAAAATCGAGTAAAAATTTCACAACTTTTAGTTTATTCTCGAGAGCTAATATATAAAGCGTGGTTCTCGAATCTGCATCTTTTAAATTGACATCACATCCATATTTCAGTAACGTTTGAATACATTCAAAATGACTCTCTAGACATGCAAGCCTGAATGCAGTTTTACCATCATGTGCTCTTTGATCTATACATGCACTATGGATTTCTAAAATCGCTTGAATCACTGTATTATGACCCTCTTGAGCTGCTAAGTGCAATGGAGTTTTTCCTTCATTATCGCATTCATCAATTTTTGCTCCCGATTCTAGTAATTGAACACAAATATCGGCATATCCTTCAAAAGCTGAATAATGAAGAGGAGTCCAACCAGCATTATCGCGATGCATTTCATCTAACCCACGATCTAATAATTGACGTACTGTTTCGAGATTTCCTTGTGCGGCGGAAACACTTAAGCATGTTCTTCCTTCTGAATCCATACAATCGATTCCACAACCCCAGAAAAGCAATAATCTAACAACCTGTGAATGTCCACTTGTGCAAGATGCCCAAAGTGGAGTTCTTCCCATATGATCAGCTAAATCCGGATCAGCACTGTTTTCAAGCAAAAGTTCACAAATTTCCGCATTTCCTTCAAATGAGCTGACCAATAATGGTGACATTCCTTCATTATCTGTTTGATTTGGATTTGCACCAAATTCCAATAGAGTACTAATAACTTTTGAATAACCACTTGATCCACATAATGCTGCAACACATAGAGCGTTTCTTCCATCAAGATCTGTATGGTTAACATCTGCATTATTTTCAAGTAATATTTCAACGATGTCGTAATGCCCCATATATGATGCAGCAATCAAACTAGTTCTTCCTTGACGATCAATCGAATTGACATTTGCTTTTGCCTCAATCAGAATTCTCACAATATCCTCATTACCTATATATAATAATTTTATAATAATTGCATTAGAAACCTTGAACATCTTCGAGTGTTGAAAACGAATTTAAAAGGATTTTTAAAGAAAGAAAATATAAAATATTCAGTAAAAATCAATGATTTAAAAACAAAAATCATAAACCTTTTAAAATCGAAATTCCTCGAAATATTCTTTTTAAAATAGTCTAAAACATTTCACATTACCCGACCAACTGGCAGCTCTCAAAGCTGTTCGACCTTCTTTGTCGGCTTTATCAATGTCACATTTTTCGTGAGCAATTAATGTCTTCACGACCTCAGTATGACCACCCCATGATCCCGAACGTAATGGACTCCAACCGTCTCGATCAGCATGATTAACGTCAACTCCTACTCTTCGTCGGTTAGAAACCGGATCAACCTAAATTATTAAAAAATAATGATTAAGTTTTATTCTAAAATTTACATATTTTTTGTCAAATTAAAATTTTTAAAAAAATACTAATTGCTTACCCATACAAAGTCTAAAAGAAGTTTAACAATTTCGAGGTGACCGTTTCGAGCAGCAATGTTTAGTGCTGTTTGCCCATTGTGATCTTCAATTTCCAAATCAACAGGGCCTTTACAAGCACGTAATGCTCGTTCCATTAGCACGTGATTTCCATCGTTAGCTAAAACATGAATGAATGCTTTTCCTTTATGCATTTCCACATCTAGTCGTTCATATTGTACTGTCGAACAGTTGTCATTTACTGATGCTTGTTGAGAAGCCGTTGTATCGACATTTGTCACTTTCTGTTCAACATTACAACTTTTTTCGCTTGATATTAATAGTTCTGCCAACTCGGAATCAATTGTTTGAGATTTATCTGATGGAAGTGGTGAATTGACATTTGATGACTCACATGATAATTGTGAATCTAGATTATTTATACCAGTTTCCATTAGAACTTTTAAAATTTTTTGATCAGTTGGAAGGCTTGGTTTAAAGAAGTCACCAATAAAGCTAGAGAAGTCTCTTGACAGTCTACCACTCAGATAGAATTGCATCAATTTACGAGTCCTATAGGATTGATTAATATCAAATTCAAAATCAGTTTCACAATTTTTGCAGCAATTGAATGAATTGGTATAGAAGCAGTCACTTAGGTTTGTCCTCGATTCTAAGAGTATCATAAGTACGTCCAATTGAGAATTTTTGGTAGTCAAATATTCAGCCGTTTTTATCAAGTGAAGAATATAGTCGCGAACGCGATTTGGACATAATTGGTCAGTTATTAAGGTATAATACATTGAAATCATTAAATGTCCTTCATTTATGTCACATAGAAACTTTTTAGTACTAAACTTAACATCAATCAGCCACTCGCAGAATGAATTATGGAAAATTTTTATTGTTCCACGTTCTTCATCTAATTCCAATATATTTTTCATCAATCCTAATCGACGTTCGAATTCTTCATAATCAATCGTATAGTTGTGAGTTTTTAAGCAATTATATACAAAATCTTTATCAGCAGCGTCACTACATGCCAATAAAATGTTGAGAATCGGACGAATTTTCATATATTGCTTTTTGTTAAATGATTTTTGACAGAGATACAAAAATAATCCATAAAGTGTACACGGAATTAATTTGATTTCCCGAAAAGTGAAGAAATTTTCCTTTATACCATTTAATACTTTTCGTAGATACAATAAGCATCCATTAGATTTAATGTAAAGCTGATTTAAACTATCAATAATCTCTTTATTAAGATTGATACCACGAAAATCAGCATTTAATCTGTTGATAATGTATTGCTGAACATCCTTAACAACGTGGGATTTCCTTAAATCGTCTAATGTAAGCTTCTTAAAGCCTGAGAAAAGTTTTACAATATGTTTATTTTGTTTTTTAGCTGTACATACTAAGAAGAGCCATTTTGGTAGTAGGTGGATGTGATTCGAAAGCAATTCAGCAATATTTCTACTTTTTGTGTTATTTCTACCTTTCAATGTCGTTATCAATGTTCCATCATTAAGGTAGTTCTCATCAATTGAATCGACAAGCATTAGCAATGCACTCTTTGGTGGTGTGAGTTCAAGAAGGGGGAAGAGAATAGCTTTTTTGAAGCAATCGTCAGGATTCTTTTCTATATTATCTACAATTAATGATTCAAAAATTTCAGGGTTTTGTGACATCATGTTATAATAAGCATCAGCAAGAATGGTTCGACAATCTTTTTCTCTAGGTAATGGTGGTGGACGTTCTGATAATGGCTCATCATCCTTTTCAATTTCGTTTACGGTTATATTATTATTATCATTACTATTGTTTTGAGTATCAACTGTATTAGTAATATCATCTTCAATGGCTTCTCTAAGTTCATTAGCAATATCTTCCTCTAATTTTTGATCATTAATATCTGCTATAGCTTCTCCTCCACCAATTTGAATCGAATCTTCTGATTCATTTGGTGTGGTTGATGTATTTGTTGCCTCATTAGTAGTTGCTTGATGTATAGGTGACGTACTATTAGAGCTGTTTTTTGAAGATTTTTGCGTTCCTATTTTAACTGGAATTTTCGAAATTTTCTTACTTGGACTATTTTTTTCACTTTTTGTTCCGTCTGTCTTTTCATCTTTGGTAGTTGGGGAAATTTTCTTTTCATTTTGCTTATGTAAGAGCGGATGTGTTGAGTATTTAGACGCATCATCCGTTTGATTTTCATCTGTTGTTGGTTCCGATTTTTGACGTAAAATCTGTTTTTTGTTTTCACAAAACTCAGCAACTCGTTCGTTTAATTGAATTTCGTTTTTGATCATTTCTTCAAGTTCATGATCAACAACGGCTGGTGAGCCATCAATTTGATCAGTAGTTTGCATAATTTTTTTGTCTTGATCTTTCTTTTCATTTTCATCAGTCTCATGTTTACTCCACAAACTTGAGAAACTTAGAATTTGTAACGCCATGTTTCTAATGAATGTGCTCAAACTATGACAATCAGGATTTTGACTGTTTACAAAATAAAATGACATCAAACGTCGATTTAACATTCCTTTGGTACCATTATTTCCATTAATTATATCATTACAAATAGTAGTTTTCCCGCTTCCATTACTTCCTAATACGAGGTAACCAACAACAGGTAAATTTGCATTTTGCATTAATTGCTGCTGATTAACATTTGCTATTTCTGGAAGTGATGGAGGTAATTTCTTATTACCTTTTTGTTCTAATGACATTGCTATTTTTTTTAAGACCCATTCGCGATTGAGGTTTATATTAACTATAGTGGTCGAAGTCAAACGAGATGAAAAATTTGGTGATGATGGAACGATTTGCTGAGCTTGTAAAGCTATCTTATTTTGAAAATCTACAAGTTTATTTATTAGTTTTTCGGTTTCTTCCAGATCTCCACATGGTTCAAACGATTCATCTAAATTTATAAGATCTTTTTCAAGATCTCCTTCAATTTGTAAATTATCTTGAGGCGGTTCTTCTTTTGGTTGATCTTTTAAAATATTTTGATGTACTAAATTTACAAAATGTTCTTTGCGAGCTAAATATGAGAAACTTGATCCGATGTGCTCTTTTCCCGGCGGTTCAATTTTCTTATGCATGTGTGCTGTATCTTTCAAAAAATCTTTTATTCGATTCTCTCCGAGTTCGCTGTTTAAGTATGTTCGGTCCATTAAATTCTTTAATTCTAAATCTTCAGATCCATTTATGTGATGCTTAATATTACTTATTTTCTCACTATCTGGTCCTGGGGATTTTCTTGATTTATGTCGATCAGTTTTTCTCAAAGGTGTCGCATAAAGCGCATCTTTATGTTGCATTAAATTATTCATCGTTGGTGGTGTATCACAATCCAGACTATCAATATTATTATTTACTCTACAATTCTGTGATTCTGATGATACATAATCGTCATCGTTTTCATCTTTTTCTTTATTATTATTTATTATTGCTGCACTATTCTGAGTAATATTTTCATATATACCATCATGTATAGATGGTTTTTTTGACATTTCACTTTGTAACTCTCCTCGACAGCTGACCGATTCTTTATGCCACTTTGGTATTTTTTAAAGTATTATTATTTTTTGATGAACGTGAATGCGTGACTGTAAAAAAGAAGAAAGATTAAAATAGAACATTATGTTTTATATTTAAATTATTTTTTGAATATAAATGAAATGAATGTTTTTTGTATAAAGGTATAGATTCGGATAATTGAAAATTGCTCATCTATAAAAATAAATTTCCAACGATCCATAAATTTTACATACAAAGTTGAATTTAATAAGATTAAATATAATTTAAAATTATCAAAGGAAGTCTGAAACGTTATTTCAAGTGTCTATCTAGCTTACTACAGAGCTCAAATTAATAGTATTATGACAAGAAAAAAGCCGCATATTGAATTTCGGTGTGTATATTACTGAAGCGATTTCTTTATTTTTACACGCTTTTTTAAAATTTGCATTATGACATGATGTAAATAATTCTAGTGCAGGTCAAATAAGTGTAAACAATACATTTAAGTAGCACGTTGATCTGTAACGTGAAATATATTTCCCTCATCCGCCGTTTTTCGACTAATGATTATTCTTGTCTATTTTCTGAGATATGTTCCACATAAATTTTCCTAATGAGAATGTGAAACAAAGCAAATTTTTTTTCAACAGAATGAAAGAATTTTTGAAGAAATTTATTTCAAAAAGAGATTGAGGCATTCTCGTTCATGATCTTCTATTTAAAATTTTTTTCTCGTTCCAAGCATTGCTTTACATAAATGTATGCAAGTATTTTCTCATAGAAAGAAAAAAATCTATGTTGATTGAAAAATATGCTTCACATGCTGCGATATGTTTATGTTGAGTAACCGAGATTGCTTTAAAATGTTACGCAATGCGCAGTATATTAATTAATATAGCCATGCCTCTTTATAATAATGAACTAATAACTAATTATAAGTACAATTTACTAATTTACATTAACTGCCGCGTATTCAAATATTTAAATTAAATATTCAAAATCTTGATCAGTTTATTATGAAGAATTAATTTTACGTTCATTTACTAATGTTTAGTTTTAGAAGCAAATCGCTCATCGCCCACTGTCAATCACTAGTACAAACATATTAGCGTGTAAATTTGTCAGTTTCTACAAAGCATGACATAATGACATGATGTAAGTCACAAAATAAAAGTGGAAGAATAAGATATTTGGCAAAGAATTTCCTTTGAAGAAAATTTTTCCATGACAAGCTGTTCTATCGATTTTTAACTGGAGATTGTCAGAAAATTAGTTGAACATTGCAGAAATTAACTAAATTATTAACAAAAGAAAACAGGCAAACCAGACCATTACGCAAAAAGGAAAGAAAACTTTTACCATCAAGTCTTGACCTTCTGACAATTAGATTTCCCTTTCTATCTATACTAAATCGCATTAACACTTAATTTGGGTAACCAAAAAGTAAGAAAGAACAGAAGAAAAATAAAAAAATCATTCAAACAAAAACAAAAAGTTTCCACTTCGAAAAACTTTATTCATGCTGATATTCCACAAATACCCGTATCTCTTTTATCTAAGTAATAGTACTTGCAAACAAGCAAATGTCATTAGTATAAAAAAGAATTTTAATAAAAATAAATTCAAACTGATAGGAATAGGACACAATTAAATAATGAATTTCTAATTTCTCTTTTTAATTCATTACCAGTTATTATGTGTCTCTGGAATAGCTCTTTTGTTGAATATTCAACAAGTATAGAAATGCATTTAAATGAAACAACAAAGAATGCCTAAAGGTTTAATCATCATCTTCATTTGTTCATTCGTAAAAGTAGATTTTTTTTGTAAATATGGAAAGTGAAAGAAAAAAATGAATCAGACATAAATGTGTAAAGTAACAAAAGCTACTTATAATTTTAAAGGTATTTATGTTGTCATAAAATAAACTATACGTTCCTTACAATTAGTAAAATTAAACAACTAAACATGAACCCTAAGCCTTGCAGACAATGATTATTAGGTGAGTATGATCGTACTCATAAATAAACTCAATTAATATAATTGAGCATCATGCTTGTCTGTTCGGGGAACATGAATATTTTTTTAATGATACACATGTTTATTAATTTGGCATTTATAGGAATCAAGTCGTGTTATATGAAATGCTACTGACATAAATGTTTCAAATAGTTTTCAGGACGAGAATGAACAGTTTTAATATTTCGCAGAGACAACAGTGTAAGTTACGCGTTCTCATTTATAAATAAGTCTACAGCCACACAAAATTCCTGTGGTTTTATTGATGAAACATAATCCAATAAGCATCGGCGACATACAGTTCATGTTGAGTATCATTCGCGTGCCATATATTAAAGAAATCTGTGGCATCAAGAACCATTCAATCAATTTTAATCTGTTTCATCACACAAATAACTTACTCATTGATGCAAAACATCCAAAGAAAAATAAATGAACTAGAAATGTATGTGAAAAATCTCTTCACTGCAATTTGGCATCGAGAGAAAAAATAACAATGAGTTGAGAAGGAAAATATATTTACATATTAAATCCGATGAATAGAAACCGTGACATGATGAAGATTGGGGAAAGAAGAAAAACTTGTAGAATGAAATGAGAAATACTTTTCCCTGCCTATCATACTATAAATTCACATAAATATTTAATGATGCCCGGAAGTCTTTTTTATCTAGGTGAAAAAAAAGAAAAGGTGAATCCTTTGGATGTAGCAGATGTAATAAAAAGAAGAGAAATGATGATGAAAAGCATTTAGAAAGAATTGAATTGTATTAATAAATAAGTAGTTGGGTAAAGTTCTTCAAAAAAGGATCTTGTCACCTGTCACTTTGTTATTTTATGAGACTTACTCTCACCTGTCACTCAACAGCATAAGAAAATAAGAATATTTCGAAGAATTTCATGCCCAATTGTTAGATTTATTTTCACACATTTTCATTCACATGAGCATAAATTTTCCACACATTTACTCAATGAATGAATAATTTTCTTTTTTCTTTCATAAATCAATAAAACAAACAACACAAAAAGTAGAAAGTTACTTTGTACTAATAAAGGGAATGAAGAGTATATAATTTACATCAAAATATCAAGTACCATACAAGGTGAAACCAGGTCAGACATAATGACTAAAAATAAACTGCCTATTTTTTTTCTTATTCTTATGTTATTTATTTTTGCACCATAAAGGAAACAAGGAAAATGAAATTCGATAAGGAAAGGATTTTTTTAATGCATTAAAAAATCTTTCGAACCCTTTCCTTTTCCGTTAGTATTTCCCTTGCAACTATTTTATTGTTAACATGTTACTATTCAAATGTGAATATATAAACAGTTATGTGATTGATTAAGTATGAATGTGCCTTATCGCAAAATAAGGGAGAAATAAATAACAAAGCGATTATGAAATAAAACTAGTTAAGTTATTTAATACAACTTGAATATACGATAACAAATATAGCCATTGCACTCTGGCTTGTGTTTATGAAGAAAATAAAAAAATCCCAAAAACCTCATAAAAAATCTTTATCGACGTAGTTTGGAATTCTAATCGATTGTTTGAATACAAATATTGGTAGACACTAAGGTTTTGAACGTGTCTACATATTTATGCGATTACGGAAAATAAGTTTCCATCTATGTCTGATTTTTTGTTCAATATTCATACAATTTGAAAAGTTTATACATATAAGTAAGTAGATTCAATAAGTTGAGAATTCTAAAGGAAGTGAAACATTCTCGACATTCGATGCTTTAATGATTTCATTTCTTCTTTTCCTGATATTTTGGCATACTATGAATGCCAATTCCTTCTTTCTTTTCTGCTTGAATTCTTCTTCTTCTTCTGTCCTCAACCGACTCTTTCTGCTTCCTTGAGCATGCACTAAAGTATAATAATATGATGAAAAAATAAGAAGAAGAAGCTCATGCAGTCTGGTAGTCTATGAGGTGTATCATCTTCATTTCTTTTTTTGAATGTTTTTCTTTTTATAAATGATTTTGAAAATATGTACATAATGTGATGCATCTCACACATAGTTCAACAAACTGATGTATTTCTCTCTCTCTTTTTATCTAAATTAACGATGCAATCGTGCATCATAAATATTTCTCGTCTCCCACTAGTATTATTATTATTATTTTCTTACTCAATGATATACTATTTAGTGAATTCACATCACATATCAAGTAAAGATTTGAAATTTCTTTTGATGAAAATTTACTGCCATTAAATATAAGGAGGAGCAAGTCGTTTTTTAGAAATATTTTTATCAGCAGAAAGATTGATGACATTTTCTGTGACAACTTCTTTTTTTCATTGACATTTGATAAAAAACATTGAAGTGCCGAAAAGGAAGAAGAAGAATTGTTTACTAAAAAAACTAGTGTATCGGGTAGAAACCCAATGCGGATATATTCACACCGTCCATAAAAAGTCTCGCGGGTACTTCGCTTGGCAAATGTTTGAGGGATCAAGCTCCACTATTCGCTTGGCAAATGTGAGGGATCAGGCTCCAGCGGGTAGGCCAAGCTTCGCTTGGCAAATGTTTGAGGGATCAGGCTCCAGCGGGTAGGCCAAGCTTCGCTTGGCAAATGCTTGAGGGATCAGGCTCCAGGGGTAGGCAAGCTTGGCACATATTTGAGGGATCAGGCTCCAGTAAAGGTAGGCTGCTTCGCTTGGCAAATATTTGAGGATCAGGCTCCAGTTAGTAGGCCAAGCTTCGCTTGGCAAATGCTTGAGGGATCAGGCTCCAGTGGGTAGGCCAAGCTTCGCTTGGCACATATTTGAGGGATCAGGCTCCAACTAGGCCAAGCTTCGCTTGGCAAATGCATTGAGGAAAGGCTCCAGCGGGTAGGCTTTTTGAGGGATCAGGCTCCAGCGGGCAGGCCAAGCTTCGCTTGACACATGTTTGAATTTTCATACAATTTTCAATTTTTCAAAAATCATAATAACCATTAAATTTTTATTGAAATTTCTTATGAAAACGAAGGTTTTTTGCTTTTTTAGAAGCAACGCCTGTTCCTGCCTTGCCCAAAAACTAATCAGCTCTTCTATAAGTAATACGGATCGATTGCAAAAAACTAGAGGTCTCTATATGTCTCGTTATTGAGATTTCTTGCTGATTAAAAGAAAGCGAATTTTTCGATTTTCTCGGCAATGCCTCAACCAATTTCAAATCTGTTTTTTGATTATGATCTGAAATTCCAGGCACAACTTTTTTAGAATACAACTTTCATTATGCTTAGTTTTGCTGGAAAATCCAAAAACTGGTTTTCCAATCTGAACAAAAAACATTGAAGTGCCGAAAAGGAAGAAGAAGAATTGTTTACTAAAAAAAAATATTGAAGCAATACGTTCGTGTTGGCTATAACTCTAAGTACATATTTAATAAAAATGAAACATAAACATAACATTGGAATGAAATTCAATATTCTATAATAGAATATGATACCTGAACAACAACACATGTACATCTGATCCAAGTATAAAATATGAGTGCTTATAATTTTAGATCAATTACATCACACATAATATTCATCAAAAGATGTACGAATAAAAGTCTCAAAGATTTATGATGTGTTGTCGTTAAAGATTAAAATTACATATAACACAACATATTTTAATTGCGCGTCATGTTGTGAGGGGAATCTCTGAAGCTAATATTTATTTCAACTTCTGATTGAATTTTGTAACTTCATTTATGGCCTTCTAAATCCGTCTATCGTTTTTCACATACATATTAAAATAAATTTGATTAGCTTACTGGATTTTTTCTCTCTTTCCCGTTCTGTTTATTCAATAAAAGTACTATATTTTTACATAAACATGAGAAACTTCATAGCTTCCGCAGTATGTTATTTTCTTGTAATAATTGAACAATCATAATCTAATCTATCAGTATTTATCTTCAATTTCTATACAATACTATGTATTGCATGAAAAAAATTGATCAATTTATGATGTTTTCAATTTATAAGTAAAGTAATCAACAAAAGAATTCCTTTAATGTATTAAATTATGAGCGAGCAGAAGCGCCTAATAAAGTATATTTTGACCTTTTCACATAATTCTATTTCAGAACATTATTTTTTGAGTGTCAACATAATTTAATAGTTATATTTCTTTATTTATGGAGTTTGCTTTAGTGCTCATATTTTTTTTTGTCAGCACTAAAAAATCAATAAAAACCTTCAACTGCAAATTTTTTTATTAATTCAGCTTTGTTCCTATTGATTTGGCTATTAAAAGCAGTCAGCTTATAATTAAATTATAAACCTTTCGTTTAAAAAAAGTTGTCAACTGCGAGGAATGTCACAATGCGTGTGTTAACTTTTGGAAAAATTTGTTTAAACATAGCTCGACTCATTTGATCATAAAATGAATTTATTTATAAACTCCATAGATTTTGCTAAAAAAAACATGTGAAAGAGGTTTAGAAGTTGAAAGAATTATTGAAATCATCGGCAACAACTGACTGAAAAATGAATTTTATATGGCGTTTTAAAAAATACTCGTACGAGTATTAAAAAATAGCCCTTTTGTGCTATCCATCCATGTGTTCATCGTCAATTTATGTATGCGAAAAAAATTAAATGAGTATGAAGAAGAAAGTTTGCTTTTACACAGTTGGAGTTTTCATCTAAATTGGCACTTCATTTTATATTTAATTTCATTCAACTTCTCTCCCTCGTTTCAATGCTCTTTTTACAAACAATTTTTAAGCACTTATTTTACATACACACGATGTTGCCTTAGAGCCTATTGATGCGTATGAGTCAATTCTATAGAATTTGTTGACATGAGATTTGAAATGTATTGTAAAATAAATATTTTGCAAACACTTGTGTATGACTTTCTGAATAAAACAGCAACAATAAATAGAAAATAGTTAGTTGAAAAATCTCAGACGTCCGTTTCATTGCACTTCAAATATCAAAACACATAAATCTCAAATGTCTGGTCGAGTTACGATCCAAATGCGCTCAAAATGCACACATTCGGAAAATAATATTGCGGCTTTTCACTTGTGCAATTTTAATTCATTTGACGCGACACAAAAAGGAAAATAGAATTAATGAACTCACCGGCAATTATAATATTGGACAAATTTTTCCCTCTTTAATGTCTCTTTTCTTTATTTTTTGCGTAATAGGGGTTCACTAAATCTCATAAAGCACACTGTGTGACGAATGAGTATTTTATGTATCCTTTCTTTTTTTCTGTACGTACAAATGAATCAATTTCTCGAAGGGTTGGGTTTTTATTAGACATTCAGATTTGCCTTTTTCCAACAAAACTTTAATTTATTCACGGTTTTCGTTTCAACTTTTCTATATTAATTGGCTGAGATCGTTTAAAATATAGTTTACATTTGCACATTTCACAAAAATCAAAAAGATGTATCTGACTTTTTACTCGATAGACTTTTTGTGTACACTTAACATGTCTATTAATTTTTCTCTTCTCTGATAAGCACTCCTACGCAAACTTTTTCTCTTGATTTACACAATTTTCATGTTTTATCGTTTTTCTTTATTTCTTTACACTATAATATACAAGAATATTGATAAGCAACTTGTTTTAATATTTTATCTTAATAATTTCCCATAAAATAAGTATGAATCACTTTGAAATTAGATTTTTCACAAAATTGCAAAACGGATGATTAAAAAAACACAAATTTATGGTACAATTTTTTTATCTTACATTTATCCTTCACTTCACACACATTTTAAACGTTGTAAACTATAGTTAAAATATATTTCTAGCTTAATTAAATGCTTTTTTCTGTGAATAATTTAATTTTTTCTTTAAGAGAAAATTTTTATGTCTTTTCTTATAAACAAAAATGTCAGTACGTAAAGTATTACGTACGTAATTTTACGTAATAAAAATAACGATTTCGAAAAAATTAAAAAAACGATTTCGAAATTTGAATGAATCAAAAGTTTTATGCAACGAACTTTTAAATTATTTGTTTTTTTCGCAATTTTCTTAAAAACCCTGAATTAACATGCTGCAGATAACATCCATTGACATTAATCGTAAATTTGTGAATCGTTTAAACTTATCAAATATTTCGGGACATTCTTTGTTTTAATGATATTAAGGAAAATTTAATTTTTTTGATATGAACATTCCTTATCAATGATGTTTTCGTGAGTAGTTTTTCTGGATCGTCGTGATTTCATTTACCGACACAAATAAAAACAAAAAAATCTAGTTCTAATTCTCCGGTATTAATGCATTTAATTAAGCTTATTTCACAATGAAAGCATGTTAATAACAAGGTATATTTTTAAACAGCATAGAATAGTTAATAAATCATATCTTGTAAGTATAAATTTACAATATTTCAAAATAATAAAAATTTTGATCAAAACATGTCAATTTCAGAAAAGTTTTGCAAGATTATTAAGTTCTAATACATCAGTGAGAAAAATGGATCCAGACGTCAAATATAGAGAAAATCCAGTGGTGAAAAAAATGGATAATGATCTCTTCCGATCTATTTTTACGCCTGAATTAAAATATTTGATTGAAATATTCTCCAAGTACAATTATGAAGTGAGAATTGCAGGCGGTGCTGTACGGGATCTTGTTATGGGAAAGAAACCAACTGATTTAGATTTTGCAACAGTGGCAACTCCTGAAGAGATGAAGAAAATGTTTGATGCTGAAAATATCAGGATGATAAATATGAATGGTGAAAAGCATGGAACTATAACTGCAAGAATAAACAATCAAGAGAATTTTGAATGTACAACATTGAGAGTTGATATTGCTACTGACGGTAGACATGCAGAAGTTGAATTCACTAAAGACTGGTTGCTTGATGCTAACAGAAGAGATTTAACTATCAATTCAATGTTTCTAGGATTTGATGGATCCATTTTTGATTACTTCTATGGATATGAAGATCTTTTAGAGCGAAAAGTCCGTTTTGTTGGCAATGCTGATAAGCGAATTAAAGAGGACTTTTTACGAATTCTTAGATATTTCCGATTTTATGGACGTATTGCTGATGATCCTGATAAACACGATGAGAAAACGATTGAAATTATCGCCAATAATGTAGATGGCCTGCAAAACATAAGCGGTGAACGAATTTGGGTGGAAGTTAAGGTACAAGCTTTTGCTTTATTCGTTATTTACTTGACATTACATGTAAAGTTTATTTTCAGAAAACATTGCAAGGAAAATATGCAGAAGAGTTGATGCTTAAGATGGTAGATTGTGGAATATCTAAATTTATTGGTAAGTTTTTTACGTTTTGACCAACTACTTCTCATTTGACACTTATTCAGGTTTACCAGAAAATCCAAACATTGAAGAGTTTAAACGACTAAAGGAGAATAAAATACCAAATGTCGAATACAATTCAATTACTTTAATATCTGCACTTTTATATACACCAGAAGATGCATTTAAAGTACATGAAAGATTAAAGTTGTCGGCATATGAGAGAGACTTGATGTACTTCATTATGAAATCTAAAGAAAGTGATCAAGACTTCGATAAATTATTGTAACTATGAGATTATTATAGATTTAAGATATTTCAGATTACATATCGAATTTATTTACAGGACCTTCCAGCAAATGTGTATGCAGACATTTGTAGGCAAGCCGAAGGACGTAAAAGAATATGTTGAAGAGTTTTTGAAATTTTTGTGCAAAAAGGATCTCTATGAAAAACTAAAGGAATGGGAAATACCACGATTTCCAATCGATGGCGCAACATTAAAAAAGCATGGATGTCCATCAGGCAAAATAATGGGAGTAATATTCTGCAGATTAAAAGAAATTTGGGCTAAGAATGAATTCAAATCAACATCTGATGAACTTTTAATTGAATTACCTAAAATTTTAAATGAATTAAATATTGTTGATGGCAAGCAGGTAAAAAAAGCTAGAACTTAAAGTTTCTTATGAGAATCATGTATAAAATAACGGAGATAATAAATTTTTTGAACATACTAAACTAAACGTGTTGAACCCTGGATGATGTAAATATTACGTGCAACATAGAACAGCTGATAATCAAGCAACGTGCAATTATAAGTGTGTTAGTAATTTTTCATAATAAACATAAATCGAAAGTGAAAATTCTTTAAAATTTTATTTATTTTATGTTGCATAGACAGTAAAGTGTACAAAATGAATATTGAGACAAATGCAACAGTTGGTTTGAGTACGCAAGATGCTCTTAAAAAGTTACATGAAGACATTAAGAAAGTCGTAGATGCAGAATATGAAAATCAAAAGAGGAAAAAACTTAAAAAGGATCAAAATCATAAAATTCTATCCAATTATTCAATTTTCATTTCACTTTTAGTGATCGCCGGACTTTTTATAACAACTTATTATTTTACGGCAGTGCTCGTTCTATCGTTACTTATTTTTAACATAATTTTTGTTTATCGAGAGGAGAAACTGAAATCCACAGAAATGCTAAGAAAGACACAAGAATTACTAGACGAAATAGAATTGTCAATAAACCTTTCAAAAGACTGGAAAAGCATCAATTATCCCTCATTATGCTCTCCATTATCTCCTTGTATAAGTCTGAGTTGGTGTTATCGGGATCATGAGCTAAGAAATTTACCGACTGCATTACTTGTTGAAGGCGATGTTATTGTCCTTCGAGTAGGTCAAGTTTCTCCTGCAAATGTCCGTGAGATAACGAATAATTCAAAACCAAGAACATTTAAACTAGGCGAGACATATGGACACAGTTCAAATTTTGGAGGTGCACCAACAAAACCGATTGCAGTTCAACCTTTACCGGATTTAATGTGTATCGTTGAGCACACACCATTTATTGATAATTTAGAATATTCATTAGAACATTTTTTGGATCGTCCACCAACATTTCACAATCATCAGCAGCATATATTGATTAATATTTACTTACAAAAATATGTATTTATTATGGTCCTCATTCTTGTCATTGCCACAATCATTCTGAGAGCTTTCGACAGTTACTTCTTCAAAGGAAAAATCATGCATACAAATTGGACCAATATTGGAATTTTGAATTGCGTCTCATCACTTTTTAGTCTGTCGCCATTAATATTTCCTTTATTATGGATTAATTTGCATCATTGGGGATCAGCAAGACTACAGACATTGCTCTCAATACCTCAACCACTCATGCAAATTGAGAAAACTAAAAGTTCACCAGAAATGATGGATACACCAACATCTGATTTGGATATGCCGATTATACCTCGGAAACAAGTATTTTTCAATTATTTGAGAATTCTTAGTGGAAGTTGTGACTTGTTAAGCAGATCAACTAACATAATTCAAGTATTGGGATCCGTATCTGCATTTTGTTGTGTGGATAAGAAAGGACTTTTGTCATGGCCGAATCCAACACCTGAAAAAGTATTTTTTCTACGAGACGCAAATGTCGAAGGAAACTCGAGAGATTCGAGTGATTCAAGCTTGAGTTCGGAATCGACGGATCAAAATGAACAAGGAACAATCGCTGAAGTTTTGGATGTCACAAATGATCAAAACAGTCCCTTTAAATTGGAATTTGATGATCATGAATGGAAGAATCATTTAAGCTCACTAAAACCGTTAGGTATGGAATCAATCAAAATCGACAAATATTCATGCTTTAACATACTGAATTGAAATTTAAGGTCTAGCTATTTTGGTCAACACATGCTGCGATAAAACACAATATGCGTACTCCAAATTCTGCAGTCACATCGCGGCAGCATCAATGATTGATAAAAATTTAGTTCCAGTAACGAATCGGTATGATTTATGTGCAAGCTTTATGCATGGGTATGTATAAGCTTTTTGAATGGTAGTGGTTTTAAATTAATAAATTATGAATAGTAATGCTAGACTTTCTATTGACAAGAAACAGTATTCTACATTGATGGTAATTACGAGTTTGAATTAAGAATTGAATCTGTGTGATGGATATTAAGTCCAGGGGTGTATCTAAAAAGTTTTCTATATTGAAACCGTACATGGATATGCCCTTGGCAAGGAGAATCTATATGATTCCCTGATTCTAATTTTAATCTCAAAATCCGGGTCAGGAAAGTGATTTTCATGTCTTAAATGTTAATTCATGGCTTCTGGCTTCGCAAAAGCTTTGAAAAAATGATAGCTTAGTCTTTCAAAAAATGCTTAATTTTAAGACTTATTAATCACTAGAATATAGGTAAAGTAAACTCATTTGTATTATAACTTTCATCAACTATAACTTCTTTGATTAGTCTATTAGCCGAGAAATTCTCTCATAGTAAATTGGCATAGTTTAAGGAATAAAAAGCACTCATGGATTTCTTGGTATTTCATGCCAAATTAAAAATTTGAAAGCATTTTAAAGCATGCGAAATTTTTAGTTTTGTGTGTTCATTTTTGTAAATATTTTAGAAATTTTGCTGTTTCTGTCTGTTTTATAGCTTTTTAAAGCAACAACTTTCATACTTTCAAGTGGAGGTTGATGTCCCTAAACTTCATATTTTTCCGTAAACTAATATTGTATATTTTCATATTTAACTATAGACGCTGTCTCTGTGAACTAGCAAGACAGATTGGATTTTTGCCACAGGCAAAGAACATTTTTAATTTTGAAGGACAAATATCGAGCTATCGTCACTTGGTAAGCTATTAATTTAAAATTATCAGCCACTCAACATTAAGAAAATTCTTACAAATTTCACAGCAACCGGAAGTAATCAGACGCGATACACGTTTTGCCAAATCCTTGCATCTAGCAACAAAGATCAAAATCCCATTTCCACATTCATTATCAGTTGTCATTAGAGAACTTCATGGCGGTTCCTTTCAACTTTTAAGTCAAGGCACTGCTGACATAATTTTGGATTCGTGTGATGATTTTTGGAGTGGAAAGGATTTACGACCATTAAAGGAAGAGGAACGTAAACGAGCTCAAGATTTTTATCAACGGAATGCATTGGTAAGATAGTTTGATGACCGATCCTTGATAATTACTCATTACTTCTTTTGTACTTCTATTAGACTGCATATTGTACAGCATTTTCATATCGTCCACTACGGCATAGCATTACAGGAATGTTAGCGGGTCCAAAACCAACCGATATATCCTCATGTGATGTGGCATATTTAGAACTTCCTCCAGAGTCATTTGAGCGAGTAAAGCATTCGGAAAAGAGCAACTGTGATTTTGAGGGTCACTCAATGTCACATTCAATCAGTTCCGACTCCTTGCTATTTTCTGATGTTAAAGAACAGCCAGTCAGTGACATTGAAGGATGCTTTGAAATGCAATCACATCAGATTTTCATTGGAATGGTTACGATGCAATATCAAGCACAAACGGACATTGTACAGCTGATTGAAAGATTCGAGAAAGCTTGCATTCGATTTGTGCATTTTAGTAAGGAAAATGAATTAAGATCAAGAGTATTTAGTGAAAAAATGGGTCTTGAATCAGGATGGAATTGTCACATATCGCTATTGGAACCAGATGAGCATACTTCACTTCCCTCGCCGAAGCATTCAAAAAACTTCAATGAAAAACAAAAAGACACTGAAAAAGAACAAGAAATTAAAGACATAACGGACGAATATTCACGACTTCTTCCACATTCAAATTTTGAATCAACAAAAATTCTTTCCTCGTCAGCTCCTTGTGCTATATCAGATCCAAAGGAGCTGCAACAACAACAAAATGAAGTTGAAGATGAGAATAAACAAACGTCTAGAAATAGCTCAATATCAAATCATGATTCCGTGATGGAAGGCTTGCCACACGAGGATATCCATAATCAATCGATTAGTATTACAACTGACAGTTCTGAACAAAGTAATCCAATTCCAATTTACATTTCAAATCGTGCAAAATTGCCGAGGGGAATCAAAAATATTGAGCCGCATATAGAAAATGTAGATAATGTCCCATTACTTGTATCATTATTTACTGATTGCTTGCCAGAGGCAACAAAGGAAATGCTAAGGATTATGCAAGCTCATGGAGAGATTTGTGTAGTCATGGGATCGGCTGCTAATGCTAATTCAAATTGCCAAATCTTTCTTCAAGCTAATTGTGCAATCGGCTGTGAGCCACTTTATCCAACAGTTTGCCAAAATGTACAAGCATATACGGAATCGAATTTGTATAACAATAAGCAAAAATATTTAAGTAATGATCGACCTCGTAAATGGTACGATATACAAAAGAGCGTGACAATATCACCAATTTATCTTAGTCGCATGTTAAATTCACTTCCATGCTCCATTTCTGTACGACGTGATGAGCCTATATCAATTTTGGGACTCATTGAACTGGCAAGAAAATTTTCAATTGGTCTATGGAATTGTGTACAGTTCTATTCATGCACAGCAATTATGTTTTCAATACTAAATATGCTAAGCTGTGCAATGAGCTTACCACCAATTATCCTGCCTGATTTATTGCTTTATCTCATGTGCTTTATTGTAGCACCTTTGGCAATATCACTCGTACGAATTGAATCCGATACAAACATCATGAATCGTGCATGCGGAAAAAAGTCAATGTTTAAAGTTGACTTTAATACATTTCTATTTATTTTGTGGTGTTATGGTGCTAAATATATCGTATCGATTGTCATTCTTATCATCATCTATCTATTCACTGTCGATCACATTGTTTTTGATTTAGTAGCGGCGCATGAAGAAGATTTTTTAAAAGACACAACCTTAGCACGTCAATTTATTCTTTTTGGTGCCGTTTTGCATTTAGTTATCATTTCCTCATCATTTGTACATCGTGATTACTCATTTTGGCAAAAAAGTCCAATGAGCAATTCATGTTGGATGGTCACAAGTCTAATTATGTGAGTACAATTTACATTTACTTCTGTAATGCAATGTCCTGCATGCGTTCCTTTAAAATGCAATTTATGCTAATTTATTTCTATTTTTCACAGACTGGTAGTTCACTTCTTATTATTTATATGTCAAGTGGTTTTCAACGAATATAATTTAAAAGAGATGAATGAAAAGTGGCCAGCATTAATCGTACTTATTGCATCGGTGATTGTTATAGGAGGTGTTGCAGAGTTATGCAAATATTACGAGATAAAGAAGGAGTCGCGAGCGCATCGAAGAGCACGATTAGATTTTGGCACAAAATTAGGAATGAATTCACCATTTTAAGGTCATTTTATGTTATTTGTACTGAATGTGTTAAACTTAGTTGACAGGAATAAACTATAAGTGTAGTAAGTTATGAATTTATTTTATTTCAACTAAATGATATTAACGCTTTCTATTCATGCATGAATAATATACTGTTGGATATAATATCTATTTAAATGCTTTGCATACTTGCAAATAAGATAAAGAGATTCAATAAATAGCCAAATATTCTTTTAAAGAAACTTAGTATTGGCGACTCTAAAGATTGATGGAATCATTTGCGAAATGGACGAAAATAATTCCTCAGAAATATCGGCTGGAAGTAGTAATTGTAATGTACTTAGCTCGCTTCCCGTGGATGATGATTCGATCATAAAACCTTTGGTGCATTTGAGAACAAGTTCAGCTCGACGCATACACCAAGATAAAGTCATTTCCTCTGACATTTCATTTTTCAAGAGAGCAGGAATTGTGAGTTGAGTACAGTCATAACGATTTGCTACTTTCAGGATACTTCGTAAGCCCATTATACAAGGATGTCGTGAATTCATTTCATTTGTCGAATCATCACAGACTAGATGGAAAATTAAATGACATTGTGATAAATTGGAATGTTTTGTAATGAAGAAATCGCCAGGTTTTAGTCGTGTTTCGCCACTTGATTTTAGGTCATGCTGAATTTGGTCTAATTGTTCATCAATTTGAGTGAAATGAAATTCTGTTGATAGATTTGCATTCCTAATAATTTTCTGATTTGCCATAACTTGATAAGCTGAAGCTGAAGGAACTAGACAAACGACTCCACATAATGAGCTTGAATAAATCCCAAGTTGAATATTTCCATTGATCATTGATTCGCTATTTTCATTTACTAATGGACTGCATAAATCTGTTATGTCAGCTGATAATATTCTGATATTATGAGTCGACTTCAATTGTGACCCTAAATGGATAGTAAACGATTCTTCTCGACGATCAGCAGTCTTATGAATATTTGGAAACATTGAAGATTTGTTGCCAATAGCAGTGGTCGGTGAATCGAGAAACTTTTGACTCATTTGTGAAGTAACCCATTCACGATATTCATTCTTCTGATGTCCTCTTTTAGCCTCTAGTTCTGATTCAAACTGCTTTCTCATTAGATGTGCTGTACTATACTGCTGTTTTAATAAATCATTGATATCATCAGGCGTTGTTTCAACGTCTAGTAAATTAATTTTTGTATCCATAACTTCTTGATGCATTTCATTTAATGACGAAAGCTCCTTTTCCATCTTCAACACTAAACTTGATATTTCAGGGGCGTATTTTTGTTCTTTCACTAGAATCTCTTGTAAAGAGCTGGAATGGACTAATTGATGGTAACATTGTGCAAAAATTTGATCATCTGATGGGCAGTTCTTATCGCTGCAATCCAGAATTTCGTCTGTAATAACAGAAAGGCTTAATTAATATTTTTCATTAGCGAAATAATGAAATCTCACCTTTATACAGCTTTTCCAAGTTTTTGATGGTTTCATCCACGTTTATTTCATTCTTCCTAAACTTATTTAATAATTCACTGTCTAATTGATCAAAATCTCGCTTTGGTTTTTCCTCAATTACTATATTTTCCTCGCAAAACATTTTCACGAATATTTTTAAAAATGTAAATAAAACAAATCTGGAATTTGAATCTCAAATGGTCGTTTGAATAATTCAAAAAATATGTAAGCTAATAATCCAAAATAGACAATTGAGATTAACAGCATTAATTTAGATCCGTAAATAATTAATTTTGCAACTTCGCAATTAATTAGCCGATAAAATTAATATTTTCATTTCATCAAAACTTTACAAATGTTTTCAAAACTGTTGAGGTGTTTTGTGAATAGATTTTCAAATTTCTCATTTCAGTTAACTTTTTATGTTTCTTAGAGATTTAAATGCACGTCACACGAGTGACATGTGAAACGTTTCGCGAGACTTTCATAGCATTCTTTATCCTTACTGAACATTATTCTGTTCAGTAATTTGATTACAAACTAAACTTTGCAAATTATCAATAAAATTTAGCAATTAACAGTGCTAATTGTGACAATAGACTAACATTAAAGTTAATAAAAGTCCAAAACGGCAGTTACAAACTACACTAATATAGAATAAATTTGAGAATATGGACAACATTTTTGTCGCAAATTTCACGTCTATAAATCTCTATGCATTGAATTATTAGTCAATAAATTTCAACTATAAAATTTAAATTAAATTTACATTGACAATAAAGATGTAACATGGTACACAAAAAAATATTGGAATACTCTTATCACTACATTAAAATCTCGGCAAAAAAAAAAGACTTTACTCGATCAACAGCGTTTCGATTAGGGATTTTATAAATTGAAAATTATTGAATTGCCTCGTCAAACAACATTTCTCCTTCCTTACTTCCCCACATTCCATCCACTTCCTTGTGCCTACTATAACAATGGAAATTGTATTTTATCGCAATATAAACGGCATGAAGGAAGGGAAAATAAATTTCAATTCTATGTCGACGCATAGTGGTGTGTAATATGATGATGACGATATCACATCGCGCGAAAAATTTACATCACTGAACTCTGTTTGACTCTCTTATGGCTAGAATAGTTAATGTATACTAAATTCCAACAAAAACAATTATTTTTCATTTTTATTCGCCTTCTAACCATCGCCTTAAGAATACTATCTATTTCGTGTCGACTAGCGGGAGGTTAATGGTGATGATTTAACGTTTAAAACTCTAAGCTTTTTTACCTCGAAACGTGTTCTTATCTCCTTCGACTATTTTATTTTATTTTCTTGAAACAGGACAATAAGAAGAGGACAATGGGGCTGTTCTAATATTAAGTAATACCAAAAAAGATTCTTACGAGCTTAGTTCGTTGGTTGTACGGATCAATTTTAATTCTAGACCTCCTTAAATTGCATATGAACCCGATTCTATCGCTGGCTACCACCTGCTATTTCTAAAAGCAATTCCAAAAATCTGAGCGGCACGCTGCGACAAGTTCTATTTTTCATCATCCAACCAAAAATAGGCGTGATTGTGCCTTCAGGACACCTCCACGCTATTTTGATATGACGACGTAGCGGTGCTCTAGTAAATATTTTGTGCTGCTGGGTACTGTATCTTTCAATTGCTTTTATGATTGAGATTTTGGGGAGCATCTAAATATTTGATACAAATTCCTACTTTATGACTTTCTAGGATCTAAATTTCCATTAAATTATTTTTTTTCCGATTCTATTTCTATAAATAACATAGACTATAAATTGATGTATTTCTCATTCCCACTTTGCTCCTACTCTTCTTTCGCCACCTCCTAAACGTTACGATATACCTGAATGACCCGAAATATGCATGCATTTCGTGGAAGAAAAAGACATAAAAAGATAATGTTTATACTCTAATTCACTCATGAACTCAATACATGTCCTTGGTACAAAAAGTTTAGAATTCTAAAATCACATTTCAGACTGAGACGACAACAGATATATTATGAAGAGAAATGAATCAAATATGCTTATGAATAACAAATGATTTTCTGTTTCATGACTCTCTTGGAAATTTATTCTACAATCGTATACTTAACTTATCATTTGGATTGTGTACATGTTAGTATGGGAATTGTTTTGTCTTTATTTGAGCCTCATGTCTCATCCGCGATGGGAATATCGTGATTTGAAGCAATCATGATCACTTTTCATAATTAATATTATCTTTTATCATGAGAATTTCATTTCCTTCCGTAAATAAAATTCTTAATAAATACATATTATTTAAAAGACTCTTATCTGATATGGAAATTTGTTTAGTTTTATTGCTATCTTAATATATGTATAATTCATTCTTCATTCTAGACACTTATTGATTATTTTATGACCTGTGAAATAAATTAATTAAGGGATGTGTGGAAATTACAGTATTGAATGTATTATATTAAAAGAAACCTCTTTTAGGAATCATTCATTCATTATGGTGGCTTTTTAGAGGAAGAAGGGGGTTGTACGATTTTGTAACATTTCTTTTATTGCATACAAAGGAGGGGATTAATATATTTTGAACGAGAAAGGAAGAAATCGCACCACTGCCTTGTAACGCATAAAATGAAATTCTCAAAAATTTCGCCAACAACCCCTAACAGACAAACAGCTTAATTCATGATATAGAATCACCTCTGCGGTTCATAACAGAGGTCTCTTTACCTGTTAGAGAATGCTATTTAAATAATAAGTACCAATGATAGTATATAATGAGCACTGGATAGAGAAGAAAGTTTAAGTGTGCTTTGTGCCATGCTCTCCTCCTACCCCCGGAAGCTCAGTAGGTAAGAACACTTGACGTGTAATTGAGAGGGCGTGGGTTCGAGTCGCACTCGAGCTATGTTGTGGAGAGGAGTACTATTTCTCTAGAAAACTTAAAAGAAGCAAGATTCCTAACAAATGAGCATCTTTAAATTGTTTAAAGTGAAAATTAAATTTGCAATTCCCACTCCAAAAATTAAAGCTTATGGAAGTTAACAAGTCTATATATTGTAGAAGAATGAAATTGTGAATAACATGATTGCGAAATGAGTCAGAAAAAACTTGCTAATTAATATCAGATAACAATTAACACGAGAACTTAATTTTTTCTATAGAAATCCTTATAGTGATGTTTATCTAGTAGAAGCAATATTGAGCATGAATATATCTTTATACAATATTATTCCATAGAGATTTTGCAAAGGATTATTATAATTATTTACATGATTCTATAGCAATAATGTAAAGTTTTTATTGTATTATCTCTTTGAATAAAGCTTGTGCATAACGTTGTATCATTAAGTGTATACACAATAGATACATATCAAAGGCATATTGCTTTTTGTTTTCATTATCATCATTATAATCCTATCACAAGGATCTACACAAAAGCAAATTTGCTACATTTTCGAGGACGTAAAATTAAAATTCAGCGCTCGTATAATCAATCAAAATATAGAGTTTTGTTGTTGCCATAGAAATTTTCCAATGATAACATAAAAAAGGAGATAATTAACATGAAAAGACTGGAGCTGATGAGAATCAGAATAAAACTGTAGGTAAAATATTGAAAATATGTATGTACACGACACAGGGATTTAATATTAGTTAAAGCATACGTATTTTCTGTTAGGTATGATTCCAATTTTTCTATATATGTCAGGTATTAAATTTTTAAGTTTTTATTCCCAATTATTTTTCCTGACGTGAAATAATTACTCACAAAAAGATTAAAGTGCACACTTGTTTAAAACTAAAAATTAATAGTTTGTTGTTTACAGTCACATGCTCATCGAGTTGCATAATAGTACAGCATAGCATACATTAAGTAGAGGAGATTGTTTATACTTATATGTTTTGCTACTGTAATAAAGTATCGAATAAAAACTTTTCATACTCATGTATGCATATATGTAGAATGATTCCCGTGAGAAAAAGTTTTTCCATCGTCTAAACTATTCTGTCGCATAAATTTTCATTGCATGAAGAGAGTTGTAGTTGGAAGCAATCGCAAAAAGTAAAACTTTAAGTCCTCTCCATGTATGTAAAGTATGATGAATGGAAGAAAAATTTCACACAGCATTTCAGCGACAAAGTGTTAAATATGTTATTTTTTTACTCAGTATGGAAACAAAAAGAAATTCTTTTCAACTTCTAAGTGAAAGCGATGCGGAAGAAACTTTCTTGTTTGTCTTCATTTCTAAACTTTATTCTACTGCATTGAATGAGCAATTTTTTATGTATACAAACACATTATAATGATACTTGATACATAGTTTCAAATTCCTGTGACGAAAATTAATTTCCATTACATAATAGTCTTTTCTACAGCTCTTTTCATGATTCGTCTTAATAAAGACAACATGTAAAGTTTTTCCATGAATGAAATTTAAGAAAGCTCGTTTAATTTTTGGTTTAAGGCATTCATTTGAGCATTAATCTCTTCATATCAACTATTTTCAATCTAATTTAGCTTATTAATGTTTTCGTAGAAGTAGAAAAGTTTTAAAGTTTAAAGCTGTAGTTTTAAAACTAACACACAAAAAACCAAAATCATAAAATCAGCTTAAAAATTTTCCTGGAAAATCATCTAAGCACTTACAAGGCTTCATTTTAAAGTAAATCATGAACTACTTAATATTAATCTTATTTTAAAACAGATTAAACATTCTATGATTATGTCAAAAGTTGTTCATAAATGATGATTAACTTTTAAGAACGAACTAGTTCCCTCTTATTCGTGTGGCATTTTACAAAAAAATTAGAGTATTTAAATCAGTTACTTCGGTCTATTGTGTCGAAAATCACACGGCACAGAAATTTCCAAAAAACCGAATCCAAGCTGACTTGAATCTGGCCTGAGGCCGGTTTTCATCGAATCTGAGATGGGACCAGGGTCAAGTCGACTTGGTATTTAATTTTCGATCATTTCTAATCGTGTTCCTTCCAGGAGGTATTTCAACAAAACATCAATAAGCTAATATATGTAGATTATATATCATCATTCATTTTTATGGCATATGTCAATTATTGTTCTAAGAAAAATATATTCATATCGAGTTCAGTATACCCAAAATTACATAGCACATCTGATGTCATTATGCACACCCGATAAAGAAAAACTTTATATTCCTGGAAGCTCTTATACACACATATGTATGAAGTAAAAAATAAACACTTTAACACATCATAACTAAGAGTAAGGAGTATTGAAACCTGATGATGTTACGTGTGCTCCTTATTAAATTACATTTAAGTTCTTCTCAATATAACTTAGGATTACGTACAACATTGTGAACACATAATAAGAATGACCCTTGAATTATGAATCCTTTTTCAATATTTTTTAATAATACCATGAAGAATGTGAGTTTTTAAGCTTCTTGGAACTCATTCATGAGTTAAATATTTTCAAATTTGACGTTAATAATTTTCCATAATCATTAATCTTCCTAAATTTCTTTTCCATAAAAACAGAAATTCCCAAATTAACCGACAATAAATCTTGTGCAAACATTTTTTTTTCTGTGCTTTTATAAAAAGGCAAATTTTTTACATGTCCAATGATTCTCCCACTGTGATAGCATGTTCGAATAAAAGACTTATTTTTTTTCTTCTGTTCATGTGAAATGTTCTTCTTATTTGCCAATGATTATGTGAAATAACTCTTATATCAGATACACACGTCCTACAAATAATGGTCTTTCTTGACCTTCGTGTTACTTTATTTTATTATCCTATTCCTAATACATATTTGATAAATAGTATAAATAGTCTTTGAATAGAGTCGTGTGTGACGTTATTCTTATATATTCCTTGTGTTAATGTCTTTCTTGTGCTTCTCCTTCCTTCCTTATTAAAAAAGATTTCAATGAAGAAGGCCTTGGAGCCAATAAAAATGGAACTGAGCCGTTCTTTGACAATTTCCATCTAAAATGTCACAACATACTGCCCAAATAGATATCTTTTCACATTCAAATATTTATGTCTGTATGTGGTGTTAAAATTATGTCCTTAGTGGAAATTATACATTCATTTTAATATCACCAGCAACATTTGCTTCCTTTTTTATGTTACATATATTTGTGTGCTCACATACGTACATATACAATTTTATATTATACTTGAGAAGATTTCTTTCAATTGTCTTGTCTTTCCCTTTTGCTGAAAAAGGTCATTTTTATCATGTCATTCGGGTTTGACTTTTTCTACTGTCTTTTTTTTTTTATTTTATTTTACTATTTCACTATCACTAAGTTTTCTATTTTGTGGGGGAATAAAGAGGGAAGACATACATTAAAGTATTGCTGGTGAATTTTTAGGTTTACCACATACAACCGATTGTTCGGTTGAAAAAATATATTTTTTTCTTCCCTTTGCTATTTGGACCAATTTTTGACCATTTGCTGCCATTCGCAAGGAGGATGAAAAAAAAAGAGGAATTTATGTTGAAGGGCAATTTGTGCATTAAAGCGGGAAGCCTTGTGGATATAAAAATCTTTCCTTCTTCTTTCCAACTATTTCGTATGTATAAACATACACAGGCTTGAGTGTAAAGCTCTTTCATCTTCGTGTCTTTAAGAGAAATTCCCATAAATATTTAATGAATATAAAGTGTTACATTTTATGGCACATCATGGTATGCTCTAATTTCAAAATGCAGAAAATGTAAGCAATTGATTTTTCTTGTCTTATCGTATCCTAATACTTTTAACCCTCAAGCCACACGCAATGGATATTTTTTTATAATAACCACAGATTTACTTCAATACTTGTCCTTGTTGTTGCCACAACATTTCAAAATGATTTGTTGACATTCTAGTTCATTGGAAGGTTTTTGAAATAAATTGGATTTTCTTCTTTCTATTAACTTTGACTTCATTTTAGATTTGTAACATTATTTTTAGGTACGATAAGAATTGAAGAATAGAATTTTTTTTCACTTAACTCATGAGATGTTTTTTTTTTCGGAATTAAGATGCAGTGGTGCATTAAGGAGTTTCTTAAGGTCAAAATGGATGATACCTAGAAAATTCTTTGACTTCAAGCTTGATTAGGATATTTATTGATTAGTCGTTACCTAGAAATTGAAAAAGGAATTTTGTGCGTTCATGAATTTAAAATTAAAGTGCTTTTGAGATATTTCATTTAAAATAAATCTACCGATTCAAATTGACTTGTCATGTAAATTTATGTAAGATAAGCTGATATACGAGATGCATGAATAGGCTAACCATATACTTTTTACCATTAAATAAAAACCATTCTAACTTCATAAAAAGAATAAACCAAGATAGGTTAAAAACCATTGTTATTACGAGATATCTTACTGCAATCAAAGGTTATAAAGCTTTATAAAATCTGAACTATGTCGCTCTAACAGTGTGCAGATGTACACCCTATATTTAAATCAAAATGAAGTGTTAAAAGTTGAAAATGAAGGGAGAATTTAATGAAATTTTGCTGTAACCAAATCTTATCTGTATTAAATTTGTGTGCGATCAAATTCACATCTGCGGTTTATTTTTTGTTGTGTTTTCTTTGGAAGCAATAAGAGGAAAAGTGAGTTTTTATGTTTTTTCTTGTATCGGCAAATAAAATAAAATAAAAAAATTGTTTTCCACTTTTACGCCTTCTCGTAACGACAAATTCCCCTTATATCTTCGACATGTATCTCTCTCATGGGTAAATGAAACCAAAGTGAATATGGATGATAAATGACAAAACGATTTCGTTCAATTCATGCATATAATTTCCCTCAAAAGCAGTGGTGTGAATTGAAACAAGCATCAATCAAAACCTTTTTCATGTTTTCATTTTAAATTTATTTACAAAATATTTCAAATCATGCTATTTTTGTTTTATAATCGCATATATGTATAAATAAATAAACAAATGGTTAAAATATTGAATGTGACATGAAATTTCTGTTGACTCCAGTTAAAAACTTTCCACTTAACTTTTTCAATTTACTTTCACGGCACAAATACAACTTTTTTATTTTAAAACAAAATTAAAAATTTATAAAGATGGAAAGTTCATTTCACTCCTCATCCCTTAAAAAAGTTAAAAGCTTAAAACTACAATGTTTGAGGCTAGCAGGTTGAATTACAATTTGGTTTTCAATTCTACTCTTGCTGTTATCTCATAAATTGCTGGAATTTATGTTTTTGAGCATAGCGTTGAGGTTTTTCTACTAGCCCAACATTTTGTTCATGTAGTTTGTTTTTTTCTTATAAATTTTTTACATTCTCATTGGGAAATATCCCACGACCCAAAAAGTGAAAAGTCTACCTTTAAGATTCTAAGAAAAAAAAAATATGTACTTTTTTTGTATCTTTTTCAACCTTCAACTTTTTCCTTAATTGAATTCGATTCAAAATCATTTTAAAATTTTATCACTACATCCCATACCTATCATGGGAAATTAAAAAGTTCTTGTCTTCTTTACATCTTTTGTTCAAAGACCTTTGTTCAATTGTCAGTTTATTTTGGAATTGTGTCTGTACAAAACCGTGTTATAAGTCATTATGCATGCATACTATCTTCTGTTGAAATCCATTAAGTCTGCGCCGTGGAATTCGCTCCTGAGCTTCGCCCCAAAAATTGCAAAAGTTTATTCTTGAACTGCACTTTTGAATTTTGAGCTTACATTCCTTTTTAAATCTTATATGATTTTTATTTTCCTTAAATCAACAGAAGCTGTTTGAAAATTGCTCTACATTTTTAACTTGCTATAAAGAAACAATTGTACAGAGTTGTTTTATTATTTCAAACAAAAATAAGAAGCTAGCAAATTCTTATGCCTACTCATTAACATTAGCTTTTAAATGTTGGCATCATTCCATTTAAAAACTTTATAAGCGCTTCATTTGTTAAGTTTTCTTAGATTATTTCTTTTATACTATTCAACGTCAAATGCCTTTTTATCTCATGTCCATTCTATTCCCTTTCATTCTTATTCTTATTTATTTATTTATTTACTTGAGAAAAAGTTCTTTATTCTTCTTTTGTTTTGAAAATGAAAATTTTAGCCTCAGGTAAAGTTTTTCTTTTCCTTTTCATGTTTTGTTCTCATGCATCAAAGCCGCTTCTTACTATTTGAACCTTTTTTTATTTCTTTTCTTTTCTTTGCTTTATATATATGATGAGGAGGAAGAGCTAGAAAAGCTATTTTGAAAGCATCAATAACTTGAAGGTAAAATAGATGATTTCAAAGGAAAGAAGAGGAAGAATAAACGAGAAGAATATGAGAAATGGTCATTTAGAGAAGGTTGGAAATCAAAAATAATAAAAAGAAAGTTTTAATTTAATCACATTTTCTTCAGAATTCAGAAACTGGAGAAAAAGAAAAGCAAATTTTGATCTCTTCATAACAATTCCCAAGTAACTCATCTTATACTCAGGTCGACAAATACATTCATGTATATATCTTCTACACTTACTATACTCACCTGCAAAAAGGGCAATTCATTGAGCGAAAAAAGGTTGTTTGTTTACTTTTCTGCAGAGATTAGATATGATAGGCATGAAAAGGATATTGTTTAATTAGGTCGCGTTTGCTCTTCATTAGGGCTATAAAAATTTTTCCTCTCCCTTCTTTTTAAGCTGTATTATTTTCTCTGAAAAATAAGAAAAACTTTTGCTTACAGCACTCATAGCTGTGTGAAAAAAATATTTTTAAACCTTACGATAAAAATGAAGATGAATGAATGAATTAGGAGTTTGAGGAAGATAAAAATTATTTGGAATAGCTGTCATGCAGATTAAAAGATAGAAGCAGAAGTGATAAAGATGATTAAAGTGTGAAGCAACATCAAGTTTTTTTGTTTCACTCGGGAAAATATTTTCTATTGTGGGAAAAAAAGGGTTGAGATTATTTTGTTCTTCTTAACATTTACTACGATAGTTTTATTTACTGTGAGTACACAAAAATATTTAGAAATCCTTTGGTTATGACGTCTGTAAAATTAACGAAAGTAAGAGAGTTCTTTGAGAGATTCTTTGTCAATCTGTTTAATACAAGAAGGAGCTTATCCCTAACAGACTAAGATCACACTCAGCTAAATGTGGGTTTTCATGAGTATACTCAGTCAACTGCTTGTCTGTTCGGGTAGATCAGTGTTGGCAACCTTTAATTTTTCGCGGCACACCTTGGTGGTTAGCCTCGATCAAAACCGCACACAAACTATGGTTCATATTGTTTCTATAATAGTGGTTCATAACCCGAGAAACCAGTAGAGGAAAGTCGATTTTAATGTAGTGTCTCAAGTACTAGCGTATGAAAATTACCTTTAATACATCAACTAATATGTGACACATAATATAACCGTTTTTGGTTACTTCTTATGCATCACATAAAATATTTTCAGGATTGACTTCTGACGATACTTGAGGGTAAAGTTGGGGTAACATTAAGAATTTCAAGCAAATCTCGACAAAAAGACACTTAAGGACATTTTTGCAATTTTTAATTTTTTTTAGTTATTTGTTTACAGAAAAACATGTGTTTAGTGATTGTGATGTAAAATAGTTAAAAAAATAGTGTTATATGTCTTTATGTAGTTTAAAAGTGAAGTGAATAGTTTTTTGATAAGTCAAAGTGAAAGAAAATTAATAAAACGGGTAAGTAACATTAATTTCAGATTCTTAAACTTTTAATATTTTTAATAGGTTCAAATTATTTCATATTTTTTTTCATTTCTGTAGGAATTTCTCTACTTTTTTTCGTTTCTTTAGGTCTTTTGATAGTGTTTTTCAGTTTTTTTAATTATAATGAACCTTTCATTTTTCAGAAATTTATTTAGGTGATTTAATAATTTATTTTTTAGTGATCCAGGAATTATTCTGCAAATGTTTTGAATTTTCAGATAATAAAGTTGGTATTGCAACTTTTACAGTTAATTATATTAAGTGTTTTTTAATTTATCATTTTTATGGGAACATGCTGGAAAAAGAAAGTAATGGGTCATGACTTTAAGTTAACTTGCAAGTCGGGTTGAAGTGATCATTAGAAATCAGCTTGAAGTTGACTTAGTGTTACCTTGAAGTTACCTCAAGGTTACATCATAAGTAATTCTTATGACATACTATAGGATAATGTATTGAAGTCTAGCTTGCGCGCGGACAAAGTATGTCTTGAGGCAGTACATCAGACTGCCTGTTATCATTTACTTCTTGACTTTTAAACTTTACTTGAAGTGTGACTTTTACCTTACTTGTGTTTCTCGGGTAAGATAAGTCTAGTTTTCAAATCGCACTTTCAAAACAATGAAAAACGTAACCCTAGCGCCAAAATGGCAAGATTTTTGGACGATATTGCCAGAATTCGAATGCAAGATTTTTGCCCGAGAACGATTTTTGCCAGACTTTGCAAGATTTTCCATACATTGAAAATCCTTAACTGCACGACAATGCAAGAAAACAGCTATAAATCGGACCGATTTTTTTTATCGGTCCGATTTTTGCATGATTTTGCCAGACAAATCGTCCATAACTTGACTAACTTGCATGCAAGTTTTGGACGATTTTTGCCAGATTTTGGACGATTTTGCAAGATTTTTAATTAAAAAATTTTAAAAATTATATTTTTCCCATCTTTTTTTTCTCTTTCTCATATACTTCACAAGCTTATTAATCTTTTTAAAACCTTTTATACTCGTCCGATTTTTACCAGATTATGCCAGATTTGTCTTGGGATTCGAACCTTGGATCGCATGTTTTGAAAATTGTTTGATGTCCTACACTTAACCGCTGAGCTACCGCTATCTGAAATTATATAACTTTATGTATGGCAAAAGACATATATAAGTTACTAATGAATTTCAAGTATGAAATATAGTTATATTTTGATTTTAACTTTTCGAATTAAATTTATCTTGTACTTATTGAAAAAAAAATTTTTTTTTACATTTTCAAAATGTTTAGTTTAAGTGTATTTTATTCACTTCTTGTTCACATGTGAATGAATTGAATTTGTTAAGATTCGGAAGTTGGTTTTTTTTAACGTATGGCGTTATCAATAATTTGTAATTAGTTTGTTTTTTAATTCTATATCATAATCTAGATAAAGAATCGAGATTGGAAGCTGCATTGCGAGGAAATTGTCGAATTCCCTTTATGCAATATAGTCATCTAATAATCAAATCATTTTGGGTTTAAAATCAAGATAATTTAATAACGAGACACCGAAATCTCTACTTCTAGTTAAAAAAATGTACGGCATAATCTGGTTCAAATTAAAAATTTATAACTTATAAGATTTTCTAAAAATTTCAAAAAAAAATTCAAAAAATATCTGGCAAAATCGTTCAAGAATCTTTCAATTTCTGTCAGATATTCGAAAGACTTTTTCATCCGATTTTTGCAAGATTTATCTTGCACAATCGGACCGAAAACTGGAAGATATTTCGGACGTTTTATCAAAAATTATGTCTGGCAAATTCTGGCAAAAGTCGGACGTATAAGATTCGTCAGATTTTTGCCAGAAAATGCAAGATTTTTTTCTGGCAATATCGTCCAAAAATCTTTCAAAATCGGACGGAGTTTTTCGTGCGAAAAAAAATCGTCCAATATCTTGCAAAAATCTGGCAAAATCGGACGGACAAAAAAAGTCTGGCGAAAATCTTTCCATTTTGGCTCAAGGGAATTTTTTAACGAGCTCTATTTTTATTTCCTAAAAATGTAATTAATTGCTCAATTTGCTATAGATTTTTAAATATTTGAAATTTTTTAACATGGTATTTGAGCTTTAAATAAAGCATTAAATAGACTCGATGAAACATTTTGCTGCTTCATTACTTATTTTTTCCATCAAACTGTATAAAGTATTCAAATTCCGTTCGAAAATGTTGAAAACAATTTAATTTATTATCTTCTCATCCCGAGCGAAATAAATTAATTTGACTCTGCTTAAGGTTCAGCCAATAATCTGAAAATTGTAAAAATTGTTGAATTTTCACAATTTTTGCTATTTACAAAAATTGTAATTATTGGATTATTTCACAATTTTCAGATGAATGTCTGAGCCTTGACTACTTCATAGAGCTTTTAAGGCTCCACTCAAGCTCTTTTATATCATCAAATGATGTTATAAAATAACATCAAATTTTAGGTTGTCGCTCGGGTCATTATAGCAACAAACTCTAAAAATAAATGAATTACTTCTTATCAGACTTTAATTTTGTATCTAGCCAGTAGCAAGAATTTTAAAACAGATATTTATCGATCCTTTAATAAATAACAAAATACTTATTTTTGATACTTTAATAGACTAAGTGAAATTAAAGAATTGAGTTTTAATGGAAGTATGTTTAGGTAAATTGTATACTTTTTGGATATAATTCTTATCAAATCTAATCCTTTTATTTGTTCCAAAAGATATTCTTAAGACACGATCCAAAAAAAAGAATCAAATCAAGGCAAATAAAATAAAGAAAAGTATAATCTTTTTATCACAATCAAAGGAAAGTGGAAATCCCATTTACGATTTCAATTTAGACATTAAAAATCAAAGAAAAAGAAGAGGAAGAGGAAAAGAGTTCTTTGTATGAAAAAAAAAATATAAACCTTTCATTTTCATTGTATTTTTCATTATTCTCTGTCTATCTCTTTTCTTTTTTCCAGTAGAGGGTTAAATTTAATTAAAGAAAGTTGATTTTATAGACCGCTCGTGAAATTCAATTTGCGTCAGTCGGTAAGAAAAGAAAAGGATTAGGAAATATTTTTTTTTTGGGAGGGTCGTCGCTATAAAAACTTAATCAAAAAAATATCTTAATGTTAATCATTTAAAAATTGTATCCTTAATTACTTCTCCAACAAGCCACAAATCGGTGCTGCTGTGGCTGAATATAATGCAGCCGTTTGAGAGGAAGGGAAAATATTTTTATGGCAATTTTCCACCTCAGCACAAAATTACAGCTACAATTGTTAGTTTTGTATTGTTTTTTTGGTCCTCTTATACATCCTTTCTACTTCCGCTTTTGTTGCACATATATCTAAATATCCACACGTATAAAACTACGGTTTATATAATGCATATAAAGTTATGTGTGTTTTTGTATACACATGTATTCCATAACAATACTAAGCATACAGACCGTTTTGTTTCATGTCATGTGAATTAAACATTCATGAATTTGAGAAAATTAATTTTCATTTAAATTCATTTCTAGTTGGAATTTTTGCAGGGTGCTTTTTGACAGTACTGCAACGCGGATGAAAGAGAAAATTAGGAGGAGGGAAAAAAAGTGTGAGAGTCGAAATGGGTAAAAAGGAGAGGAGACACGTAATTAACTTTATTTCCATTATTAAATGTGCTTTTGTGTGTGCACTTTTCTACCCTTTTCTTTCTCTCACTTTCAGTAGTGCATATAGAAGCACCAGTTGTGTACAGTAAGCGTATAATTTTCTACCATAAAATGCAAATTGAAATGATGTTTTCTACTATTATCACATATTTCAGTTATACATATTATTGTTTTTGTTGATGCTCTCACAGCAATATTGGCATTTACATTTTTGATATGAATATGAACGAATCTATAGACAGACACAATTCAATTCTGTATGTCATGATGATGACAGGATAAATTAAGTATTTTCAAACCAAAAATTTCATCTTAGTATATCAATGTTAAGCGGAAAATTTGTGTAAATATCACAATCATTTCATTCATGTTTTTCAAATCCATAACTTTATTGATACTAGATATGCACTGTCAAAACAGTGAACAGAATATTTCAAAGTCCATGTCGCCGATACATATGCTCATCAGAAACGTACATAACCAATCAAATATCCATACCATACTTTTGAATTTCGTTCATGAATTGCAAATCATTACTTTATTTTTTTAATATTTCTTAAATCCAGGAATCAAACATTAGAGAGCAATTTCAACAGAAACTACTAAACCATGATATTAATTGATATACTAGGATTCTGTGTCGAATTTGCTAAGCTTTAAGATTTAACAGGCTCGAAATTATGATATTTTCCCACCAAAAATGATTTATTCAGACAAAAAATCGGATTCACCCTTTGCAACTGAAGCAATGATACATATTTTATCTGATTAACTTAAACGATTGTTGGGTCTCACATAAAACTGACATTTCCCTAAGTGTGAATCCTCAAGGATTTCTCACGCCTCTTTATATCAATCAGCATTTTCGTCGATAATCGAAAGTATACTTATCAATCATACGTAAAACAGTAAACAACATCCCACTCGAATGCTATGTAAAGAGGAAAAAGAATACTCTTCAATTTCCATCAGTTTGATACCACTTCAACAATGTATGATATAATAAAAATTGTTAAAAGAGCATATAAGCTCAAGAGAGTGAATAATATGCATATAAAAGTATGTCAAAATGCATACTACATAGTGATTTTTTTTAGTGGTTTGCGGCACAATAAGAGAGTCAAATTGCAATTTTCCAATAAGGAAAGACTATTTTTAGAGAATTTCCAAGAAATGAGAACAGAATGTTCAATTTTTTAGACATGCGTGGAAATAACAAGAAGAATAAACATGCTGGAAGGAGGAGAAAATTAGAATTGCAGAATGAAACTTTATGCAATGTCAACATAGTCATCTTTAGCAAATAACGAACATGAACTTGACTCTCATATGTGTGACATAAAAAATATTGAAATAGGTAATGGAATAAGGGTTTTAAGGGAAATTAATAACAAAAAAATTTGTGTTTGCTGACATGAAAATCCATTGAGATACTTTTTAGACATAAAAAATTTTTTCAACATTTAATTCTAAGCTGTTTTGTACTTTTTTTTTGTAAAGTGTCACTGAGATACAAAAGTTCTCTACATAATGTCTCATGAGGCACTTTGTGTCTTCTTTCTTTTGAAGCCTTTACTTTGCCACAAGACCCTCCTTTTTGTTGATATAAATTCAAATTTAATTTTGTTTTTCCCAGATGTTTTGTTTTAGGTATAAAAAAATTGTACATAGAAAGAAAAGGCTCCTCTTGATATTCTTTCCTGTGTACTTTTTTAAGCTTTCACATTGATTTATGCATTTGATTCATTTTGTCTTTCTTCTTTTTTTCCAACCAACTGTGAGAAATTCTTCTTCATCTGTTTATATGCAATTTAAACATGATATTCTTCTATGCAGACATAAAAATAACATTTTAAAATTGTTTTATTGTATGAACATGCAATGCTACATTGTAGTGTCACTGATGTGCTAACGACCAAGTAGAGCCATAAATAACAAAGCAGAAAATCTAATTAGGTTTTTTATTCTTCCTCTCTTCCCATTTATGTGTTTTTATTCTAGTTTTTTTTTTTAATTCTCTTTTATTTCCAAAAAAGAATATTTGAATGCATAGTTTTTTGTATTCAGTTTCACATGAATTGATATTGTTGTTTGGATTTTTATTGTACATTCTATATACAATAATGTTGAAATAGAAACAATATGAAAGAAAGCGCGGGTGGGTGGTCGATGTGTTTTTTTTTATTTCTTATACACATACTCGGGTGTGTAGTTGAAAAAATAATGAGAATTTGTAGCAATGCGGAGAGGAGGCAGAAGGAAAAGTGTACACAAAAGTTCGTTAGTTTACATTTCACATAATATTAATTAACATATATGCTTATGTTTATATTTACGTTATATACAATCACTTTCCTTCCTCTACTATTTTAACGTTATACACCTTACTTTACTTTTAGGATCTCATTCATGCTTTCTTATATCCCTTTAAAAATTATAGAAACAATGAGCAAAAAAATATTGTATAAATAGAAAACAAACACACTTAAGGGATATAAGAAGCATAAGCAGCAGAAAGAAGTTCCATATGATGTAGAAACAATGAGAAAAGAAAAAAATGGATATTCATGCTGAGGGAAAATGTGTGCTGATATTTCTCATGATCGTACAAAAAAGAAATAATAATAATAGCAGAGTAGTAGCACTTTCGCTCTCATGCTATATTGTTTTAAATATGATGACAAAAAAACGACATCTTTTCTGCTCTTTTGCTATGTTTCATTCACTCATTTCAACGTCCTTTATTGTTCCTCGTCATCATCATCTCGTACACTTAAATAAATATAAATTTATATACACACACAATACACGGGTATGAAAATTAAAAGCAAAGATGAAAGAAAGATGAAGAAAAGTGTCACATTGTTAATAGATGATAAAAGAAGCATTCTTGCTAAATAAAATAGAGCACAAGTGGGGTGACAGGAGAAGAGTGCAGTGTTGATAATTTGAAAGTTTAGGCACTACGCTATTCATAAATTGTTGTGAATATATATATAGAAAGACTTTATCTGTACATGACAGAATATTTACTCTGCTCTCAGACCTACGCCAACAAACAGAGATACATACATCTTGACTATTGGCTTTAATACAATAATTGCAAGCATATGAGTTCTTTGTTCAAAATTAAAAACTTGTGAGTAAATCAGGTCCAATTTGATGAACTAACCCGAATAGCACTTATCGATAAACTGATCAAAAATCATGATTTTAGGATTTTTTAATTAAAAATTCGAATTTGACTTCTAAAAGCCTTCCCTCCATTTTCTCGGAATACGCCCTGCTTAGGTCGGTGTTATGCTGATTTGGTGTAGAATTTGTTTTAAAACCGGTTTAGGACACTGGATCGACCAACTTGACTTGTGCTGTTCGGGAATATAACAACACTGGGAGAGAACAAGGGAAAATCAAGCAAATTAATCATAAACAAATACATGGATACGAACAAAAGAAAGAAAATCTTTTAAGATAAACAATGCTGTTTAAAATGTTTAACATTTCTTACTTTAATTATTATTGTACGTTTATACGTTTGTTTTCTGTCGTCTACTTCCACTTTTGTAATGATTAAAGTTTCATCAGTTTTATGTTTTGCTTGTAAAATGAAAGAATATGAGGAGACATAACAGTTAAGTATGAATAAACTTTTGCAAAGAGAAAACCTGAATGGAATTGTTAAAATTTTTGTACATTTTCATCAGACTAAAAGTTATTATTATTTATCTTTAATTTAATAGCTAATCTGCGTTTTATATTTGTGTTGGTGTTTTTTGTTGTTCATAATGAGTAAAAAATCTGTTTACGAGATGTTAAAAAAACAGTTGGAAGGCACAAGGTAAGAGTAAATTGCACGGGAAAAGAATCCATCTTTACATAGAACAGAAAAAAAAAGTTCTAAAAGGTCAGATGTGGGTGTCTCATAAAAATTTCCATCATTAAAGATTTTTTTTTCAAATTTACAGTCTTGCTTAGAATAATTTTTATGACTTCTTTTTTTCCTTGATAATGGTTATTTCATCAAACTTTTATGATGAAGTCAAATTACCTTAGCGGGCTTTTTGGAGAAAATTTCAGACATTTAAGAACCAAAAATATTCCATATTGCACTGATTTATGTTTTGGGGTAGGTAAGAAATATTGATTAATCCATTAATTTGAGAAATATTTTGTTAAGTATCATCATAAAGAATTAAAGAAAAACAAATACATTTTGAGCTACACATATGTAGGATGACCATCGCAAAACATTGGGACACTTTTGCAAAACATGGGGGCAATTCTTTTTTTTTTTTTTTCTTGAAAAAAGCGTTATATTTTTATTTCTGTATTTCATGAGTTACATTTCAATTTTAAGAGAACTAGCCACAGGCTATTACAACTTAATTCTGATTTTACATAATGATTATTGATTTCGATGCGATGAACATTGAAGATGGTGATTTTTGTCGTGAAGACGGTTTTTTGTCGTGATGACTGGTTTGTCCGTATGGACGTTTTTGCTTTTCCCCAACTCTGCACGCTGCATGACCCAGGATCAATGCAACGTACCTAGCCACAATTTGTGTGTCGCGAATCACACAAATCGAGTCGGTGTGACTAGAACAGCGAAAAAGCATCCGAATCCAACTAGACTTTCCCTGGGATTGAACCCGGGTCGTTAGAACGGTAGTCCGACGCTCTAACCACTTGACCATTGCCGCTTTTTCGCTGCTGGGGCAATTCTAATTTTGCCACTAAGTTTGGCTCATTTAAACATATCTTAAGTCTTTTATTACGTTAAAAAGTTCCAAAATAGTCTAAAAAATTATCTAATTTAAAAAAAAAAACAACTGTCCAGGAATTGAATTTGGACCTTCAAAAGGAAAAATTTCTTATCCACAAAAATACGAGTAGAATGAATAAAGACTGAACTTTTTGTCTGAAAATGAATTTATTGTTTTTTATTCATAATTTATTCATATTTCATTCAAGTGGTTCGGATCCCACTACAAAGTGTAGCTCTAAAGGGTGCGGTCCTGTAGATTATTAATCATATCACCTCCAAGGCTCTGTCAGGACACAGCAGCAAGAGAGAATGTATAACAACAGCCATGCAAAAATACAGCAGATGGCCGGCCTATTAGATAAAATAATATATTTAAGAACTTGAAAATTTAAAATCTTCCAATCAATTTATAAAATTGAATACTTTTAAAAGTTGTTGAAAACCTTTTTTCATCATAACTTGCTTTACTTAACTTAAAATATAAAAGGCAAATAGAAAAAGTTTATCTGGCGAATTGGAAACGAAAATTTTCTTTTAATATTCTGTTATCATTGCCTGTAGCAAAAACTTTGCAATTTATTTCAAGATTTTATTTCTCAATAAACATCATTTTCTTAATTAAATGATTGAATAAGTTCAATGAAAATTTCAACAAAAAAGAGATGAACTGTCTAGGATCATTTGGACGAGGCCAAACAAAAGTTCATATAAAGAGCAAAACTCATTCCATATTAGTCATTTCCTCTTTTACTTATGAACTGTCACTGATCTCCACTCAATTTAATCTAACAATTAGCAAATTATTCAAAAGCATTTTCGCAGTACTTAGTTAATATTGATTTTCATGTTCTTTTCTTCCACATTTTTATTTCATTTTCTCGCGGCTAAAAAACTTTTTTCTGCTCTTTTTATTTTCTTCCTCTTTCTGTGGCTGTCAAAAGTTTCTTTTACTTTCCTTCCATGTGCCTTTCAAAAAACAAATTTTTATCAGCACAGTAGAAAAATTTACTTTTTTTTTGATATTTTTATTTTTACTGTTTTCATTTTTCTGCTTGCATTAGCCAAGCAAAAAGAGAATAGGAGGAAAAAAAAGTTAGAAAAACATGAGAAACTGACTGTAGTGGTAGCAACAAGAACAAAAATACACAAAGGGAGAGAAAAAAATTATTTCTATGATTTATGATGTATTTAGGTAAAAGTTTTTCAATTTTTTGTTGCCATTGTTTTCCATCTCCATTTTTTCTTTTTGCCCAACAACATCCATTTCATCTCATTCATGGAGATATGTGGGCGATTCTGTGCACAATTTATGATTTTTCAGAATCTCTTGTTTTAAAATTTGATAAGATCTAAATTACAGTGCCAAAAGTTTTTGAAGAGGTCAGACGTTTTTAGAGTATTTTCCTAATTGTCCGTCACTTAACTAATTCCAATATTAAGACTAAATTTGAACATCCATCTTCCTCTGGCTATGGTCTTGTTTCACATTATTTGTTTTAATTTATTCCGCTTAACCTCTTTTATTAACACCAAATGGACATCGCCTAAAATTAGCGTCCATATACCCAGTTTAGACGATTTCCATTTGATTGTAGCCAAAAAGGTTTTGTGGAGATTTTAATATTCAGCGATTAAGCCTTCTTTATTTGTGTCGCTCGGATGTTCAGGAGTACAGGAACAACACAGAGTAATTATCTGAGAGAAATTTCAATATCTCAGGTTTCTTACCAGGTGATGCAAATGAAATTATCTATTGAATATCAGAATTGTTTGCTTTTAATCCTTACAATATCTTGAAGATTTTCCACATTTGAAAATAAAAAATTAAAATATTCTTTCAAATTTCGTTACTTTTCATAAAAACATATATTTGGCCAAAAATAAAATCTAGTAAGAATTGAAGTTTGAGTATATAAATCTGTAACTTTTGGATAGACAGACACAGAAAATATAAAATTGAGATACAGTTTAGATCATTGTAAAGAATTATGTGTATGAGGTTATATGGAAACAAAAAAAAAAGAGCAGAGCAGATGAAAAAACTTTTGACATGAGAGTCTATTTTCTTATTTAAAGTATTTTTGATTCCTTATGATTTATTGTTTTGAAACATTGGATATTTTTCTATATTTTCTTGAACTCTAAATATGAGGATTTTCTTTTTATTTTGTTGTTCAAAGCACTTTTTACGCCATAACACGTACACAAATTTTTGGGCACTCTAGAAAAATGAGAAAATCCATGCTATGGCATGCTATGACTTTATACATAAACTGTGGGTCAATATTAATGGTTAGTGTTGTTATTTCTTTTTGTATGTGTATAAACTCAGTCATTTTTCTGTGCTTCGAATGTTGTTTTCTACTACCACAATGGGATGAAAGGGTGTATAAATATAGTTTGAGATTGATTTCGTTTTCATTTGTAAAGAAAATATTTCAAATGGAATTTCGTGAAAAATTCTACTAAAAAAAATTAGAAAGAAAGAAAAAATGTGCTAATGTATGGGTTGGGTAGAAAGAGTAAAGTAAATCATTAACCCAAATATCGATCGTTTAACTTGAAGTTCTAGGCATCCTAATTAAATCAATGTAAAAAAATATATAAATTTTCTTTGGTTGTAAGTCAACTTGGGACTTTCTAATAAAATAAATATCTCTTTTTACTTTGAATATAAATTTGCCCTAGAATGCTTCATCGACCATGCAAATTAAATTATGAGGGGAAACTTATGTAGTCAGTTAATATCAATTGTCCGCAATATCATATTCCACAAATTGTTTTTCTTCTTCGCTTTGATTTTCCTTTTTTTCCTTTATTCATTCCTTTTAAATGATTTTTTGTCTTTTCCTACATTAATTAAGATGCCTAAAAGTAAAGAAGTTGAAGGGTTGTAAAGTTTTGGAACTTTCTTTTTTCTATTCCTTCTGTTTTTTCCCTTGAATAACTTAAAAAAGCTTTTGCCCTTCCTACGTATATTTTTCAATTTAAATTAATACTTATATTTGTGGTTGCATGAGTGAATCAAGTCCACAATCAAGGGTTGATGATTTTTAATAAAAATTTAGTTAGATGCAAATTATGATTTATTTAAAAATTTAATATCATGTTAATATGTAACGCTTAAAAAGCAAGTTTCTGAAACACTCCATATATGATATCGTGAATGTACCGAGTAATACAATTGTAAATGAATCGGCAATGGAACTTTCAAGGCCTTGTTAAAGTTCGTTTATCTTTCTATTTAGCTGCTATATAGAAGCCACATGAAGAGGGCAAAGCCTTAAACGCCTTGAAACTTCATTTGTGTCGCTCAGGGTAGTAAGTGTAATTCTTTAAGTCACAGATTTTGTTCAATGTCCTTGATTCTATACCGAAACAAATCATATTTTAATATTGACCTGCTGGATTTAAAAATAAAAGAAACATGTTCAAATTGAATATGTTTCAATAAATTTTACTTATTCCCATGTGAGTTGAAATTTAATAATTTACCAATTTGTACAATTTACAACGCAACCCTTGACATTACATTCAAATTTATTGGACACCATTTCAAACCTTTTCAGCTTTAAGTTTAGTTCAACATTTTTTTTCCTTTTATTTCATCTTTCTTCGCCTTTTTTTTATATTTCATCATTATTTAGTAAAAGCTAAATAAAAGAATTTTTCATTTCAAATTCCAGAATGAACGGCCAATGGCGATAAAAAGCTTTGAAATTGACTTAAATGAGAAAGAGTTCTGCTGTTATTAAGGGAACCAACCCAAAAATGTTTAATTTTTTTTGAACGTTAAGAAATTTCTCATTGAAATATTGATTTAAGCATCAAATTTCATTATTTTATTGCGTGTTTTACCATCCCCCAGCTATTAAAACTTCTTCATTGTGTAAAGCAATGGAAAGTCTTTTTAATATGCTGGGTTTGAGAAATCAAATTTAATTTTAATTTGCAAAAAATACTTCATTTAATTAAACATTATATTTTGGATTTTAATGAGATTGAATTATATTGTACAATGCTGTACATTGTATTGCCCATTTGATTTGAAGATTAATATTAATGCGCTTTTAGGGATTACAGCAATTTCCATAGGGCTGATTTTATGTGAATAAAATATATAAGTGTACAGATACATATTTTTGTGCTTCTAGGTTGCTCCCATTTCACTTCATTCTGACCACTCCTAAAAATTCAGAACAAAAAGCTTTTCAACATTTTCTTTTTTTTTATTCTTGTTGTGAAGAAATTTTTTTGCAGAAAATCAAAAATAAAAGAAATGAATGAATAAAAAAAAAGAGAACAGAAATAGAAAATAAGAAGGAGACCTTTCGTGCTTTCAAGATATTCTAAAGAGAAACCCATCAAATTTTCATATAAACGATTGTGAATCATGCTTACTCTAATTGAACTAATGAAAGACTCATAAAAATTCTTCATAAACAAATAAAAAGGGAGAAAAAAAATCTACAAAACAGAAAATTTATAAATTTATCGAATAAGTAGAGAGAAAGTTTTGGAAAGAATTTTGGTGAAAGGATGAGCAAGTAAAGGAATTTTCGTTCATTCATTATACATGATAACGATTCCTTGTTTTTCATACTTTCTTGCATACATTCCTCAGCTTTTTATGTTCATTCCATTTTATTTCCCATACAAAGAATAGCATTTATATTAAGCCATTAAGGCAAACCAACAAATATGCAAAAGATTTTAAAAGCATGAAAAAGCATTAGCAGCAACTAAATCTCAAGAAAGCAAAACTAGTTAAACTTCCTTTTTATTTTCATTCTCTCATGTACATTTTCATGAGAAGAACTTATGAGATTTAGTTGTTGAAAAGTTGCTCTATTTTGCTTCAACAAATAATGTTGATATATTCACACAGAAAAAAATAAGAGACTTATTTTACTAAAACTATTTGTTTAAATATTCATGTTCCTTGCTATATCTTTAATTAGAAATAATCTCCTTTTCATGGCAGATATTAAGTGAAATTTTTACTAGATTCATAAGGGAATTTAAGACTTCCAAGGCTGTCAGAGTTGTCAGAATGATTCGATATTAGTTCAAGATGGAATCGGATTGGCGTTCGATAGGATATGCGGAAAATTTTGATTCCTTCGCAGAAGTTGGTGTCATTCGGTTCTGAACCATTCGAGTGTGTAAATCAATTCGCTTTCTAAAACCACATATGTTCATATCGATTTTAAGGCTAAATAAAAACTGTTTGTTTTTTAATGGAGTAACTTTAAGGACTGTCTCATTTCGAATCAATCAATGTCATCAGAATAGCACCCTTTTTAGAATTATATAAACTTATAGCAAGAATACATTACCCACTTAGACTTCATACTTTATCAAAGTTTTCGGTTATTCCACCAACAATCCACATAAGCCAGTGGTGGTCAACCTTTTATTTTTCGCGACACAGCTTGATGAAAAGCCTCGATCATTAGCATACGACATTCGGTACTTGTCAATTCCAAAGTTTTTTGATGACAGACTTGTATGCCGCGACACACAGGTTGTTCATGACTGACATCTGACTGGAGAAGAATTTTAAAAATGCAACAGCACTCAAATAGTGGTGTATCTGAATAACTTGAATTATGTTATGTACAAAATTCATTTGGATAACTAAAACATGAAATATTTTTTAAGAATTTATTTTTGAATAATTTTTTTATAAATTTTTCATTCAGAAGCCTTTGAGCCTTTTGCTGTACAGCATAAAAAAAATGCATAAAGCTGTTTCATTATTATAGCAAGCAACAATGGCACCGTAATAACATGTGTGCATGTGAATTTTTAAATGAAACAAAACAATGAAAAAATCTGACACGATATGCTGAGATTTTAATAAATTCACTAGTCGCACAATCATTTTACTGTTTTTATATTAAAAATATGCTTTTTTTCATTAAGCTTAGAATTTGATTTTTTTTTTTCATCTCGGTTCCCCACAATTCAAATTTGTGAGATTTGTCTTCTGTCCATGTGTTTTAATTAAAAAAAGAAATTCTAGGTGGATGAATAGAAATAAATTTCAATCACATCGGAAATGAAATTAATTTAAATAAAAGTTGACATTTTAATTTCGAGAAATCTCTTGCCGAGAATAACAATACAGATTAATTTGCATGAGAATAACATTCTCCAATAGCGATAGATTAAAATGCATTTTTTCACGTCCTGTTTAATCACAAAAAGAGGAAAATGAACATTTTTGAAATATTTTTATGTTGTATTAAAGCTCCCATCCTTTCATCTCATCACAATTGTACAATAAATTCAATCGAAGGCATTTCTTTCAACTAAATTATTGTTGTTTTCCTTTTATTTCTATACTGTAATGTTCAATACATGAACACAAAACAATTTCATGGATGAAGAGAATGAAACATTCAGTCATGGGAGAGAAAAAAGGAATGGGATGCTTAAAATTTTTATGCTTATCGTGTTTAATTGTTTGAAAATATAATTTTAATGCTATTTATTCACTTTATTGTGCTTTGCATTATTAAAATTGTTTATAAAAACACTATCTCTTTCCTTTAATATCAGGTACATATACAAATAAATGAATTTTTTTTCCTCTCGTATAATAAATATCTGATTCACTCTATAAAAATTTATTAAATTGGATTTACCTCAAAATATTGTGGTGAACATAAAAATATCATTCGATATGTATACAATTTAATAGTCCGGCAAATTGATTTTGCTCATGGCTCTTTTTTCAGTGATATTAATTCATGTCATTTATATTATGTTTATATATGCATGCTTATGCTTTAAGATGCATTATTTTCTACCGTTTTAAAAATGTTATTGTTTTATAATATTGTCTTCATGTCTTTTAGTTCAATGGGTAAGTGAGGGTGATTTGAGAAGTCGGCGTCTAATTCCGAAGCTGACCAAATGTCAAGTGTATAGCTTCTTGTATTCCCAGCTGTCACTAAATACACCTCAAGCGATCGCGATAAGGACGTTAAAGGATAGAGTAAAACCCTATCCAGAGCATATTGTCTGAAAAGTGGCAATCTCACAATCAGATTAGGGATGGTTAGGATTACAACCGAACAATTCCGAAATCAACTTGCAAATACAAAGAAAGCAACTTAATGGTTAAATGATCCTTAAATTAAAATTAGCATCATAACAAGCAGGGACCTAACTTCTATGACATTGGCTTAGCGATCACGAGTGTGAAACCAATTTCCAGTGATTTGTTTTGGAATTTAAAATCTATCCTCAAAGTTTGAGTATTCAATTAAGAATCAGATGAGATATTTTTAGAAATAAACCTTATTTGTCCTAATCAATACACTAGTGGTATCATTTTATGAATATGATCAAAATACAATGTCTATAATGAACCCCAATCTATTGTTTCAATACAGAAAATAATGCGATTACCTTCGATTATGCACCTGCTCTATTGAAATTCATACTTTTACTCTTTCATCTCAATTTGCAAAATTAGTTTGTTCATTTTTTCTTATTATCTTTTATCTATTTCGTGTGCTCTACTTTATCAGCCACATATATAGTGCAATATTTTATGATCATTGCTGCATAAATGATAGTAAATTTATACTTTATTTCCTTTATTATTAAATATCGACAAACGAACATTCAATGATGACAGTCTTGAATGGAGTGTAGCTACGAAAAAACTAGACTAACTATTTCCATACATAACATGAGTATGCGAGGGTAGAGAAAAAGTTTTTCTATGAAATATAAACTGAAAATATGTTCAATTCACTTCGTGCCAGCAAATGAGCCAAAGAAAGCACATCGAACACTGAGCACATGTGGCATTAAATGTTTGATAATAACGAAAAAAATTCATATGAGAAGATGAAAATATTTATGTGCATTAAAAAAAGGAGTGAAGGAGACAGAGAAATTGTGGTAGATAGTACATGCACGGGATGTGAAAGTTTTTTTTTTGCCAGCCATTAAAGTGCTTTCACATATAATAATGTAAGGCTCACATGCAGCTATAACAAGAATGAATGAAAAATGTTAAAAAAGGGAAAAGGGACGAGTAGTTTATGTGTGTGTATATATCCATGTTATGCTCTGTACATGTGCCCTCTTAAATATGATGATAAAGTATGATATAAGCATGGAGGAAATTACTACAACTGAATAATGTTTCTTTCTCTTTTTTATGATTTTATATATTATGTTGTTATTATTGCTCTACATCCAACAGATTATTTCTACTTATAAAGTATAATTCGCATAAACGTAAAAGTTCATTATTAGAGCAACGATGATTAAGCAATCAATTTACGATTAAATTATTAAAAAAAGTTTTTTTATTATCATTGTGGCACTAATTGTATTACATAATTTATAACTTTAGGATTTATGAAATATATATTACAGACATTTTTAAAACTTTAAATAATTTATAATTTCCTGGATTTTGTTGAATTAACTCCCTACGCATATAATGAAATGAAACAACAAATTATAATGTTATTTCATATATGAAGTCTTCTTCATTATACCAACTTATCCAATAAATACAATACAACATACATTCAAGGAGTTTCTTTAACTAAAGTGATATAACCGCTGTAAGATGAAACTAATCTTTTTTTTCTTCCTTTTCTATCTATCTTATAAGCCAGTGGTGGACAATCTTTTCTTTTTTGCGACCCACCTTAATGGTAAGCTTTGAGCTTATCTTCACATTACTTACGGTTCATGACATTTCCAAAATATCATGGCCTCTGTATATCGCGGCACACTTGCTGCCCATCACTGCTATAAACAGTAAGTCATTGGGAAAATCGGAAAGAAATAACAAGAATTTTCATGTGAACACTTGAGTGGCTTTGATTATCATCAATTCCTTTGTGTCCATATGTGCCGGATTCTTCTTCGTTAAGCTGATTCTTAAATATCAAACTGAAATAAATTTTGTTAAAGTTACAATTATAACTTTCTGATAATCCCATTTTAATTAATGAAATATGTATGTTGTAGTGATGAGATTTATTGAATTCACATAGCGAGAAGAAGAGTTTATAGGGAAAACAAGGAATGATGATTAATTTGCATTCATCCAAATCCTTTAGATGTAGAGCTCATTAAAATGAGCTTATGGTTTGAAATATAATGGGAGAAGAAGGAACTGACAATGTGAATAACTATCGTAAATTGAAATTTATGAAACTTCAAGTGTCAAATTATTCTTTTCAATTTCATTCGTCGTCTCCATTCACTTATTTCTACTAAGGGAACTATTCATAAATGACATCAATCAGGAAATTTAATCATGTAAATCCTGTCATGCAGATATTTTTACTAAATAAAATCTCAAACTCGTAGATAATTTTACTTCCTCTAAAGATCTCATTTATGGACAAACCCAATGCATTTATACAATTTTAGCTCATTTTCAAGAGTCAATCTCTCACTTTCTTCCTTTTTCCGTCTTTGATGGTAGCTTATAAAAGGCAACATTCATTCTGTGACAACGCTTTATGAGTTACATTTGTATCATCTGTATTATAAGAGATTCTATGAGGAAAAATTAATAAATGAAAGAGGGAATAACGAAAAGTAAATGACATTTAATGCTACGCTTCAACCATTGAGTAGGTATAAAGTGCAATTTTGAAATGTTGAATACATAAGAACGATTTAACATTGTCAGCGATTTTTGTAAAATTTTAACAAAACTCTCGTTCTCAATCAGTGTTGTTAATCGAGATGTCAAGGCTTAGATCATAGACGTGTGTTGAACTCAGACAACAATTGACCAAGAGTTTCTGCACTCAGGCATTTGAAAATACGTATTTAAACCAGACTTTAAGATGTCTATATGCTAATTAAAGCCTAGATTATGCCTAGACATCTAGATAAAAATAAGCTGTATTAATCTGTTTGTCTTGACAATGTAGTTTGTATACATACATCTATAATTTGAGATCAAGAATAGACATGGCTTTACTCTGTTGATGCCTGAGCCAATCAGATTACGCTAACAGAGAATGAGCATGCTCACCTACTTCAGCGTGCTCATGAGTATAATCAATAAGCAGACTAAATTTTGTGACCAAACCTATGAACAAGTTCCTTGACTGTTTGGATAACAACTCTGTTTTTAACACTAGAATTAATTTCTTCTTTGAGCTCAAACTTATATGAATCTTCACAGAATGAAGGATGTGCGTTCTTCAATGGAAAAGGAAAAGAACAGAATTATGTTGATGATAAGGAGTAAATTGAATTTGAGCAGGAAATTTCATTTTGAAAATTAATTTTTCTCCTCAAGCATTCTCTTTGTGTTATTCTTATCACAAAAGGAGTAGGCTAAATGAATGAAAAATTTATCATAGATAAATAATGATGAGAAGGGTAAGCACACAGCTTTTATTACATTATGAAATTACTTTATGACTTTTTTGTAAATTTAATTTGTAATCAAGACACAAAAAGCTTTTGAAGCTCATAATTTTTGGATTATGTGTATGCATTCGTGTTGCGTATTATTGCTTATTCTAAAAAGAATCAAATCTTGAAACACAGTTTCGTCTTTTTGTGAAATGACTCGAACCTACAGCTTTGACGACGCTCCTGAAGAGTTATATAAGTTCCTTCATATCTAAAGGAAGAACAATAAGATTGAAAAAGCTGAAGTAAAATAACGTAAATTTAATTTGATTTCTCATTTTTCATTTTAAATAGTGCAGTTTGAAATGAAAATAATGAAATTTCCATTCTTCGTATAACCTTATTCCTATATATACATTCATCAACATCGTAATCACAATTTCCTTTAATTAATTTTATTAAATATTTCCATGGAAATTTGACTTTATACAGAGTGAGTTACAACTTTTCTTTACGTACATAGACAAAATAATGATGGATTAATGTTTTGATAATATAATGAAATATTTCCTTCCTACTCTTTACTCTGCAATGACGATGATGACGACGACGACTGTGATGATTTTAATGAGGAAAGAAACGAGAAAATTTTCTTTTTTACGATCGTTGGATCCAACCTCATAGCTATCAATAATACAGTTTATAGTCCAAAAAATCGTAAAACTTATATCGACAGCTTACATGCAATTTCTATAAATCCTTACATATACAGCATAATCAAAAGAATGAGAAGAGATTGATTCAAATGGGTAACAACCACATCACTCACATTCATACATTACATGTGTATGGGTACATATTAAGAGCTCACGCCAGTTGATTTTTTTTATATATATTGGAATCAATATCAATAATTAATTTTATTGGCTTGCGGATTACCGCATTTTTATAGCTGAAAAAGTTCGTGAAAATTTCGAAGTGAAACGTAAAAATGATTTTTTTCGTTCATTTTCTTCCATCCTTATTGATTTTTAAGGTAGATTTTTTTAATTAATGGTCGAATCATTACTCCGATACACTTTATTTTATTGTATTACTTAGTATTACTTGTGACAGCTAATAAAAGGAGGAAAAAAGATAAAACCTTAAGCTTATTTATCGTTTTTTTGGCTTCAATTTATTCTCTGATTCTAATTTTAGGATTGATAATATCGACCTTTGTGCATGTTTTGAATGAAACTTCTCTTTTGAGAAGAGGCTCTTTGAGTTAGATCAGTGTTGGACAACCTGTATGTCGTGGCACACTAATATGTCGTTGAATTTTTTTGAATAAACCATGAACCATATGCCGTGGACGTTTTGGATCGAGGCTTAGGACCAAGATGTGCTGCAAAAAATAAAAGTTTGTCCACCACTGAGTAAGATTTTCAAATTTAAATAGAATGTTTTGATGTTATTTTATTGGTTTTTATTAGAATTTGCATTAATATTGGATATTATTCTTTGTGCATTCTATTAACCCGATCGACACAAATGAAGAAGGCTTTACAAAGCATATTTTATTAATAAATGGAAGCCGTCTAACTTTGGCGTTCATATTGCTGTCTCAATTTTTTGTGCATTTTATAAGGTTTAACTGGAATTGAATTTTGAAGCTTTGATCGATGTGAGTTTTGAGCAATTCCGAGAAATTTCATAAAGTGTTTTAAAAGGTCTGAACATTGCTCATTATATTGAAAATCAGTACTTCTTGAAAACTCAAGTTCATTAAGAACGAGTAAAAAAAAAAAATTTGAGTGATTCCGACGAAAATCAACAAGCACAAAGAGCAGAGATTCTATCGACAAAAGAATGCTGTCTTTTTTTTTGTTGCTCCTTGTCATAACATAACTTTATTAATTGTAACATGATTTGCTCTTCTCAGTTTCTTTTTATATCATTTCTTCGTCTTATTCCTTAGATGTCATATCTGATGCTATCATGTTGATATATTGAGTTCATTTAATGGGATCATTTTTTGACTCTCTTTCCTTTTCTTTTTATGTGTTATGAAGTCAAGGAGACATAAATGAAATTTTCTCCAGTGGCCTTTATTGATCATGAAAAATGAATCTTTTCCTTTTTACTCGACCATCTTTTGACATAATGTATAATGGCTACAATGTGTACCATAAAAAGAAAAAGGAAGTAATGAAAGTGATTATATTTTGTGGCTACACAAAATTTTTCCTTTATTCCCTTTGAGAGACAGAAATTTTCCCTTTTCAATTAGTGCAATTTATTTTAATTCAATTTTTCCGTTTGTACGTATAGTTCTAAAAAAAAGAAATTTTAAGGTTCTTAGGAAGGCTTTACTGTGTTCAAACAAAGGATGATGAAACTAATGAATTTTCATAAATTTATAAGCAGTATTATCAAACCTTTAAGCTTGCATATCTATTCATAGCAAATATGAATATTAAATCCTATTGAATATTCATATTTAATTAGTTCAATACACCATAAACGTTGTATTTACTTGTACATAAAGATAAATAGTTAATAACAGCATAAAATATAATTTGCATGAAAAAAGGAAATTATACATTTTTTAATAAGGGTTAGAAATAAAATTAAGATCGATAATGAATTAATGCTAAGATATAAATTTTCAATATGACACAATTCACAAGAGTAATGAAGTTTATTTCGTTTTGAATGAAAATTAAATGCATTCAGTTATAATGAACTTTATACACAAGAGACGAGAAAAATTATAGCAATTAGGTGCTAATGAGGATTGTTTGTTTGAGTTAAGTTAGAGTTTTCATGCCATGACATTGAAGAATATTTGAGTTCTTTACCATGGCTAAAGAATCAGATTAAAGTGATTAGGTATTTATTTCTATAGAGAAAGTTCAGATTTTCATATCAATAAAGCATTTTTTGACATTTACATGTTTTTATGAGTCTGTACATTCTCCTATCGTATACCAAACATTTATTATAAGCAGTTCTAGTTCTTGATAATTTGATTTTATTTTATGAACACAAAATCCTTAATCATTCATTTTAATGACTTTTCATTTGAGCGTAATGAGTGAGTGAGTGACTAGTTGACTGACATAAGCCTCAAATATGTCCACCATAATAATTTTTATGCGTTCCTTTAATACGTTCGATAATCAAACACATTTACAGCGATAAAAACATCAACAGAGTGATTTATAATATTAAAATAGATGGATTGCTATTTCTCATAATACTGGTCGGCATTTTTCCTTTCCTTTCATTTTTCAACATCAAAAATTCACTCGGCTGTTCTAGATTTTCACTCTTTCACGCCTTCACACAGAGAAATTTTAATAATCATTCGAATGGGGAAAAATTATTTTATGTATTCAATACTACATTCAATATTGTTGTGGCTATGATTATTAATTCAATATAACCGGATACTTTTGGCTTTTTGGCTTTTTCTTCCTTTCTTTTTTACTCATTGTATGAACGTCATTCATTTATTTTCCTTCAAAATTTATTAATGTAAATCTGACTGAAAAATTAATTGTGTTAAGCTTTTCACTTCCAACTTTTTATTTTTAAAAATAAAAAATACCTCGAGGAAGTCATAAAAATGTTAAAATTCAGTTATAAAGGACTTTAAAAATAACTTTGATATAAAGCTGTGCAACACTACAAAGAACCTTTTTTAAGGGCTTATTTTACCAAATTATGGATCACTATTAATTCTTGAGGAATCTGTACTCCAAGGAATCTGTACTTGAAATCCACAGAATCCGGCTTCCAGTGGAGCGCCCTTCTGTAGTCCGGAATCCAAAAGTTCAACCAACTCTGACTTAAGCAATTACGTCTTATAAGCGATTAAGACATTGATATTCGTTTTTAGAATGTAGCATCAACCGAACAGGTTTCTGTATATTCCTTTAAAAGAATACTAAAAGAATTACTTTATATTCCTCCTTTTTCATTTTTATGAATATATATTTTTATATCTTTATGATATCTTTACTTAAAAAGAGTAGAAAAAGAATAAGTAAAGTAAACTAGTGTATCGGGTAGAAACCCAATGCGGATATATTCACACCGTTCCATAAAAAGTCTCGCGGGTAGGCCAAGCTTCGCTTGGCAAATGTTTGAGGAATCAGGCGTCAGCGGGTAGGCCAAGCTTCGCTTGGCAAATGTTTGAGGAATCAGGCGTCAGCGGATAGGCCAAGCTTCGCTTGGCAAATGTTTGAGGAATCAGGCGTCAGCGGGTAGGCCAAGCTTCGCTTGGCAAATGTTTGAGGGATCAGGCTCCAGCGGGTAGGCCAAGCTTCGCTTGGCAAATGTTTGAGGGATCAGGCTCCAGCGGGTAGGCCAAGCTTCGCTTGGCAAATGTTTGAGGGATTAAGCTCCAGCGGGTAGGCCAAGCTTCGCTTGGCAAATGTTTGAGGAATCAGGCTCAAGCGGGTAGGCCAAGCTTCGCTTGGCAAATGTTTGAGGAATCAGGCGTCAGCGGGTAGGCCAAGCTTCGCTTGGCAAATGATTGAGGGATCAGGCTCCAGCGGGTAGGCCAAGCTTTGCTTGGCAAATGTTTGAGGAATCAGGCGTCAGCGGGTAGGTTAGCTTCGCTTGGCAAATGTTTGAGGAATCAGGCGTCAGCGGGTAGGCCAAGCTTCGCTTGGCAAATGTTTGAGGAATCAGGCGTCAGCGGGTAGGCCAAGCTACGCTTGGCAAATGTTTGAGGAATCAGGCGTCAGCGGGTAGGCCAAGCTTTGCTTGGCAAATGTTTGAGGAATCAGGCGTCAGCGGGTAGGTTAGCTTCGCTTGGCAAATGTTTGAGGAATCAGGCGTCAGCGGGTAGGCCAAGCTTCGCTTGGCAAATGTTTGAGGGATCAGGCTCCAGCGGGTAGGCCAAGCTTTGCTTGGCAAATGTTTGAGGAATCAGGCGTCAGCGGGTAGGCCAAGCTTCGCTTGGCACATGTATGAGGGTTCAGGCTCCAGCGGGTAGGCCAAGCTTCGCTTGGCAAATGTTTGAGGGATCAGGCTCCAGCGGGTGGGCCAAGCTTCGCTTGGCAAATGTTTGAGGGATCAAGCTCCAGCGGGTAGGCCAAGCTTCGCTTGGCAAATGTTTGAGGAATCAGGCGTCAGCGGGTAGGCCAAGCTTTGCTTGGCAAATGTTTGAGGAATCAGGCGTCAGCGGGTAGGCCAAGCTTCGCTTGGCAAATGTTTGAGGAATCAGGCGTCAGCGGGTAGGCCAAGCTTCGCTTGGCAAATGTTTGAGGAATCAGGCGTCAGCGGGTAGGTTAGCTTCGCTTGGCAAATGTTTGAGGAATCAGGCGTCAGCGGGTAGGCCAAGCTTTGCTTGGCAAATGTTTGAGGAATCAGGCTCCAGCGGGTAGGCCAAGCTTCGCTTGGCAAATGTTTGAGGGATCAGGCTCCAGCGGGTAGGCCAAGCTTCGCTTGGCAAATGTTTGAGGGATCAGGCTCCAGCGGGTAGGCCAAGCTTCGCTTGGCAAATGATTGAGGGATCAGGCGTCAGCGGGTAGGCCAAGCTTCGCTTGGCAAATGTTTGAGGGATCAGGCTCCAGCGGGTAGGCCAAGCTTCGCTTGGCAAATGTTTGAGGGATCAGGCTCCAGCGGGTAGGCCAAGCTTCGCTTGGCAAATGTTTGAGGATCAGGCTCCAGCGGGTAGGCCAAGCTTCGCTTGGCAAATGTTTGAGGATCGGGCTCCAGCGGGTAGGCAAAGCTTCGCTTGGCAAATGATTGAGGGATCAAGCTCCAGCAGGTAGGCCAAGCTTCGCTTGGCAAATGTTTGAGGGATCAAGCTCCAGCGGGTAGGCATATGTTTGATAATTTTCATACAATGTTCAAAGTTTTAAAAAATCGTAATAACCATTGATTTTGAAATTTTGTATGAAAACGAAAGTTTTTTGCTTTTTTAGAAGCAACGGCTGTTCCTGCCATGCCCAAAATCTAATCAGCTCTTCTATAGAGCAGCACGGATCGATTGCAAAAAACTAGAAGTCTCTACGATGTCTCGTTATTGAGATTTCTTGCTGATTAACTTGTTTGCTTGTTTGCTTGTTTGCTTGTTTGCTTGTTTGCTTGTTTGCTTGTTTGCTTGCTTACAGAAAGCGAATTTTTCGATTTTCTCAGCAATGCCTCAACCAATTTCAAATCTGTTTTTTGATTATGGTGAGAAATTCCAGGCACAAACTTTTTGTGATAGAACAAAACTTGCCATTTTGCTTAGTTAGGCTGAAAAGTCCAAAAAACTGATTTTTCAATCTGAACAAATTCAATACATTCACACGTGAAAACGGTGTGAATATAAAAAGGAAAGAAATTCTTCTTTATTTTTATTTCTGTGGAATGAACAGGAAATGATTTCAATGATTAGAGAGCGAAGGAAAAAAAGAAGAAAGGAAATAAAGTAGAGAGGAAAATCGAAGAAAAGCGAAAGCTTTTCTTTTATTTACATTTAAATACCAACATAAGAATATTGAGTCTTATTCTTGGCATTCATTTTAACCTAAGATTGCATGCCTAGCTCACATAATGTAGCATACAAATGAAATATCGGAAATTCAAATGAAATAAATTCTTAATTATATGTTTTCTTCTCTTATCCTTACATTTAATTCTATAAACCCTAGCTTACCAAAATTCATGGGCACCGCATGTTGTCGGACATTTGCGACAACAAGTTCTTTTGTGAATAGCGAGATAAGATATTGCGTTTTACAATTGCAAGATACTAAAAAAAATAAAACGACTTTTTTTGTATTTTTATGACATTAAATGTGATGTTGTAACATAAAGCTATGACGATAAGCTCTGTCCTTGAATTCATAAGCAAGTTGGTTAGTGCGGAAGTAAGCAGTTTACTTAATTATTATGTTAAAAAACAGTCTCATTTTCGTTCTAAACAGAATTGTGGAAAAACTTTCTTTTGCTTTCTGGTTTAAAAGAAAACTTTCAGTCGATGGTTTTTAAGGCTCTTGAGAAGTTAAGTAAACATAAAGTTTCCTTTAAGCAGAACAAAAATACAACAATGAATCCGGATCAACAAGAATGTAAAACTTTTAAGCACCTTCAAGTTTCATGCTCTCGGTACTCTTCCACACTTTCAATCTTCTTCTTTTATTTCAATGTCTTAGTTTTCGAAAGAGTAAAAGTTTCATTTTTAGAAACAAAAATACAAGAAGTGATGCAGAATGAAAGAGTAACATTTGAGTACAAATATCACACTTGAAACTAACAGTGTGTAAAATTTTCATGAGTATAAGCTTTATTTTCGACACGAAACTTAATAAAAGCTGTTCAGAGTTGTTGAAGATTTGAATGTGATACATGAGGTAGAAAATAAACAAAGAGAGAACAACGTAAGAAATACAATGAACCAAATAAACAATCATAAAAGAGCCTTTGAAATTTTGAAGAATAATGTATATGGCCTCGCGGGTGTTGGGTAGTTTTAAAGGCTCATACAAGGATATGCACATTCTTAATAACTTTGTGTTGATCTGACAGAAAAAGTATCACTCCGAATGAAGAGTTCTTAAAGGGACTCGCATTCTACAATTTTCGATCGTATGCTCCTACCACTGAGCTATCGAGGGCTATTCGATTACATCGTAGTGCCTATGTATAAATTAAGTATTTAATGTATACCTATTACTATTGCTTTATCAATGATACATCGTTGATAGGCCATTACAGGAATCCCATTTTACGACATAATTAACATTCATCATATTTTCCATAATACTTTTGTGATTTCTCATTCAATTTATTACCATAGCTTCAAAAAATATGTGTACCTGAAATTTTGCGAAAATAATAAGCTTCAGCTGAAATGTTTAGAATAGAATAAAATTCATCATTATTCGTCTAATTTTATGCAGTCATTAAAGTTGAAACTGTAGTTAAGCATACATTGCTGTGAATGCTCACATTTATAAAATAGACAGTTAAATAAATATACTAAGAGTATTTTGCTTACGTTTAAATAAAATAACAAAAATTATTCATGATATTTAGCTAACAAAAACTATCTACAGTCTTGAGAAAATGGGAAAAGATTTGTTACCTCATCTTTTTCTGGTAATATTGCCACTTCTCTGCACATTATTCTACTGCGCGGAAATAAATTTTAAATACTTTCATCATTGAAACAAATTTATTCATGTTCTTTTCTTTTCGCTTTTCCTTATTCTATCCTTCTTTTACATTTTCATCCAATTTCTCTCATTTGTAGTTGATAGAGAGAAAAATAATGGTTGCAAAAGAGGTATCAGATACCTTAAAAAAGAAGCTGAGAAGAATAAAAAGCTATAAAAAGTAAGATCATTTCATGGAGATAAATGTTAATTTCACTAGATGCAGTAAAAGTTAAGAAGTAAGATGGAAAACTTAGCGCTTACAAAGAATTAAACTTTCATATATGGAGGATGGTTTTGGCGCATTCTGTAAACAGTGTTGGTATTACATGTCATAGTTCCTGGTTAATTTGAATTTTTATTGCTGAGCACATTTTACGGGTCATCAAGTGTCAGCTCGTAGTTTAAATTCTACAATAAACTGTAGGTCTGAAAGGTCAAAGTTTTATTTCTCGCGGCACACCATAGTATTTGTCCCTACCAAAACTGCACAAGGTTCATGAAATTCACAAAAGTTTTTGGCGGCATACCTGTTACCCATCACTGATCTAAAGTGCACATGTAGATCCCATAAGATGATTTTCTCCAAAAATGCTTTTAAAAGTGAGACAATCTTAAATAAATTGCGATTGCGATGTTTTGCGCTGAGCATTGTAAGAATAAAAGAAAATCCTATTTTTATATTCCATTCATTTGCAATAGACATACAAACAGTTTCATTTTAAGTAGGATTATACGATTCGCCGTCATAAAAAGTGGAACAGCAATAGAAGAAAATGAACGTGCGAAATGGGTTATGATGCTGCTTTCTCTTCCCATTTTTGCCTTTCATCGATTTGCAATTAAATGCACGCTTTTTTCCTTTCTATTTTCTTATATTTACAGCTTGCCTCGCATTCATTCTCTTTTATGGATTGCTATTAAAGCTATTCCTTTTATTTTTATTATTATTTCATTATTTAGTGAACTTTTGACGGCAGGCAATTTTTAAAAATGATTGAAAATCATTTCTTGGTGTAATTGAATGAAGTATGCAATTAATATTGTTCAAAAACATTGCTTTGGTGTTCTTATGTAGCACATACATTACTTTCAAATCAATCATGTTGCTGCTTTACTTACCGTTCACTCATTTATTCATACTTTTTTTTTCTTCTTCTTCATCCTCGTTCCCCACAAAGGGATTACAAATTGCTAAATTATCTTTTCGCGATTGCATGATTTCCCATAGCAAATTAGTCAGTGTTATCAAAACGATCATATAAAAGGCTTGTAAGTTATTTAACATTTGAATAAACATGCAGATATGTATATATATTCCCATATTTTACACATATGCAGCATTCGTAAATGTGGTGCGAGAGTGTGTGTTAGCTAGTGAGAAGAGGTAAAATTTTCATATTGATTGATGTTTGACATGCATTCGATGTGAGAGGAGAGAAAAAAAAAAACTTTAGTGGATTATTTACGTGTGTGCATGTCATGGTAAGCAATTTTTTTCTTGATATTTTCTCACTCCCTCTTTTATGCTTTTCAAGGGTTGAAATTGATTAATGCTTGAGGAGCGAGCACTGCTGTTGCAGGTATGTATGGTAACAAGAAAAACAAAACATCAACAGCAGGTTTTTAGAAATTATGTGTATATGTGTTTATGTGAGTATAGGACTATATAAATGTGTACACTCTATAATCGATTTTTGAGCACACAAAATCATGCAACAGAGAGTAGATCGACATGATAAGGAATCAAATAATGTAAAGAAAATGAATTAGATACTTTGAGACCTGTTTGATGGCACTGATGATGATGACGTTTATGATAGTTTCTTGACTGACAATTTAATAGCAGATTTTGATTTACTTTTTTAATTTAACTAGAAAATTTTACGTCCATGGCATGAAAATTACTAAAAAACATAATTTTAATTTTCATACATGCACATACTTTGCGTGATTACAAAAATTATTTTCTCATATGAGAAAATTTCATTCCTCAGGAAGTAAAGTCATGAATGCGATGTTTTTAAAATTTATTTTTCGCTATATATAATCACCGATTAACAGTCAGGTTGTACAGGTGTCTCAGGTGCCAAGTAGCAATTTTCAATTATACTTACAAGCTGAGCTTTATATGTGTCGCAAATAGTGCTAACGTCAACCAATGAACGAATGAAAATGTCATTAAATGCTGTGCCATCCAAAAAAGCACCTTGAATAATTGATTTATTATTTCGGAGTAGTGATTATTTATGTCAAAAATCAACGGGCACACAGCAGTATACATACATTCTATCACAGTTGAGATGTGAGTGATATGCAATATATATTTATAAGAAGCATCATTAAATCACATACACACATACATAATCTTTATGGACTTTGTATAATAATGCAGAAGTCAATATATCAAAGTGTGATTAAGATATCCAGCAGATTCACATTAATTTTTTTCGTCTTTGCCTCACTCTCTCTCCATCTATTTCCTCTCAACTTATTTATGCCAATGTATGATAATATCCTTCGTCCAGTGATACCAAAAAGTTTTACAAGTCTCATGACCCTTGATGTAACAAACAGCCTTATGAGCAAAATGTTGATCAGCTCTAAGGTTCAATCCGGTTCAATATAAATTGAAACGTTAAATTTCAATGAAAGAGTTCGTATCCCTAATAATGACAATAATTACCACATAAAGCTAAGGAAGAATATGTGAAAAAATATCAAAAAGGAAGAGGAGCTAATGATCCATCATTAATAAACTTCACAATCTACAAAAGCTTTTTAACACACTGATGAATGTATTTACACACATATAAACAGCACACCCATCACATCATACAGATCAGAAGCCGAAAAATCCTATAAAATGGAACTACGTGATGTATTAATCAAGCCTTCGCATTCCATTTTTCCATACTCACATATGTGTCAAAAGAATGACTAGTCAGTTTTTACCCTCCTTATACAGAAGCATATATGTTGCTAGAAAAACTTTCATGCTCGTTTGTTTTTAATTGAGAGGTTTGGCATCACCAAGTAGAAAGGAAAAAGAGGATTTTACGGAGGATAAAGAGTCACCCATTTATTTTTCCTACCAACTTAACTTTTGCTCGATTTAATGGAAAAGGCCTTTCTCTCTATTGCCATTGCTTCTATTATTTTTCCCTTAAACCGACCGCCCATCCATAATACATTAACGGATACGAGGCTTTTTTCTGCATGCTCTGATCTCTGCCCTTCTTAAATTTTTCATCCTTTAATGTGCTTTAATGTTTAATTAGAGATTCACTTTACCTTTTCTTTCGAATCTCTTCTTTTTGCTTTTTATTTTCGTTTCCTTACTTTGACTTAAATGTTGTTGATTTTTTTACCTTCTTTTCATTCGTTACTAAATTCCCTGATCAATATTTAAAAGTTTTTTATGTTTATACATGCTGAATCGTTGAGCCACAAAATGCAGACAACTTTTAGCTTTATTGCTTTATTAAAATTCTCACAGTTTTTTTATTGTTTTAATTCCTTGCTTGAAAACGACAGAAGCGCGGTAAAAAGGTATATCTACATACTTTCAAAGACAGCTTGAACAGTGGAATATACTAGAACCTGAAATTGAGTTTTATTATTTTTTGTCTTTACCTCTCCATTTTCCTTGCTCACTTACTTTTCTTTGTGTGCTTTACTTAATTACATTGAAATTTATGCCATATCTCGTTTGTTGGTTGAGAACAAAGTTTTCACATAAAACTAAATGATGGTTTTCAATACAGCAACAGAACCTTTATTTTCTTCATTTTTCTCATTGAAGCAGTAAAGTTCAGTAGGAAGAATGCTATAAAAATATTCTTTCTACATATACTGTTACATACATTGATGCTTAAGACTATTTTAGACTTTTTTTTTCTTGTGTTTTGTAAACAAATTTTCTGCTTTGTTACGTAATTTTTAATATACAATTAGTGTGGTTCTTATGTATATTTATATTGGTATATCCCATTCATAATGAAGCAAAAAAGAAGAAGAAACATTTTTTTTATTAGGTAATATTTTTTTATGATTTATGTTACTCGTTATGCTTGGAAACATTATAATATTAGCATTAAATTGAAAATAATTTATTAAAGAAATTGATATAATGTTTTGTACAAATTATTTTTGACTTAAAGGCTGGTAAATCAGTACTCAGAAATTGAAATTTCACTTCCTACCCCAAGTTGCATAATTTGTTACAATTGTTAGTTAGGCACACAAGCAAAAAATGTATATTACTGTTTATTTAATATTTTGGGGAATTGAGGAAGTCGAAATTTGACTTCGAAGCTGACCAAATGCCAAGTGTATACGTTCTCGTGGTTTTCTCTGATACCGCTAAATACATCGCAGGCCACAGAGCTATGTGGTGGATTAAATGCGTCAAAGGGCCCACAATAAAACTAGTGATGGTAATGTTCTCTAAATCCGCGACTTGAGAATAAAAAATTTTCAAATTTGTAGTTTCAAGCAATTAAAAGTATTGAAAAATTGTTTTTCGTAATTTTTACCCATTCAAATTTAAAGAGTTTCCACCATAATAATAAGTTTTTTTTCTTATCCTTCCTATAAAAGTTAAAAACAACAAGCACTGATTATGAATCAGAATGATGATTATGATGAAGATAAAGTTTCATGATCCACAAGCAAAACATTCATTCATTTATCTATGCAGTGGAGCTAGAGTGAAAAACAGTAAGCATAATTGAAAATCATGAAAGTTTGCAAAACATTTTGTTTCATATTTTTATGAATATATTTTTTCTTATTTTTCTTAAAAAAAAGAAGGAAGCAATTTATAAAACTTAAAGAAGGACTTTTGTGAGTTTTATCTTTAAACTTGCAACTTTATGCAAATATAAATTTTTAAGCTTAAAGTATAGCTATATAATAATAATTGAAATTATGTCAATTTTATTTTACCGATAATCCACACAATTTAAATTGGATAATTTAATAAAAATTGAATTTAAAATCCTCTCCCAAAAACATTATTTAATTATTGAAATACAAGAATTAAAAGTAGGCACTACTCAAGAGGAATTATTGTATTATATCAATTCAGATAAAGAGGATGTGATGATGAAATTCAGATAGTATTTAACACGTCAGATAATTATCATGTGAAAATTTAAAATGCGTAAAATTAAAATTGCCAATTTATTCAACATAATGATTCTTCATGACAAAAACCATTTATTATCCGTCCCTGTGATGAAAATTAAAATCACATCATAAAAAAAAGAATTAATTTTTTGCATTTTAATTTTGAATGCAGAAAAATAAATTAATCGAATTATTATATATCGCGATATTTCACATTTGTTAAGTAAACTAAAATGTATTTGTGTTGAAAAGTGTGTCGTTCTAACGGTTCATATAACATGTTCATGATTTTCCATACATAAGGATAAAAGTTGTCTCCCAAAGGTGGTAAACGCTTAATATATCGAAACTTTATGTCATTCTTAGCTTAACTCCACCATATCCCAACCTCAAATTCTGGCAGTGAAAACCGTCAATCCAAGCCAAATAGGAGGGCGAAGTTAAACTTCGCTGAGATCTGGTTGATACAGTGTGCTTAAAAACTAGCTAATAGAACCAAAACTGCTCTTTATTACTGAAACGACACGAGGACAGCCAAGGTTTCACTCGGATTGTCCTGTATTAATAAATTCACCTTGTTTTTTTTAAGCTTGATAAACTCACGGGCAGTTATTACATAACAGCAACAGTCTGTTGATGGTCCTTGCTCAGTGCTACATAAAAATCAATCAATCTTACTAAGCCATAGAAAAAATATTTGTTTTACATTGTTCCATTAATGAATGACCTTAATCCATTTGTACAAGTTTCTCAATATCCTCTCCATAAATCGTTATGCAACATAAATTTAAAAAGAGATAGTTTTGGTCTCCTTGACTCCATTTTCTGTTGTTTAATCTTAATAAACTCTTTATTCTGAGAAAAGATATTATAGCATAATTCACCTTTCATTTTAACTATATTGATTTCCAATTATTGCACGCATTTTCCTCTATAAAAACAAGTCAAGTCAATTTTTAATGGTTATGCTATGCTTTTGCGACGTAACATGGCACGATAGAGCTCCATTGAAATTGATTATCTTTTACATTGTTGTTATTATGTATAGTCAGTTTAATGTTACTGGATTTATATTCTCAATATATTACATGCAAAAGTCATTTTGTGTGAAATCTCTCGAATATTCTTCCTTTTTAAAATTGATATGTTCTACATGTGCAGTATAGAAAGCATCAGTATTACACATATATGTATGCTATTAAACATTTACATTATCTTACCTTTACAATACAGAACAATGAAGTCGGTGGTTCCCATGTTTGGATTTAGATAAGTTTCACAATTTTCAAAATGGAAACTTTGTAAACGAAAGATGATTTATTGCTGTTACCATTGTAAACACACATTGCATTATTGCTAGGATTAGCAAACATATAAGAAGTGTAGAGGACAAAACAAATTCTTCTAATACCTTAGATTTGGACAACGATTCATCATTTCTGAAAATAATTATTTTCGAAAATAAATATTAGTAATTAAATTTTGTTGTATTCAATGTTATATCCTGAATAGCACAAATTGGATTATCTTTCGCAATTTTTCTCCAGGCCGGAGAGATTATGACTTTGTGCCGAATTCGATTTAAAGCCAGAGTCACCGGTCTGGTACTAGGCTATGGATCGATTAACCAACTTATGTTTTTCGTTAAGTTTTATCAAAGCTCGATGCCGACTCGGATGTTGTATGGAAAAGTTTACTCGATTCCATATAAAATTCAAGTCGATTTTGAGCTCTGATCTTTATTCTTGTTAGTTTAATAGTAATACTTTCGATTCTTCAAAGCAATACCAAATATTATCTCATAAGTCATAAAACTTGAAATAAATTCAAATCCTACAGAAGTTATTCAAATTCAAATGTAAATTATTGAGCACTTTAACATTGGTCATATGTAATTCTCTTGACTACGCTCGCCATAAGATTTGTGGTACACAAAAAACTACATTTTAAAAGAGCATACAGTCTGAAAAATGAACTAAATCTTTTTCCAAATAAGAACTGAGTCTATTTTCAAATAATCATAAATAACAATTTTTTATATCTACCAGCCGGAAAAAAGAAAGAAGCAACAGCAATAACAGCAGCAAAATCATAGGAAATAAATATGTTTATTTGGTAAAACATGAATGAGTGTTATGGATTTCACATCGCGCATTTTACACACTCCCGAATGAATGTGAATGTCTGTTCTGAAAAATATACAGTCTGATACAGTCTTTTATATCTTCTTCATTCATACATTGAAAATGCTCTTCATATATAAAAAGAAGTGCAATAAAAACGAAGAGCTATGAAAATGTTTTCCTTTTCTCTTCATTTTGCAATTGGAGCTTACTGAAAAAATAGCAATTGAGTATTCGGAATGAAAAAAAAAATTTATTTCAATGTTGGTGGAATTCTTTTCAAATATTGAATTCTTCCGAAAACAATAAAGTTTATTAACTACGGAAGAATTTATTGTTATGCACTAGTGGAAGAAAAGAGGTAGAAAATAAACAATGGATCTATAAATTATGACAAAACTATTCACATTCTTCCAGTTATTCCTTAATTACAATTTTCTAAAGAGGTTTGAAATTTTCGCTTATATCGCTTACATATCTGATCGTCTAAATTTTCCAGCAATACCCAATTATCATCATATGAGAAATGCTGAAAGATGAGAGAAACCATTAAATCACTGTAAAAGGCATTATTGCTAAAAATTTGAATGTAAAATCCGTTCCGAAAAGCCCATAAAAACTCACATTATTAATTTCGATGCTTGGTACAAAGCTCAAATCAATTGTATTCGTTACATCTCCATATGCTTTTAACAACTGAGCTCCTTCAGCAGCATTCGTACCATTATAACAACTCAGCGTTGATGATATATCAAAACCTTCAGGCGTGCACTTTTCGGATGATGAAAAACGAAAAAAAAGAGTTTTAACGTCAGCAATTGAATACACTCTGTTCATTTAATGACCAACACTTACGTCATGAACATTTGACCGGAATGAGGACATCAGACATGAGATGATGGTGAAAGCATTGTCAAATGAAAAGTGTTCTAAAATGCACGCATGCAGCTTGTTGAGTTGACACTCACGTTGACCTTAAAAAAAAATTCCGAGGACGAGAGAGATAGGAAATTAAGTGAAATTTGATGAAATATGTGCGGATGTAAATTTGCATGCGACCTTAATTTATTGTATTTTTGAATATAAATGAATTTACCGTGTTGGCAGCTGAATCGCCATTGTGATGATTCTTTATTCCAATGATACTGAAAATTTAGATTTCGAGAATTTATATATATCAAATAATAAAACTGATGTATAGGTCTGGAATGTTTCCTAAAGGTTTTGTATTACACGCTCACATTAAAAGTCATGGAAATATTTTAAAGGTAAGCAATAAATTTGCATAAAAATGCGATTAGTAAAATGAAATCTTACCGATGCTTTTCCAAATGGAATGAGTTTTAAATCGACAAATTCCTTTCGTTTTGTCCACAATGGTTTTAATTGATTTCTAAAAAATCTCAAACTATCATAGCACAATGACTCATAATAAACTCGAACGGGAAGTAATTTCTTTGTGTCATCAGTACTAGATGCGGATACTGTGACAGTATAGAATATAGACAGTATTACTAAGCGTAAAACTAGCATTTTATTTAAATAAATCACTAATAATTTTCTAAATTTTTTCCCTAGAAATAAAACTGTTGCTTACTATCAAAATACTAAAGATCAACTGATTCTCATTTTTGTAATCTCAAACTCCACTTTAATGCTCGTACTATACATAACAATCTCTGTTACAATAAAAGTTTAAATTCAGAGTCAAAATGTTATCACGTCGTAAGTGCTCTTTCATTCAATACTATTATTGTGTCACACTCTTGCATACTTATTCAAATCACAATGCTCTCTTTTTTTTTGTACACACATCAAAAAGAATTTCTATGAATGAATTTTTCTCGCTACTTGTTCCTTTAGTGTTCTATTATTGCTCACATCGCGTTCTTTTCTTTATTGTCAATGAGCGATTTACGAATGATGACGATTATCGTCATCATAAGTACGTGAGAAAAATTGAAGTTTTCTCGCAAGCGAAAACGGAAGCAATTTTATTTTGAAAAAGTGTTGCGATTGGTTGTAAAACTTGATTGTATTCAACTGATACAATTTTTTAATTGGAAAAGTTTGAAATTTTTCATCTACAGCAAGCGAGCAACTTGAACTTACATTTTTATGTATGGCTTAAAATTGATATTACTTTAATAAGAACTTCTGATCGTTTACCAATGACATCAAAAATAACGGTTTATTAAATTAAATAGTATTAAAGCTGACAACGATTGAATCAGTCAAAACCTACATTTTTAAATGAAGCTAATGCTGTAAATTCCATTTAAGCATAAAATTAGCAACAATCAGTCTTTAATCGAATTCTTATTTTGTTCTGTAATTCCGACTTAAATTCGTTTAACTTTAAGATCTTAAATGTAATTAGCTTTTATCAGCTTCATTCGTGCGTTGGCGGCATTGGTATTTAATCTCTTTAACTCAACCGCAATGATGTTTCAGTCGAAAATGTGATTGAAATTCGATACAAAAACAGCTCCATTTAAAGAAAAATATTCAATTTCATTCCCTCTAATTTCTCAAATTCAATCAAACTTCATCTATTCATTGCTGGAATTAAACATTTTTTCAATGACTCTTTATACATACCTAGAAAAGTACGAGATGAGAGTTCACATCCATTCATTCATTTATTCATTAGACTTTCTTAAATACAATGAAATATAGCTAATCATTCAACATCAAAAATTCCCAGCAAAACATTCTTCAACATGCAAGCCATAGCTACCATTTATTTTATTTCCATTTCATACATCAACTTGTGAGATGTGATGGAAGTAAAAAAAGGGAGAAAATTCACATCACTTATTATATTGCACAATACTTTCATCTGCAAGACATTGTACATTTCTGCTCGTGTTCAGGCTTCATCTGGAGTGAATCGAAGAAGAAACAAAAAGAAGAAGGAACAAAAAAATGAATGGGAAAGGAAAACTTTTTTATGTTCTTGGCAAAATTTTTATTTCTCTGCGTTTGGATGAACGAAGAAATGTAAGAAAAATCAATGTAAAGGAAATTTTCGTTCATTTTCCTTTTGGCAAAAAGGAGAGAAAGTAATGAGCAAGTCTTTAATCTTTTTCTTCCCATCTCTTCTTACTACTTACTTATGTTCAATTAAAACAGATTTTCGGTACTTAACTTTTTCTCTCGTTTTGCTTGTAAAACGAACTTCTATGCTTCACAGAACATCGAATGTAATATATTATGGCAAATTTTATTTTCAAGAAGTTAGGCAGATACTCTGTAAATTTATATTTTGTACATATGAACCAGAACGAAATTCAATATATTTCTTTAAAATTATTTTTTATCATTTCATGTTTGATTTCACTTTTAAATACGTGTAAAGGGGATTGAGAACGTCTTTTGATGATTGAAGATTAGATAAATTTAGAGACGTAAGAGCTTCATATAGAATCGAAAAGAATGAAGCAAAATATAATTTGATTTTTTCTTTCAATACCAATTTTATTTACTTTCGACAATATTTGATTTTGAGTTACATTCATTAGCTTTCATATCCAAATTTATTGATATGATTGAGTTGAATTCTTTTATGAAAATAAGGTAAATTCAAGCCTGTTTTTGTTGTTGTCGAAATATATTTGATTGATAGATTCAAGATCAAATAATTCTCGTTTTGAATGTATGTATCACATAGCTACAAGTATATTTGAATAATTTGAAAAGCATATTTTAATATGAAAATGTGTTTTTGAAATTACGTTGAAAATCTTGGAAATTACATAAAGCTTTGTTGAAATGAAAGAATATGAATTAATTTAAAATAATGTTTCGATTTTAAAATATTTTTAATGCTTTTTTAAGCAAATTTTTGAAAATTTATTAATACAGAATCACAGAAGTCATACAAATCTCAAAGCATTAAGTGAGTTTTACGTTTTAGAAGCTTGTCAACTTGTTGTCAAGCAACAATTGTTTTCTGGTAAAATACCGTACAAAAATGCAAGCGGTATAATGTGGTAAAACCGTAAAAATGTATCCTTTTTGCCATAAAAATGAATTCAAATTAGCCATTGCGATGCTGTCAGAGCAACTTCACGCTCTTTAGTTGATACTGTGACATATGTAGCGGTGGGCTAGAGAACACGTTGTATATGTTGCAGCATATGTCACAATTACTTAGTGGCATAATATGATAGTCACCTAGCACGATCTATTACACACAGTTAGGAAGACACTACTTGCTTACTTACTTCGCTGACTATACAGGTCAATTGAAATACATGGCTTTCCTCGGAATTCGCCTGAAATTGGCCCTATCGTTGACTTCCGCTTAATAATTTCTAATACTAAATGAAACATTATATCTGTCAACAGCTTCACTCCATAAACTCTACAGACATCCTCTTGATCATTTGCCATCTATAGGATGACACTAAACTGAATCAAATTCATACTAAATTCTAAATAAACATTTGAAATAAATGTTTTTGACATTTCAATCGAATGAAAATTTCTGACATCGCATAAAAATTTTTGTCAAACCTACAAGGAAGCAAATTCATTTTCATCTACAACAACTTACTTCCTCTTAAATCTCACATCACAATCATCATCGTTGATCATAAAATAAAATACTTTTTTTCCTCCTTTCTCCTCTAAAAAATTTTATTCTTTATTTTATTTTATCTTGTGATGTATGTGAATCATTCGGTCCATTTAACTTTCGCAACCTTTTCAGCTTTCAACGATGAGCTTTTTTACTTCTTTTGACATTTAAAGCATGTTGAATTTTTTTTTATTTATTTGTGAACTCAAAGACTGAATTATTTTACTTTTTCCTGCATTATTTTCCTTTTTGAAATGTAAATAAATCGTTCGTTCGCATAAAATAAATTTATGATCTCTGAAAAGGAGGATTTTCTCTTTTTTGCTTTCGTGCATTTTTTTTTTTTTGTTGGTGGTAATCGCATCATCATAATAATAATAATAATCATCATCATAAAAGGAAGAGGAAAAATAGAAAAGATTTCTTTTGAAAAGCAAATGAATGAAACGAGGAGAAAACTATTGAAATTGCAAATCTTCTTGTTCTCTCATTCCTCTTCATCTCATCTGATGAATGTTTGATGTTGAATGCTTCCGCTTTGATTAAGATTTTTTTTAAAAAATAAATTGCATAAAAAAATTAATGAAATTATAATTTAAATTGTAGATTTTTTTCACTTTTGCTGTTAAAAACGATAAGGAATTGAAATTAATGCTTCCACCTTTGTTGCTTGGAGATAGCTTTCAATAAAATTGAATTAAATTTAATGGAAAAAGTGTTTTTCGAGATATTTGATTTAAATATTTTATACATAGGGTAAAGAATATAATTTTTGTCGTAATTTCTATCTTCAAGATTTTAAAAGTTCATAACTTTTCACGTGTTAATTCTTTTAGGACAATTTCTTCGGCAAAATATTAAGGAAACAAGGAAATTTACTATAAGCTAATCAAAATTTATCCTAAAATAAAATGATTTTATTAGTGAATTAAATTTAATTTTTGGAAAAAAATATAATTTTTGTGGTAATAATTTGAGAATTTGTAGCGAGATAAATTTGATTTAACTAATATTGGAAAATGATATTGAAAAAAATTTAACGAATTTTTATTTCAACCTTAGGGAAAAATCAACCAAAAAATTTCTTAGAAAAAATACCACAAAAATTAGATTTTTTTACCACAAAAATTATATTCAATGTTTACATATTTTAAATGTGTTTTTTTAGTTGAACTAATTAACTTTAACTGATTTCTTAAATGAATCAGTGATAATTTTGAAAATTGTAGTAAAAACTTGAATTTTTAGGGTAAATTTTTGAATCGATAAAACTTAGTTATAGTAAGGTATAAGCTCCATAAAACTAAACATATATCATTTTAATAGCATTCTTTCATAATTTATTTAACTTTCTGGAAGTGAAAAGCAGTGTAAAATAGGATTTCCAATACCACAAAAATTATATTACCACAAAAATTATATTCTTTACCCTAATTCGCTTGATTAAATTTTCCTTGCATTGTGGGTATAAAACTTGTTTAAAATCTAATAGTTTCAGCGATATTAAGTATGATTCAGAGTGTTGTAGTGATAAACAACTCGACCCCCTGATGAAAGCATTTAATACACAAAAATTCAATTATAAATCCAAAATACATTCAAATTATTATACAAACAATAAAGTTTGTGCTAGTATTATTCATTCACTGAGTTGTGGCAATGAATGAAAGCGATAGATGAAGTTTTTTAATCCTTTTGTAATAGAAGCCTCAAAAATAATTGAATGGAATAAATACAACAGTGGTGGACAACCTTTGTTTTCGCGGCAAACCTTGGTAGCAAGCCGCACACTCGGTATACGACTAATACGGCAAATAAGTATCCCGAGGCACAAAGGTTCCACACCACTGAAATACACTTTTGCAAATAGGTAAAGCACGATGAGAAAACAAATAAAGTGTTTTTAACATGTTTTGCTTGTATTTGCTTATTTCTCGCAGCTAATGAAGAACACGCTTGAATAGTTGAAAAGCTTAAATAATAATGGATGTAATTATCGGTTCTAGAATAAATTCTTCTTTCCTCCTATACATATGCTCAACTTTATTTTGTTTACTTATACTTGGCACACAATCTGTTCAACAAAAAGTATTGGTTGATATACATCCGTTTACTTTGCGTATTATATACATTTTTCATAACAGTATCAGCAACAGCTGAGAAACTTTTTTCATATTTACCTTACCTCCTTGCTTCTTTCTCTTTGCTTTATCTTATACGTATTGAAAATGTAACATTTAAAGCTCTCGAAAGTATTGGATTTAAAAAATTGTAAATCAATACATTTTTCTTCCGGATGAGGAAAGAATTTGAAAAATTGGAATCATTAAGTTGGTAGGACGCAATAAGTGTCAATTGAGAAGCCATTAAAATAGTAGAATGTTGAATCTGAACAGTCTGGAAGGCTGATGAAATTGAATACAAAAGGATAAAAAGGATTAGGTTCATTGAAATGTTATAGATGTTTATGTTTTCTATTTCTACAGCACTACATCACCGACTGATTGATTATTTTCAATTTCTTCTTCCATTTTGGAATTGGCAGTAGTAATAATGGTAATAATAACAGCATTATATTATCTGAGATGAACATATATAGACTAGTATATGCCATAAGTTGCTGGGGTCGTTGAGATCAACAGTAAAAGATTACATCAAGAATGAGTAGGAGAATCAATGAACATTGTATCATCCATTACAATTACACACTATGAAGCGCGCCGTTTGCTCTCGTATAGAATTTTTTGAAGTTTCTTTCCTTTTCTCCTGTGCCAATCTTGATAACCTTTTTTCCTTACTCACTCGAGTCTGGTATATAGAAAGAAGCTGCTCAAGCTTACTTGTTACCCTTTCCCGACAATTCTTATACTTACTAATGTCATGTCTCTCATATCTCACAAAAGGAGGCCTCGACTCTCTCCTCTTCCTTTATTTCATATTCTTTTTTTCCTTCTTTAGCTTGAAACTGTGTTAAAGATTTAAAGAAAGAAAATTTATGAGAGGTTGTGAAAAGGGTTGCCTACAGAATTCTCGATGCTGTGCATATATACATGTTTTATTTTGGGCATGACGCAATGATGATGATGGTGATGATGATGATTATTGTGAGAAAATAGGATGAAAAGGATAAGAAAAAAGGCATTTGCAAAACAATTTTTTTTTTACAAAACGTCAACATTTCTTTACATTTTTTTTTTTATTTCATCCATTCTATTTTATTTTTTTTGCTCGGTCAAATATTTTAACGTACAAATCACACTTTCAGCAGCACTCTTAAAGAATGTCTATGATTATTCAAGCTATTTGTTAAGATAAATAATGAAAAACAAGAAAACAACGGAAAAAAAAATTATTTACACTTTCATGATATTTATTGATGATGAAAATGAAGCGATGTCTCATCGATAAGTAAACGTAAGAAGGAAGAGAAATGTGATGACAAGTTGTATCGTTGACTTGATTGTAATTGCGCTAGATTTCACTGTAAAGATAATAAAAAAAGAGGGATGAAAATGGAGAAGTGAAATAAAATGTTTAGGTATATATTTATAATATTGTCGATTTCAGCAGAAAAGGGAATCTTTATCTCATTGCTGTTTCTGCAAAGGTTTTTGTGGAATTCTTTTAGAAGTCGAAGGATTTAAGGGGTCTCAATAATTTGTGATTAAATTACAAGGAGATTTAAGCTTGATTTCTACCCGAATATTTTGGATGAAATCCTCTTGATTTCTTCAGTTATTCCATTTGATTTCGTTGTTAAAGAAAATGCTGACTCATCGCAAAAGGATAACATAGACTTTGATTAAAACTTTCGTTTATAAACTTTTAAATGACTTGAAACTTAGCCTTTTTCACAACGCATTTTCATTAAATTTATTCATTTTATTTTAATGGTTTTTTCAAGGTTTTTCAAGTTTTTGATAATGTGGAAGTTGCGTAATCCTCACGAGCGACACAAATAAAGAAGGCTTTATTACGCAGCCACATGGACGCCAGACAGAGGCGGAGCCTTTAAAGCAGAGCTTGAAGTTGAGTCGAATTTTACATGAAGTCGACATTTCATTCAAGATCTGAGTCGACCAGGAGCTCTTCTTAAAAGCTTCGTGTCGAAACCTTCTTTATTTGTGTCGCTAGGTACTAGAAATCCATTTTCAGTTTCACAAATTTACTAAAATTTTGAGAATTACTCATAATTTCACTATTTTATTTACATTCTAGTTAATGCTTCAAAAACATCAATGGAAGTCAGCTACAAAAGTGTGAATGATTTTCATTTATATTCCCACAAAACGTCTAAATTAGTTCGGTGGAAAATTTCTTCATTAAGCTCTACTAATTATTTTCATTACAAATTTAATAAATTATTCATAGCTCTAGTCTCGAATCCTTGTAGCGATCCAAACAGCACTTATTAATGAATAATTAATTAATGATCAATCATTCTTTTATTGATTATTAAATTATAACCAAACGATAATAATCGATAATGAGACGCACCTTGACTTATAATGTCTTGAATAGCTTTTAATGACAGAAATTATTCGACAAGTTGTTAAAACGATGATAAAGTTAGTTCGAGGAATTTTGTTTCAAAGGTTATAAGTTTTGTGAGAACTTTTAAATTGAAATTTCTTAGATCCAATATCCTCCCCATCATTTAAGACATTTCAATTCTTAAACCTTTGGGGAGACATATTTTTTTGAAAATTGATTCTAATTATTTACCCTTATCTGACTCAATAAATTCTTTCTTCGACTCATCGTATTACATTTCATTTATCTTATCTTAATTTGACATAAAAAAAGTAAAGTTCTTACCTAAAAACATAGCTTCTCTTGTGTCAATTGAAGGCAATGGTATCTCAAATTGCTGTAAGCCTTGCTGTTGTATAATCGTTTCCTTATTTCCACTCCATATGATGGGCGATATACTCGCAACACACTTAATACTCATTGTATTTTGCTCAAAATATTGCGGTGATATTCGCATGTTGAGACCAGTGGAAGTGCTGATAAGGCCATGGTTGTGATGTGTATCAGGATAATGAATGATATATTTGGGATTTGTTATCTGCGTTCCCATAAAATATATTTGTATAGATATTATATGTATACACAAGCATGCACGTTGACGACATTTGTATGTACGTTCGTACGTTGATGTCAAGAGAGTGATATTTGTTTGTGGTTTTAGGTAAATCCGGATATATGGTCGGTTGAGTCGGCATACACAGTGGAAGCATCGGTAGCAATAGAAAAAAGAAAAGAATGATAAAAATAAAGTGTTGAAATGAGATACATCAGCACTTTTTGGGGATTTTCCTGATTTCACTTCTACTCTCTCTCTCTCTATTTTTGTGTCTATTTAGTATCCACAAATGGCAATGGCATTTTTCTTCTCTTCTGTTGTTGTTTCTACTTCCTTTTCTTTCATACTCCCTATTGAAATAAAGGGAAAACATAACAACAGAAAAAGGACCAAAGAGGCACAGTAGCATACGCAATATACAAAAGAGATATAAAGATCGGAGTGACGCGATATGATGCGATTTCAAATGGAAAAACTTTTTTTTCTGCTGTTTGTATTATGAAGTGACTGCTAATTTGTATCGATTTGTCTCTCAACCCAAATTATCATCATGAGCATTAAATCGACAAATAATTGTCGACTTTGCAGCCTATAGCTGTCTCAATGGATAAAACCGATACGTACATGACAATCACAATAAGCGTGCGAGAGGCAATTAGAGAAAGGTATGGAAGCTCATTTCGATAATCGATATGACACCTGCTCACACACTTTTTCTTCAGTGTGTGATGAATTCTCGCTGCTGAGATTTCCCATTCCACTGGAAGTTATTTTATTTCTGCCTCATAATTCATTCGCTTCTCATACCTTCCTTTTCTTATCCATTTTTTTGTGAGCTCCACAGAGACATTTCTTTTTTTTTCTTTCATATTTTCTTCCTAAATTGCTACAACATGGAATTTTTGAAGCTCAACTTGTTATTATTGTCATGGGACGGTTAAGGAAAGAAAAAGGAAAAGCTAATATTCGATTTAGAAAGAAAAATAACAAACCATCAAGCTTTAAGGATGATGACACTTGTAAAAATGATGTCAAGAAATAAAAATAACAGGAGAAAAAAAGGAAAAGAAAATCAATTGTTAAGAAACACGAGGACGAAAAATTATTAAGTATAAAATACGAATGTTTTTCCTTTTGTTATTGCTATGCTTCTTGGAAATGTATGGAATGTGAAACGAGTAAAGTCAATTGAGAAATAATAAAGCTTATGAAATTGAAATATATTGAGATTTAAATAAATATTGAATGCTTTAAAGCAATGGTGGGGAACCTGTGTGCCGTCATAATTTTTCGGAAATTTTAAGAACCACATGTCGAGTGCGGCTTTCATCAAGGCTTACCACGAAGGTTTACCGAGAAAAATGAAAGGTTGCCCACCACTGCTTTAAAGACTTCAATTTTGGCTCATAATTTGGAAGCTTTAAAAGTGAAAATTTCACTTCGGTACTTTAGAAATTACGAAAAAGAACCTTTTAAAGACTTAACGAAAAACATCAACAAATACATCGTTTTCCAACAAAATACACCTCAACAAAAAAGTACTCAAATGCTGCTGTTATTTAAGCTTCATTAGCAAAAAAATAAATAAAATGAAATTTCTCAAATAATTTGTAAAGCGTGGGTAGAAAATTAAATGTGAATATAAAAAAAAACTCGCGGCTTAATTTCATTTCATTTACTATAAGAAGAACGATTTTCATTGATCGTGTTAGACACCGCATTTGATAAAAATCAAAACATTTAATAACTGTAATTTATAAAATCTCATTTTGTGAAATTCGATCATATTTCAATAACATTTTTTGTATTTATTTAAATTAAAATATTGATAAAAATTTCTTTCGAAGCCTGTCCATCAATAAAAAGAGTAATTTTGTTGTACATCCCTCTTTTTTATTACATTTTTCAATTTAGCTCAGCACAGCTTTGTTGTTATTGTATTTGATTGTATTACAGACTTAAATTATTGCAAAATGTTTTTTTTTACTCTTGTTTGACCCAAATAGTATGCTGCAATTTATAGTGGATTTGAGCAGAGCTTCTGAAGCTTTGTGCCGTGGACAAGCAGTTACATAGTCAGATGAGAGGGGAGGAGGTTGAATTTGTATGGATTGCTAAAATTTATGGAAGTTTATGGGAATTTATCATGAAAAACCTTAAAAAATTAAATATATTTCCAAATGGGGGAGGAGTGGTTTGATCTTTTAAATGCCCTTGGTCAGTTCTGTTGAACAATATCATAGATTTAGCATACCGCGTGCTACGAAAATATGAATTAAACTAAATGAGCTTTTAAGATTAATTTAATATTTTTTAATTCTTCTCTAAAACTATTTGGATTATTGAGATCTTTTGAAGCATTAATAATTATGTAAACGTCTATTAAAGTAAATAACATGATTTTAAATATCTGAACAGCATGAAAATTATTGATTTTAATTTAGTTGATGAGTCAATTTCTCCAACCCAAATTCAAAATAAATCTAATGAACTTTATTAAATTCTATATTGATCAGACATAGAATAAGAAAATGTGTCAGAATATTAAATGCTTAGTGAAAAGTCATAATTAATTCAGGATTCATTTGATTTATTAAAGATATTTCCATCAATAAAAATCATCATCTAATGAAAAATTGGTTATTCTGTCAATAGAAATTTTCAAAACATCAAAAAATCCTCGCACCACAACAAAAAAATACAACATTTTCTTCTAACTTGTCACCGCTTGTCGTATCGCGGCAGCATTGATTGATTATTGCTTTTTAATTTTTTGTCAGCGGTGCCATGAAAACAAATTGCTAAATTATTAAAACGAGAAACTCGGAGGTGGGATGAAAAAAATATCAAAAAACGCCTTTTTCACTCTCGCTTTCACGTCAATGTCGATAAATTTTTTATATCACAAAAAAATTCTTCTTTTTCTAAGGCAAAATTGAAAAGTTGGGACATTATTAATTTATGGCGCATTTTTTACTTTTTGATCAATCTACAACTTTGCTGTAAAAATTACAGGAAGTAATTCCGAAAAACACAAGTTGGTTAATCGATCCATATTTCAGCATTAGGTCGACCGAGACCAAGTCAGAGTTACACCGGTCTGGAGTCAGTTTTTAGATCGATTAAACAATCTATTCCAGAATCCTGGAAATCCGAAATCTGCCATCGTGATGCCATCAGGGTAACTTTAAGTCTTACGGTTAATACGGTGACGCAGGGGTGTCCTAGCGAATGCGGTTTGCTTAGAAAAATCTTAGTTTTCTTTTAGTTCTCTACTACAATTTTTCACTATATTAAAGCCACCTCCGTGTGCACAAATATGTGAATCTAAAAAAGACGTGGCTTTCATTTGGTGCTAATTAAGGAACTGTATCAGATTCTCGAAAGCTCCTTGAGAAATATATCTTCATTTGTTTCGTAGAAGACACAAAATAGACAAAATGGAATGACAAGCACAATCAATTCCCCTAAAAAAATGCGTAAAATATACAAAACACAAAAAAAGGAATTTTTGATGGAATGAGAAACGACAATTCATTAGCATTATGCGAATTTAAGCTTCGACAAAGAAGAGAAGAAAAAAAAAAATTCTCATATTTTTTTGTGTCTCTTTACTTTCCTACACAATGGAAATATGAATGAAAGAAAATAAGAGGAAAAAATTGAACGGAAACAAGTGGTTTGTTGCTTTTTCATTTTCATCATTTGCCTCATCCATTCACTCAACAGTAATGATTATAGTAAGCAACTGTTCGAAATGTTCCACAAATAGCAGAATTCTTGCTCATCAATTTTCATTATAATGGAAAAATATTTGCCATACCATTAGATAACGAGAGAAAGACAAGGAGAAAGGAATAAAGTGTGAATGAGAAAGATAATCTACATACCGGATTATCATTGATAAAAAATTGTAACTTTGATGCCGGATGACTTCGTGCTGATGTGCAATTTAAATTCAATTTGTCACCCGATTGATACGTCTGCTCTTCGCCATTTATAAATGGTCCGTTAGTTGGAAGATCTGTTTATGAGATGAAAATTATTGTCGATGACATTTTTGGGAATTAAAAGAGGAAATAAGCATATTCCTTCAATACATAACTTTTAATGTTATGCAATAAAGGAGGATACTTGTGCTACTCATAGCATGATCTGACACAATTAAACTTACAAACAACAAGCATGTAACTTTCTCCGTGTACGCTTGAAAATGACGGTCCCTCAAGAGACACTTCGCATTTGTAAAGACCTGTGTGCATGAAAATGAGAACAAAAAAGTTTTTTTTTTTTTTTTATAAAAAATTAATTCAATATAAGAAGCCAAATGAAAGGAAACTCACTTACCGGAACTTTTTAGTGAAACATTTCTTAAAAAGACTTTGTGGCTATTGCTTCTCTTGTGCTGTATATAAAAGAATATTTAAATTTTATTATTCAGAATTTTATAAAATTTTAACATCTTTTCAAAGAAAAACTTACATCGACTTTTATGCCATCAAAACTGTAACTATTCTGTGGATTACTCGCCCTTGGAACATAACGATAAAATTCCTCACCATCCTTATACCATTTTACAGAATATAACGTTTCATCCATATCCTCCTCATTATCATAATACAAATAGTTGTTACGTCGATAATGATGACGAGAATTTGTATTTTCATAACCAGAATTAAATTTGTTTATGCTTCGATTATTTAATTCATATTGACATTCGAGTAGTGCATTTTCTCCACGATATTTTATTGATGGTACAACCAATTTTGCTAATCGTAGACTATTTGTGGCTTCTGTAAAAGAAAAATTTAAATAAATAAGGATGAACATTTTGTGGGTGATTTTATTAAATTCTTGAGTGATTCCAGAAGGAAATATTCTTTTGAAGAATTTTGGATACAATCATTGTTAAAGGGACCGTTCACTTGTTACGTAACGGATCTACTATTTGTCCCCTACTCCCCTCTCCGTAACAAAATAGTGATGAATGTTCATGTTTATAGTTTTAGACGTAACAAAATTTCAATCCTCAAATAAGCACGTTACATAATAAGTGAACGACCCCAGAGCTAAATTCCTTTTAAATTTGCATATTTCCATAATTTTTGAAACAATTTTCTGGTTTCCATAGAAGTCTGAGCTCATTATTTTTGAACATATAATAGGAATGCTAGAATGCTCCACATTAAAAGGCTTTTGGGATTTTTACGCATATTTAATTCTGAATCATTTGAAGACTCAGAACTTCTAAAAAAATTCCCACTAACCCACATATCATTATTAAAATAAATATTTTCATGATTTTGTGAACATTAATAGCTCATGATGAAGCCTCATGTGTGCTTAGCGTGTATGCATATTTTTCATTTGTACATGCCATGAATATTGTTGCATATCACTTTCAATAGCATATTTGTGGCATCTAAAATAATACGTTTGCATTTATGACAACAGTGGATTTTTCCTCGTTTTTTTTGTGTCTTGTTTAAATATTTGCCTTTCAACATTTTTTGAACCAAATAATTCTACTTTTGTCATTTTTTGTTGCAAAAATCATATTTTTTTAAATGCCTATTTTTCGCGCGTTTGGTGAAATATCCGACACGTAGATATTTGTGAAAAGTACAGCAATATCATATTTTTAATACTGGTAGTTTTATGATTAGAAGCGCACTTTTCATTAAAACGGCTCTATTTGAATAGTTTTTTTCTTTTAATTTCGTCAATTTTTAATTTTGCTTTATTAAATTTTGCTAATCAAAATATTTGAATATTAGTTTTAATTCTCTAAATTTCAGTCACATCAATTTTTAATTTAGCAAATAAAATTTTATTAAAATTTGCTTATAGTATAATTTATAAAAATGATTTTATTTAAGTCAATAATTTTGTCTTTTGTGTGCCTTTTTGTAAAATGTTTTCTTTCTTCTGTGTAGTCAATGCAATAATCCTAAGACTTCGAGATCTTCCAATAATTATACCTTGTAAAAACTATTGAATTTGTCGACTCATTACTTTTTTCCAGAATTATCGTCTAACGAATTAGGGTACTTTACTATGCCATAACCTTTGCACTTTTAATTATTTCAGTTATTATGCCTGGACACTACAATTCAAAGTCAGATCGGAAGTATTCTAATTTGATGATGACATTATGAGTGCATTATTCAGAAAATTTGACAAGTCATGGAAGGCTGTGAAGCTCTTTCAATATATAGTATAAAAACCTTCCACTATAATGGTTCACTTAGTGGGACTGCAATTCAAAAATCGGAAGACATGATTTAAAAATCTTTCCTGCGAAAAAGGACAAGTCTCTACAAGGTCTCATCATGATCGCAGGGTCGGTATTGCAATAATTTGGTACCGAAGTACTTAGACATCCGCCAAAGGGTCTCTTCAACTCACAAAATTGAGTATGTTTAATTATATAGCACGTTCATTTAAGACAGTATGCTCATTATTTGTTAGAATAGCAAGAATGAATTAAACTAACTTCTAACGGTTTTGGTTGCTAAGGTAAATCTTCATTTTGATGCTAAGGGAAATTTCAAAACTACATAAAAATCTCAAAATAAGTACTTAAAATTACTCATTTTTATTCATGTCGAAGTTATTGCAGTTCTTAAGAACCTCAATGACGTAAAAGTTTGTGAATCAGAAGTAAAATTTTGTCATGTGAAAATATTTTACATCAGAAAGTTTTCATGCATATCATTTTTTGTTATTTAAAGTTTCGCATTCTGTACGACACAACAAGAGAGATTCCAAAAGTTTTGTTTGTACAATTTTTTCAGTTTCTTACAGTTTCTTTATAAAATAATTTACTTTAAATTTAAGGAAATAAGTTTTAACATACTTAAACAGGTGATGCACAAACATTTCATTATGCACCATAGGAAGCAGACATTTCTGTCGTTATTCTGCTATAAAAAAAAGCACGGAAGAGTATGTACAACTGTGAATAAAGGTATGAGCCTTACACACTTTTCTTCGTCACACATTCTTTTTTCCTTCATACTTGGATTGCAAGTTTGTAAAATATTCATCCTCACAAAACATGCTCAACATCAACTTATGAGATTTAAAAATAAAATAAATAAAGGAAATAAAAGAAAAGTAGAAGCATATACAACATACACACATGTATGATAAGAGAAGGAAAACTTATATAGTATACAATGTATAGGATATATTATAGGCACACTTGAAAAGTAAAGTACATGTGTTTTGTGAGGATAATGCTTTGTTGTACTAACGACATATCATAAATATGTAATGACTAAGGACCTTTTGTTAAGCTTTACAATGCATATAACTCCTTATGTTCTGCAATTATACACACATGAACGTACAATATTTATGGCATACGTTATTATAATAAAAATAAAAATCACTGTCTCGACGCCTTAATGTGTATTTTTAAAAAGATTAAAACAGATTATAGTTGTTATCTGATATCCTATTATGTATGTTGTAAGACTCAAAACAAACAAACGGAGATGGAAGAAGACATAATGTTGAATTTTCCAAATGAAAGGATTTGAATAAAATAAAACATCAACTTACGTTCGCATTTATTCTTTATATATACATTTTGAAATAGAGGAAGAGATTGATAGCTAAAAAAAAAATGTGAAAAGCCTCTCCAATACGGCACTTTTCTGTTTTCATTTCACCTGCTAAGCCTTCTTTGAAATTTTAATTCGAAAATGTTTTTCGATTCCTTCTTCTTCTTCTTCTTCTTCTTTAACACTTTTTTCACTTGATATAATATATATTTTATTTTATTTTATAAAGACGGTAAAGTGAGAATAAAAGCCGAACGAGACGAGTTAAAGATATTTTTCATTGGAAATTCAAATAGGTTTAGCAAGAAAAGAAAAATGATAGGGCGTAGAAATAAAAGAATTAAAATTGAGAAGCCTTAGTGGTGCTCTTTTAAATTTTTAAGTATTATAAATTTAAAGCATCCATTATCACTCAGGAAATATCGTACAACAGACTTTTGTCAAGAGCAAGTCATTAAAAATTTAATAAAGCACCTTTTTGATGTCGTCTTGTCTACCTTTCTTGTCATAAGTAATGGATTATATAATTTATCGTTGCTACGTCAAAAAAGATATCAAAATATTAATTTTTCGTCTTTCTGTTCTGTGCTGCTATTTTTAGTTCTGAGGATATCTTATTGAAAAGTATGACAAAAGGATTTTAATCGTTGCTTTTTTATTTACTTAGATTTGTTGGGCAACCTGTGTGCCGCTAAAAGTTTTGGAAATGCCATGAACCGTGTACAGTTATGCCCTTTGTTGTTCCGTTCGATATGAGCCGAGAAAAATAAAAGGTTGCCCACCACTGACTTACAGGTTAACTTAGATTTAAACATGAGATATTCATTTAAGTCAGTCTTTTGTTTATGATTTTCCTCAATTTTAAACCTTGATGGATATAATCAAAAAATTTCTGAGAATAAAAAAAGATTTTTTAATCGCAATAAATTTTTGGATTACATGAAAATCTTATTGGCTTCAGGTTATTGTTTTCAAATATCAGCAACAAATAAATGTCTTGTTCTTTTCGTCCCGCAATGATAAATTTCAATATTTGACAGACATCACGATGAACAAATTTGTCATCAAACCTGAGTAGTTTTGGAGTCTCGTTTTTTGGATTAAATTATTTTTTGACTTTAGAAAAAATGAATGTGACTTTTATAAAATCTGATAAATTTTGGTTTTTGTGCCTAGTAATCTTATGATTAACAAAGATTAGGAAATAAATTCGTGGTGTATATTTTTTTTTTTCAGATTACCGAATATTTTTTGTGCTTTTTATGTTTGCCTCAGAAAACAGGACCCAAATTTAGGTTTAAATTTACTCAACTTCAATTGTGTGAATTTGATTTTTTTGTATTTTGATGAAAGAAAGAAATTTTTTTAAATATTTTGCAACTTTAAAAAATATGAATTCTTGATCCTATTCTGATCAAAAAGTTTGGGATTAATGTTTTTTTTTAAAAATTTACATTTTCAAAAAAAATGGTTATTTCTTATGAACCTTAATGTAATTTTCATGTTTTAATTAAGAATTAAAAATATCAAAAATGAAAAAAGGAATAAAATAACAAAAAAAAATTATAAATTCTTGCAAAAAAGGCTCAAAAAAATCCGAAAATTATTGTGAAAATTGTAGTTTTTTTAGGCATAACAACATTTTAATTAATTTTTTTAAAATTTAAATTTAAAACTTGAAATTTTTTTTGTTAAAACTTAAATTTAAAATTAAACAAAAGTTATGCTGCAATTTTAAAAAAATTATGAAAATTGAAATTTTTCTTGTAATATTCAGATGAGCATCTTAAACATGGTTTAATGGTCATATCTCAAAATCTAATTTCTTTACAAAAACTTAATACAAATTACACTTTAATTGAAATTTCAAAAAATAAATTTCATCTCCCAAAATGTAATTTCATCAATTCTCAGATTAATGTCCTGTCTCATGTCATAAAACACTCAACTTTTAATTCTACAAGACATATTGGAAAATTAAAGAAATGAAAACACTTCTTGTATATAAAATATCACATCCTGCACTCACTTAAGTAATTGAAAAATGACACGATAAATATTTTCCGAGGAACATTTCTCAATAAACAAACATTTATCCTACAATTTTGACTGTTTTTATCAAATAAATAAGTGAAGGCTGTATATGTTTTTGCGTGTATGCTACAAAAAAAAAATGCTTCTTCTCACATGGAATAGTCACATAAATTTTCATTTTTATTCTTTCCCACAATTTTTTTTCTTCTTTTTATAAAAAAAAGTTTCGAATTTTTTGTTGTTGCTTCTTCCAAAAAAGAAATTTTCATAAATTTATCACTTATTGCCCAATTTATTATGGAAACAAAATTTCACTCTCGATTTGGTTTTATTCTTGGGGTTTGTTTTGTAAAAATAAAAATATAGTTTAACTGTATCCATAAAACATCCTCACCTTTTTCAAGTAGAAGTAAAATTATACCAAGTCGAAATATAGAATTCATATTTGTGCTGTATTATAGTTAAATTCCACTAAAATTAATTTCTTTGTTATATTTTTTGCCTCTTAGTCGTCGACAAAAAAATAAATTTAAATAATGCTAACGTGCAGAAATTGTTTTTTTCACAAAACGAAGACTAAGTTTGCGTTTTTATGCTGATTTTTATATATTTTTTATATGTTTCGCGGTGCGAATCGCGAGAACGAATTTTTCTCGTTCTGTTAACAATCGAGTGATATGAAATACTGATTTTTTTCTATCCACAGACGTTCACTCGATGTTCTTAATGTACAAAAAGAAGGAAAAAAGGTCGCTAAAGAGAGAAATTTAAATCTTGGAAAAATTTTCTCTCATTTTCCAAAAATTTTCTCTCAAAATTATTTTCTTCTCAATTTGTGTTCCTCATTTCCCAATGCATATTGCATTTTCCTGTCAGGATAAAGACTCAGCACAAGAGTAGCAACAGAAAATATATGTAATGTAACACATATTCACATCGACATTTTATCAATCACTTGGATAGAAAAAAAATGATAGTTTCGCGCAATATGCATAAATGCACATCAATCATATGATTTATCGTGCTTCTGATTTTATGTAATGCATGAGTTGTTGAGATTTATGCCAACATTGAATACATAATTGACCACATTAATATTCGTATCGTGTTATATGTTTATTACGTTTCATTATTATGAGTTTGAGTGATCGATATAATTTGTTTTATTAATCGATTGGTTTAGAATGTCTGGGAGCTATTCCTTTTAACTGTTTTCTGTGCTGTCTGCACAATACTCATGGTACTCGTTAATGCCGCGTTTTGATTATTTATCAATAATTTTCGACAATATTTTTATTTTTTTGTTGGAAGTCCCTTGTGAACATTTTCAATTCATCGATAATAGCACTGCTTAGACAGCCAATGCGCTCGAGGAATGGGGAAAATACATTCATTTAGGAAAAGTTTTTTTGAAATTAATATTTAATGATATGAAAGCATTTGCTATAATTTAAGCACAAACTTTTGTGCCTTTGCTGTTGCCTTCGATTTGCTTGTTTTCCTCCTTTTTCACATATATTCTTTTTGAATGTATCGAAGGGAATAAAAATGAAATTATGAATGAAATGTTTGTGTACTTTTATATATATTTTTCTTCCTTTCTATCTATTTTATTTCTCTTTTTTTATCTGAAATGTCAAATTGAGTTTCAAATATTATTGACATATTTATAGATGAGTGGAAGGAGAATGGAAACAGAATTTCCTCAGTCAATTTGATCAACTAAATATGATGGAAATGCGATTAGATACATATGTGTACCTGTGTATTGGTAATAGTAAATTTAGATACTTATCGTAATGTTCTGTATGACTTTTCAATTTGTTTAATTTTGGTATTTGATTTAATTGCAATAATTAATTGATTGCTGAATAAACAGTAATTATGGAAAATATAGAAATATTTAGTTCTTATTTTGGAATATTTTCAGGAAGTTGGAAGGACACAGAGTTTTTAAATTAGTCCGTATAGCACAAGTCAGTTAATTGATACAAAATCCAGCACAAGGCTGGAATAACTCTGACATGGTGCTGCTTTAAAGCCGAGTCAGAGTCACGCTGACCTGAGGCTGAATTTTGATCCATTAACCGATTTGAGTTAGTCGACTGAGTATCCATTCAAATTGACTGCTTTTATACATACGCTTAGTAACATATACCTGCATTTCCTAAGCAATTTATCGTGCAATTCTAATCTTCTACCAGAGCTCAGTTCAAAGCATTCAGGCTCTTTACTATTTAAAGTAAAATACTTTTTTGAACTGCATAAAACTAGGACGATTAGATTTAAATGAAAGCATTGCTCTTACAACTGATTCTTTAGAAAACTGTTTACGCATTCATGCCTTATAGAACTTTGCAGTAAAGATAGAAAGTCATCTCCATGAAATCATTCATTTATTACAAATCATTTAGATGTAAAGTTTCAGTTTTTTTTTACTATAGAAGGAAACTTTCCTCTATGCTTTTTTTTTTCATTCTCAAAATGCCATTCATATCATCATCGTCATCATCATCACATGTATATTGTGTATAAAAAATAGATGTGAGAGAAATTTTCCCTTTCATGTAATGTTTATTCATGCGATAAGCTTCATAGCTGATGATGGAATTTCTGCCCGCATGAATAGTCGAGTTAAATATCTAAAGATCAACACATAATCTTATCTAAAATTACGATTTTTAGCATAATTTTTGAAATGCATGAGCATTTTAGGTATCCACTGATGAGCATCTAAAATTAAGGAATCTATGCAGAAATTAGACAAAATTTAATTGTATAATGAGTAAATGTATTGAAATTCATTTCGTAAAAGTTGATTAAACTATCAAAAAATGTCAAAAAGTGACCATACCAAAAGTAACGGACATCAGACCAAAAAAAATGCGCTCCTGTTTAATCCCCCAAAAGAAGCAGAAAAAGTAAGACAACTTTTAGACTCATTCTTCAATTTCTTTAGCAAGAAAGGGTTTTGTCATTTTGCTGTGCTGCAATAAATGATAGAATCATATATTTTGAATAGAAAGACTCACACAAGCACACAAATATGCAATCAATAGACATGGAGAGAAGTCAAAAAGGAGAAAATTAGAAGATTTAACGTGTTTTATATTCAGACATTGAAAAAAAAAAGTTCTTCGTTTTTGTGTCTTCATTCAACTAAACTGACAAGAATGCCTGACATTATTTCTACCAAGAAAGAAACGTAAATGGAGATGGGAAAAGATAGATCATGACAACAACGAGAGAGAACGAGAAAGTGAAGAAGAAAAAAAATTATTAATGCTTCCTTTTTATTATAAATGGTTTTTCATTCATTTTGACTTAAATTTGTTATATACAGTATAGTGTGATGCGAGAGAAATGATAGTGCTATCAAGTTGAGCGATAAGTGAGGCCCCAAAAATGCCCTAAAGGCCGTTCATATTTCATATGCTTTTTTTTCTCTCTCACACTTCTCTGCTGTTTCATAGACTACTATAAAAGGCATTAATGGAAGTAGAAAAAAAAAATTATTATATATTTTAAATTGTGATAGCGATGCCTTTAAGCACTTTAAGGTTCTCATATTTTTCCTCAATCATCGTCATCAACAACGTTGTCATGATGATGAATAAATAAAAGTTTAGAATATAAAGGTAAATCACATGATGAGATATTAAAAGCTTATTCGAGATATTTGATATGTCAGCATGAAGCTCTTCCTCACTCTTTCTTTTTACTTTTTTTTTTTAATTTTTAAACAAAGTCACAGAAATGACAGTGAAAATTTTTATATTGCAATATTTCACATCTTCTTTTACTTACGTTACATAAAATTACCTGAATATATTATATCTATTGCAGATGCAGCAAACATGTATGTCGAGGAATCTGTCAGCTAAGACAGTCGTGAATTTATTTAACTTATATTTCTTTCATATGTGTAATGCATATTCATTTTTATTCTATTTTCTTTAATGCGAATAAAAATATGCAAAATGAGAAAACTGCACTTGATGTTGCTATTTAAATAACATAAAACGTGATCTTTACATTTGCCTTACTTCTATTCTATTCTTATACAATATTCAGCATAAGTGAAAACGTCTGCTGAACAAGAGATCTTCACTGTATCTTTTCTTTGCTTAGTAATCCTTTTAAGTGAACACAAAATATGTTAATTTCTATTCTAGTCAAGAACTTATGAGCAGACGCACACGTGTGCATGAATATTGGTTTCTACTTTTTATTTTCATATGTAAGGACTTCTTTGAATGGTTAGTTCTGCTTCTTTAATAACTTTTTTTATTACTTGACATATCAAGGAATGTCAGAGTCAGAGTTGGTGTCTACACAATTAAATTGAATTAAATCTAAAAATGAAATCCTTTGCATCTAGCTACAAACTAGTATGTCCATTATACTCCCGAATGGACAGCTAAACATAATGCTTGGTTAAAAACTAATTTACAGACCGTGCCAGAGAAAATATCATTTGTAGATCGAAGGTTTAGTTAACAACTAGACATTATTTCAGGTTATCCACTTGAAGCACTTTTATGAAATATGAATTTAGAATTCTATTCATATGATGTCCATTTGAGTCTTTGTAAACCCTCGTCCTTCTTGGATTTTGCGAGAATATTAACTGATTTAATATAATTTTTCTCTTCAGAATCGAAACCTTTTCTCTTTTTAAATTCCATGTCTTCATAAATTTAATCGATCAGCATATTTTATTAAAATTGGTCATCCATCAAAAACAAACAAGCTTTTTCAATTTAGAAGCATTTTATTTACGATCAATTTTTTGTAGAACAATGTGAATTGTAAAAACCGAAATATGGAATGTTTTATGTCGATTTTTTTAAATTAAATTCCAAACTTCTCCTTGCTTTCATTTTATCCAAACGTTTGTTTGATTTATGACCAAATGAGAAAGGAAATAAAAAATTGATCTTTCCTCTTAGTCAATTCTTTTACTCTGTATAACTGTATATTTCAATTTTCTCAAAAATTTCTAAAACATTTGTTATTAAATTCACCTAGGAATAACGATAAGAGCAATTGTGATTGAATTGGAAATAAGTTAATGCATATTGCAGAAGGAAAGTTTGTGTAGTGAAACATATAGTATAAGAATGAAAGTAAGTGGATTGAGAAAAAGAAAAAACCTAAACCATCAAGTAGTTTTGGAACGATCTTAAGACATTTCATTCTTCTGATTGCATTCAATACTGTTATTCAACTTGAAAAAATAAATAGATTTCAATATGTACACAATTCAGGAAGAAAGAAAAAAAAGGAAAGCATTCATCGATAACTTGCTTGCATTTTAACGTTAACTGAAGTGCCATTAAATCCCATATACACAGAAATGAGTGAATAAGTAGTATGTAGCAGTTGCTCAACTCTTTCCATCAGTTTGATTGATGGGAAAATTGAAAAAAAAAAAAATAAAAAGAATTGTAAAGCATTATTGTCAGTGCATTTTTCCGAATGCTTTCCCATCAATGAATAAAACTCCATTGCAATTGCTGAAATTGCTTGCTCTCAAACGTCACATTCTATCTTCTTTTACAATGATTTCATCTATCGATTCCTTTTTTTTTAAAGGATTCCTCTTTCCTTCGTTTTTATCTAGTCATACAGACGGAATAAGATGAGAAACATTCAATTGTATACACATAAAAGAACTAAAATGAGGTACATCAAGTGCTATAAAGCAGACGGAATGTAACCTATATATGTGTTTAATACAATTCACAAGAAAAGCTGTATAGCTTTCATTTCAATTTCTTCTAAACTTTTTTAAATGATAAACTGAAATGTGTGCTAGAGTTTATTTTCATGCATTATCAACGTTTTTTTTATACTCAATTCATTTCAAAAATATTGTGAATTCATATATGTGCAAAATGCTCTTATGTATGTTTTTCTCCTATAGTTATTTCTATATCTCCTTTATATTGCATTAAACTTAAATATTTTTTTGTTGCTTTCACAATATGCAAATTTCTTTCATTTCTTTTAGATCGACAATGCATCGCAACTTTTCTCTTTATTCTGGCAGCTCAAGAAAATGACATGAATTTTTTAAGCACACTTCTTGAGCATAGTCTATTGGCTGAATTTCATTTTGTCCTTTGAATTTAAATTATTATCATAAAATGAACGAATTAATTGTTTATTTTTATTGACATCTTCCTGGTCGAAGTATCACGTAGACGACCAAAGAACTAATGGAAGGAAGCAGTCGATGGTGACAGTACTGCACATATAATTGGGAATTGATAAGTGGTAGTCAGCAATAGAGCTAGTTGTAGGTGGCAGTTATTAGGGGTCGTGGATCAGAATTGATCTGTATGGCCAGGGAAGTAAGTATGTTTAAGTCGAAAATATTGAATTTAAATAGAGAATCGGAAACAATTATTTTGATAAAAATTGAATTCCACAAATTTTAAGTTTGTACCTAGACATTCGGTCGACTTCTGTTCGATTCGGTCAAGCAATTCGATGTCAACCCTAAAGTTTTACAATGCTCTTATCAAGCTCTTATACGTAATACAAATCGAACAAACTCTAGGACAAGTGATCAGAACTTTACTTTATACTTCATGCTTCATGAATATTGAAATTTTAAGTCGTTCTATTTTGATCATCGATCGATGCAATTTCTCCACATACCACTCTGAGGATTTCATCTACTTATGTCTTTTTCACTTTCTTAAATAACTACACGATTCCACTCTTTCTTCCATTGTAGCTTAAAATGCATTTTAAAAAAATATAAACTTCTAGAACGGTTTTAGAATTTGGTATCTAAAATTGTATCTTTATTATGTTTGCTCATGTACGTATATGTTGTTATTTAAAGTGACTGCTATTCACTGATATTGAAAGTGCATTTTTGAGCATAATGTACTTATTTATTTTGCGATTAAAAAGATTGAATCCATTAAAGAAAATTAAAATGCTAATTTTCTGTGAAGTTGTTTTTAAATGTTCTTTTGAAAACTTTTCATGATTAAACTTAGACGTGAGCAGTTAAGGAACATCATTCTTTTGGGGAATTGCATATCCTATTTTATCAGCAGATTGTTTTCGAAAGATATGCTTAATATGGTTTTATAAATGATTGAATTTTGGAAAACGTAATTGTTATTGTTATTAAATTGGGGCTAATTGTTTAAAATCTGAATTAAGGATGGCTGATATGATTTGAAAATTTAAAGAAATTGGTTTGATTTTTACTATACTGTGCTATCTAAATAGAGTGGAATATGGAGTATTGAGCTATATCAGAATCATATATAGACAATTCTATCATTACGATAGTAATGATTATGGTCAATAATATCGTGAGTCGATGTGGCCGAGTGGATAGACAAGCAGTAGATCTGTATGATTTTTGATATGGCTAGGATTTGCACAATTCTCTAGACATTGTACATACATATATACTTTACTTACTGTGAAGATTATAAAGATTATTTTTGATCACTGGTTTTCCTTAGACAGGACCCAATCTTGTTTTTATCAACAGATCAATATAGCAAATTTGACTTTTTAGAGTTAGAGCCTCTAGTAGATTCAAAAATGACTATAAACTTTTTGTTTAATTTTCCTAATCGTTGGGCCTGTTTTGGTGTGATGTAAATGTCAGTATTCTCATCTCCTCACATTTTGTTATTTAAAAAGCAATCCCTCAGTCGAATCTGCTGAAAGCATCATTTTAAATTGATAACAAAACATTTTTCTATGCAGAAAAAAGTAATAAAAATATTCTAACCCAAACTTTTTCTTTTCACTTTCCATTTTGTCTGAAAATTTATTTTTTTCATCTTTGGTTGTTTCTGTTAAGGTGCCAAAATGAAGCAAAAGAATTGAAGAAAATGAAAAAAAAAGAGGAGAAAAAAAAAAAATTATATAAAATTGGATGCACGTGAAGAAAATGTTTGATGTGCGGCAATTTATGGAATTTTTCCTTTCTATATTATTTTATATAACATAAAGGAAGGCATTATAATGTAAAAAGGAAGTGAAAAGTGATAACAATTGAAATTTTATGAACATAACTTTTTGTTGTCCAAAATATAAATCATTTTTTCCCCTCAGTATTTCTTTTTTCCAACCATTATGTTATTATTTTATTATTGTAGAATTTTCCGACATTGCCGTTGTGTAGTAAATTACAACAAAATTAACACATTATTCATTAATCAAATGTGACTGTTGTTACCGTTACTACCATGTTGTCATGTACATACATACACACAATCATAAGTATTTTCCACTTTCCAAGGCTTTTTTTAAAAAAATAAATTATTGTTCTCACTGCCACCGACACCACCTACCTTAACATCGTTAAAAAAGCATTATTACTTTAGCTTTACCTGAAATAGCTTCACATTAACGTTGGAGACTTTTATGATTAAACAAATAATATTAAGGAGCAGAAGAATCATTAAATCTATATACGTGAATCAAGACTGTTTTATTATTTGAAATATATTTTTTACCCAATAATTACATTTTTTACTGTTATATCCTTCAACTTTGAACTGTAGACTTTATTTTCTATGTCGCAAGAATAAAAATGGAAATGTAAAGTGTGAGGAATGAAAGAAGAATAATATTATACAACAATTTTCCATCGATTTTCATTTTCATTATAATATTTATATTCATCCCTTCTCGTTGCTTTATTTTTATCGCGTTTTTTTTTCTATTTTCGTTATGACTTACTAAGGTGTTTTGATGTGAATAAAAATAAATAAATAAATGGATGGATGTATGGAGGGAAAACAAAAAACAAAAAAAGAAGTAAAGGAAATGGATGATTTTGAACAGGGAAAAATACTTAAAATGCTAATGCCTGACTGCAAAATTATGAAACTTTTGGTGTTGCTATATATTTTTCACTTGACACAAATTGAGAATCGATTTAAACACTTCATCCTGCATTTATATTATAATGAAATGAAATTATGTTGATTTTCTTTTTCTTACGCATTTTTGCATATTTAAGGAAAGATTTTCATTTATTTTGTACTTGTGCCTACCTGAAATTTTTTAAGTCAATCTTACTCATTTTCACAAAAGCTGATGAAATTTTCCTTTGGAGGGTTTTCAATGAATTTTTATGAAGACTCAATTATTGGAGGGTGAAAGCACGTTGACAGGAAAAGTTGCAATTCAAAAATGTCTGGTGCTACTTGTTTAATGGTTTTCGCTGCTATTAAAAGCTCCACCTGCAACAGTTAATCAATTTTTGCAGACAATATAATTTTAACAAATGTTTTTTAGCTTTAAATCCTATAAAATTTCATATTCTGACCTATTGTCACTTATGTTTGCCTATATGTATATCAATAGGGTGACTTTTTTCATAAAAGGAAACGTTGACACATTTTGTCTGCTGTCGCGATGTTGAAAATAACAAAACGAGCACATCGTTCACGTATCTGCTCTTTTCCATCTATTCATATATGAATGAATGGATGGATGAAGAGCACATTCTACTTAATGCTAACTATCTCCTTTTCTTTTTCCACTCTTTCAGTTTTCGATTTTCATTCAATTTTATTTGCACTTTACTTTACTCTGCTGTCAGTCAAGGATTTTTATGACTTTTCTTATTTTCCATTTACCATTTAATAGAAAAAACAAAAGTTTATGTTTGTAAAGGAATTTGTGTTGAATACTCAAACAGGCTGATGGAAATGTTTTTATTTATCAATAGTTTTTTGGTGGTTGGAGGCTATTCGAAGCCTAATTTTGAAGTCAGAAAATTTGAATAAATAGATTCACTTAATCTTATAAACTTTTAATTCATTGGTTCGTCAATTGATTAAAGTTTTGAATTATTTATTAAGCTGTAGATTGAGACAAGTGGCAATTATGCTTATTAACTTTTAATATTCTTAATCCTTGGCTTTAGTAAGACACAGTAAGATACTCTGTTGAATATTGGGAGCAAAATTTGTATGTTTCGAAATTAAGGAGTAGGAGTCGATTGGCCGAGTGAGCCATGCAGAAAACTTAAAAGCTCTGTGATGGAGCTTTCTTCATTTGAGTCACACGGGAATGTGTCATGCTTTGAACACATTAAAATAATTATTGGAATATATACACTTTAAATTTAATAACATTAAAAATTAAAAAGGGCGATAAAGGTGTCTGTTTGCTGTTAAGTAGCAAATGTAATAAAATTATGTAAAAAGCTGCTATTAAACTCCGACTCATGTCTAACTCTCAAACGCTACATTTTAACGCAACGGCAATTTTCCGAGTAGTAAACTGTAAATAAATGTATATCCAATTTTGTCATGAAAACAGGATAACGTGGGACTAAAGAATTATTTCAACAATTTTTCACATTGACTGTATAATCATCATGTTGCTCCTGTATGCATAGAGCGAAAAAAAATATATATATATAAATTTATGTGTGTGTACATGAAAAATGTGTGTATGTGTGAAAAATGGATGGGAAATTATAAAAGCCAAAGACAACAGAGATATAGAGAAGGGATAGAGGGAGACGGAGGATAGAGATGTTTAAAGAATTATTTATGCATAACAGACTGCGTAAAACAAATTTGCCATGAAATGCAAATATTGACAGTCAAATTTTTTATTACTTTTCCATTCGCTACATTTTATGTATGTGAATGTGTCGTTATAGGCATAAGCTATCCTTATATTCAGCACATTTTGTGACATTCCCTCACGTTCAAGAACGAACATGAATGAATGGATGTGTGTGCAGTAGCGAATAAAAAAATAGTCAAAGATAATAAAAATTTATGTTTGTTGAGGAGAAGAAGACAAAGAAATTTTTGTCAAGAAATTGCCGCAGATGCTTTTGATGATTTTTAAAAACGACTCCTTTTCGTACTCACTAATTCTCAAATCTTCCCACTGCTAAACATTTTAAGGAAGAAAACAAATAAACGCCTGAAAATTCAATTAAAAATTTTTCTGTTCTAAAATTTTCATTTTTTCACTGCTTTATTTACATTTTTTCTCTCTTTTTGGTTTGATTTTCATCATTTCTACATTATGATAATGTTTCATATTCGAAGGATTTATTTTGTCTTAAAATTTTCATCATTTTTATATCTCTATTCATATGTGAAACATAAGGCAATTCATTGAATTTTATTTTTGTTTATATTTACGTCACATTCAAACTTTTTTTTATCTTTTATCATCATTATCATCGCAATTATTTTCATATATTATCACACAATCGAATTGATTCCGATTGGAACATATTGAGATGTTGCCACTATGGGGACGAGTCAGTATATTTCAAGTATATTAAGAATCAAGTGACAATCACTTAGCGAAAACAACAAAATTTGCCAATTGGCTGCCACTTGATTCTTAGTATTTTTCAGCTTCGTCACCATTGTGGCAATATTTCAACATGTGTCGATCGGGGATATGTTGGCTCTCTTTCATACACATACCTCTTATTTTAGTATACATTACCAAACCAACATAAATATGATATGGTACAAATGATTCATGGCAGCCAGTTGTTAGCCGAATGGCATCCAAATTGCCATATGGATGACACCTGACTGTCACAAAAAAACTTGTGCTCGGGTAAGGCTTTGAGGATCATCTCAAGTTCTCGTTTTAATGGAATTTATCTCAATTATTCTGGATGTTTTCAGAAGAAAATCTCAAAAATGGAAACCCATCATCCACGCCTCGACATACATATGCTGTTTGTTTGTGTGCATTTCCTCATCATCTCGACAATAAAAAAATTCTTTTCTAGTATTTGTGTCATTATTATTATTATTATTTCTCGTTATTATTTTATTACCATTTTGGGTAATTAAACACTCTTAGTTGATTAATGAAATTTATGAGCTTAATGAGTGAATTTAATCTGATTTGTTATTCTTTATGAGTTTCAAGGGATGTGAAACTTTCTGATTTATTTTTTACATATTGAATCTGTAATTTTTGATAGAAAAAGAACCAAAAAATTTGCAAATTGTTATTTTATTGTTGATGTTTTACGTGCCTTTTTGAGAGACATAATTAAAAATTTTTATATTTCATTTCATGTTGTCGTTTATCTGCATTAAAATTGAATATATTGTCACATTTTATTGTTTTAATTAATTTGATGACGCTTCCATTAATAATGAATTTAATGAATGCTGATGATAATGATGAGATAATTTCTTTCAAGGAATGGTACATATTTGATTTTTAATTTAACTTTTTACATCTCAAAGATGTTAAGTTTCAATTCATAAAAATAAATTTACAATTTTCTGAACAGACAATGAGCATGTACATTAGTATGCTCAAAAAATTGACCACGCTCAATTATGTTGATTGAGTTAATTGACAGACGGAAGCCAGCGATAGAGCCAGCTTTAGACGTCATCTGATTGAGGTCGTCAATCACAATTGGTGCATGAGCTCGCTAATTTAGCTGAGTATGCTCCTTGTCTGTCAAGGTTTGAAAAACTTTAAACTTTTTCAAGTGTTCACACTTAGACATGATCTCGAAAATTCAAATAAAAATCTCAAACTAGAAATTCTAAACTTTTTGAACAGTCTTCAATTACTTCGTGATTTATTGAGATTTTCAAGAAAAAGAAGAACTTTTTGTATTTTCGAGATCAGTCGTGGGTGTGGACGCCTTGTACATATTTTAGCTGAATTGTTCACGCTTTTGAATATTTGCAATTTCTATGAAATTTTGTATACGTTAGTTTGATAAGACGATGATTTCAATGTTTTGACCTCGAGTGGACAATTTGACATTATGTCTGGCTAATAACCAGACCTAAGGTCGATTCATGACATTTTCTCTAGAATCCGTATAATTTGTCATTTGTCGACCGTAGGTCTAGCTTCTAAATTGACATTCCATCAAGTGATCTACTCAGGTGCTGTTCAGTTGCTTCAAATAAATTTTTTTACACTAATATTCTTATAACCTTACTCGTCGACTATTTATTTATCACCACATCATTTTGAACAGAGATTCAATATACACAATATATTTATATTAATTTATTAGTATAATGCAATCATAATCATAATCAATTAATTAATTATAATTTCCTACTTGTATTTCATCTGTAGAAATAAAACATTTGTTGGTAATTATTATCGGTTTGAATAATTATTTATGTGTATTAATTAATTTTACAATGGAATATTTATGGATAATAATTTGAAATAAAATTTATTTTATTAATTTTTCGTATCCCTTGAATTTATGTACTTTGTATATAGCACTACTATAATTTCAGTTCCTCATAAGTTCTATTAACTTAATCAGCAACAAAAAGTTCATCTAATCATGTTAATCATAAATCATTCATCATGATAATAAAGGAAAATAAAAAAAAAGTTCTTTAATGTAAAAAATTCGTTTGTGTTTCCATTATTTCTGCTACATTACCTTCTATGTACACAATAGTTAATGTATGAATTGAAAAAGTCCCCTAATTAGAAGCTCTCTTTTGTTATATTTATTTCTATCTCCATCCGGATATGCTAATTATATTATTAGAACATTAATTAGTAAGATTGCTATAAGGATAATTGCAATTGGCATTTTTAGACTCCACGCGCTGCTCCTCACTATGAAAAGAAACAATAGAATGGATAATATAAAGCTTTAATCATTCATATTGACTTAGTACATTATTAGCATTATTACCAAGCAGCATTGCTTCTCTACTATCCATTGATGATAATCGTCTATGAAGTACACTCTCTCGACCATTCTGTAACAATGGTGAGAGATTCGCTACACAACGTACCCTCATCACGCCATCGAAGAAATGCCGTCCATCGACAGGAATGTTTAAACCAAGTGATGATGTTATTAAACCATGTGCATGATACATATCACGGTAATTTGTTAGATAATTGCTGTTCATAACCTACATATGAAAATTGAGGAAAGTTTTGTAAGTAATTGAGTTATTTTGTTTGGTGCACCCACTAAAATGTTGATTACGATTTTCATGCAACTTAATGCAATTTCTTCATTAATGCGCAGATTTAAATTTTTATTTCCAATCTAAATTCAAGTTTTCATGATGATCAATAATTTAACAGAAACATTGAATTGGATTTTTCTTTTAAAAATTTTACTCATTTTCATAATGTGCTGCTTACATAAACAAACAATGGCACAATTTCTGCAGCTGACATTCACAAAATGTAAACCCAGTTGCTAAAATTTTCCAACAAAACAAAAGTAATTAAGATTTTTTGCAAATTATCTATAAAAGTTTTGCATTTTTGAACAAACTTCAAAAAAAGTGTCAGTAAAAATTAACACAACACCGACAAATGTTGAGGATGTAAGAAGTAGTTTAAAAAATACTGGAAGGTATAAATTTTTATGAAATTTTCATCATCATTTTCACAAGGAAAAATAATAATAATAATTTGCTGTGGTAAAACTGAATGAAAAAAGTTTTTTGTATATTTTTACTGACTTCATAATTGAGATTCATCGAGGCTGCTTGTAAAATTAATTTAGCGCAAAAATTCTCACAATATAAAAGAGAAACTGCTTGTAGTTAAGGGTTGAAAAAAAGGAAAAAAATAAAAGTTTTAGTTTTATACTCTAGATATGAAATGCAAATTTATTGCAAAGTAGCTTCCAAAGCACACAGAAGAGGTAAAATAACAAATAATAATTCAGGAAGAGAAATTTCCTGAAATTTACTTAGCAATATATCCATCCAAACATAGTTCTTTTGCACTATCTAACTATAGTTAACTGTAGCTTCTGTCTACCTTCATTTATGATAATATTTATTTTCCCTTTTAACATCAGCAATTCTTCCCAATTTTTCCATACTACTTTTATATCCTTTCTAACGTTTTCACTTCTTTACTGTAGTACGGTGTTGTACTCACTCACTCAATATTTAGTTATAAACTAGATATTCGTACTCTTATGAAAATATTGTTTAAAGCAAAGAAAATATTGAATATAATGAGATTTTGTGGATTTTCTGATAAATTCAGAGGAATTATTCTTGAAGTCAGCATTTTTTAGATTCATTAAATAAAAATGATTTAACTAGAATCTAGTGCATATTTAAATATTAATCTGTTGGAACTAAGCAGTTCTGCTTCAAACGTCCAACATGTTTATATCTAATTTAACAACCAAAATGTAACCAAGTTTTATTCAAGTCTTTTTGTTCAAAAAGATATTTTCTTAAATGTAGATATGACTTTTTCATCTAGAATCTCTCAGTTTTAAAAAGTTTAGTAAACAATATGATAGGGTTCGTACAAAAATACCTGGAACCTTGGAAGAGCTGTAAGGTACAGCCGAAGCAGGCGTGCATATCTCAAATTCAGAAAATGCAAGCCTGCGGTTCTTAACCGAGCTCTACAATAAGAGTTTGTTCAAATATTTAGAGACTTCTGTTTCAAAATATACAGCCATTATGATGCAATGATACAATAAGGGGTAGTTCCAATATTTTGTTACTTAAGCCTCAAAGCTGCTATGCTTAAACTTTACTGCTGTCATGATGCAATGATGGTGATATTTTAAATGTGCTGATTTGGTAAATTCATCAAACATAATTGTCATTGTACTTTTATGTCAATATTTAACTTTGGAAAAATCGATTCAAGCCTTTTTCTCCAGACAATGTCTCTAGCCAGACCCCTATCTCTTCTTTTATGGTTGTATATCCTCAGTTCAGCCATTAATTGTATGGAGTTCAAAATAATTTGAATTTAAATCTACATTTTCTTAAAAGATTACCTGACAAAAAGTAAGACGGATACTTTAAAGTCATTCAGTTCTGCCACAAAATTTCTTTTCATTATACTTGAGTAATAAAACATTAACAACAAGAGGAATTGAATTGTTGTGTGCGTATAATGACTTCCGTTTCTAATTTTAGAGAAAATTAAAAGCAAAAATATGCAGAACCTTATCTCTCAACATTAATTTGATTTAGTTAGCATATTCTAAGAAAATTATAAGGAAATCTGAATGGAAGAGGAAGTTGGATAAGGATAGGTTGGCAGGAAGACGCTTTTATCCTTAAATTCACCCTCATTATTTTTTTAGATCAAAACCTTATGAGTTCGTCTGCTTATGACTGCAAAAAGTGAAGCTTTAAATTAATATTTAATTTCCAACCTCAGCCCTACCGTCGTTTATGATTCTTCATCATAAATTCTTTCCTTCATATGTGCACATTAATAATTTTTCATATTGCCTCTGTTGCTGCTTTTAAAGAAAAAGAAAACGAATTTGCCTCTTTATACTACGCCAAAATTACATGACTCATCCATCTCTCTTTTCGCTATTCTGCCTTAATACTTATAATATTTAGCTAGCATAAGGAAGAGTATAAAAAACGCTTTAATTTAATTTATAGTCAGTCAAGTGATTTAAAGCTCCTATCCCCTCAAAAAGTAGAAGAATTTAAATAGCAAAGTAGGAACTGCCGCATGAGAATTGACCTGTAGCATTAATGCGTCTTTACAGTATTTATGACTCCTTTGCTATCTTCACATCATAATCATGATTTATCGTTTCATATGAGGGTTGTAAAGCTCTCTGAATAGAAATAATATATTTGCTGTTTACATTAATGAAGAAGTAATTCTGACTCAGCAAACGATGGACTACTTTTTTAGTACTTAAATAAACTTAATTTACCGCGCGTACAGAAGAAAGAATGAAATGAAGCACAGGAAGAAATTACAACATTAAAGAAAAAAAAATTGAAATATAAATTCAGGTGTGTTAAGCCTACACATAAACGGATGGAAGTTTAATATCTTTTAGGGGCCGGCCGCAAAAGAAAAATATTTTCAGAGTGCAAAAAGGAAAAATATATAAAAAAATCTGAGGAATTTGCGCTTTTGTAGACATATCTGACTAAGAATGGTTCCCCACTAAGCATGACGATTAAAATTATGGTTGTATTTTGGTATAAAGTATTCTTCAGGATTTTTGTACATCATAACAAACTTTTAATATCCATGCACATCATGTCCTATAGGACTCATGTCAACTGTAGTCAAATCAGAGCTACCAGACTCCAACTCAAGAAAATACAATTTTTTGAACTTTTGAAGTCCGAAAACTAAGTCTTGCCGATTCTGGCTCAAATTGGTATATGTGACAGTTGCTCCTTTAAAAAACCTTTATGTTAGTGAATACAACATCAAATTTCGAAAATTATATTTCTAATGTAGCTCCCTTTTGCGGTGTTTTAGTAAAGAAAATATTTTCATAACACATTTCTACAATTTTTTGCTGTTTTTACTGCTGGAAATTTCTGTTTTTCTTTTAGGATTTTTTTCTGTCAATCAAAAAAGTTGGAATATCTCAAAAAAGTGAGAAATAAACAAAAACAAGAAAATAAAATATTAATATGGAAATGAAAAAAATATTTTTTGATAGATTTTTAACATCATATCAAGTATAGAAATTTTGAGTCATTTGAATGTTTTCAAAAAATACTGTATTAGGGGAATGGGGGAAGCTGTCGATATGACTTGGTGGCTGACCAAGCGTCAAGTGTTTCACCTTCTCGTGATACTTGTTGATGTTTTCACAATGAACACTGCTAGTGACCCAAGATATGCCGGAACAAATCTCACCTATAGGGTAGCAGCCTAACAAACACTCTAGGCATAGATATAGGCTTACAACCTGCTATATTCGAAACCAGACTGTACAAAGAAGATTACAATATTATATTCTAAATTTGATTTAATTCAATACATTGTCACTAAATTTATGGTTTCATTACTGTTTTTCTGGGAAAAACCGTAAATTTATTTACGGTATCAGTTCTAAAATTGTATCGATGACTAATTTTTAATGAGTAACACCTTCGTGCGAGTAACAAAAATAACTTTTTTTTTTCATCATAAATTAATCGCGAATGTTAATGACGGTCAGAAAGTTTGAAATTTTATGTCTTGTAGGTTTTTCTTTTTCAAGCTTCCGCCAAAAATAGTTTTTCTTATTCAATAGAATTACAATTTAATTTCTAGTAATATATTTGGCATGAGCTTTAATTACTCTTTTTTGAATTCGTTGCTACAATTTTCTTGTATATGCCAAATATTATCTACAATTCTGAATGTAAATGTAAATGAAAATGAAGATTATAGAAAATAGTTATAATAATAAAAAGTGGTGAATCTTGATTAAAAATGCCACAACTGTATATTGGAGTTGGATAGTAAAAAACGGCAAACAACCAAAAAAAAAAAGAAGAAGAACACGGGTGAATGTTCAGCCATAAAAATTTTCCCGCTACTTTTCATAAAAAAAGAAACAGAGTGAGAGAGAGAAAATGAAGTAAGAGAAATAATGGAAAAACAAAAGCCCATAAAAACGAAAATATGTCTATGGGAAATAATTTATTTGAAAACTTCCATCGCTTATGTTGTTTTTCTTTCCTTTCTCGTTTTGCTCGTGTTTTCATACACTCGAAATTGCATGATTTCAGGTGATTAAATAATCAGACTGTGGCACATTGAAATAAACTCACACACACACATTTTTTTTCAGTCTTGTGTTCTTTCAGTGATATTTTTGTTGTTATTCACTTGCCTATCGAATGGCAGCAGTCAACAGTCACTGTACATAACAATTTTGTGAATGTTTTTATACGAATGATTTCGCACCGCGCCATTGAAAATGCGAAAAATATTTTTGTTTTAATATGCGCAAATTTTATAAAAAATTAAGTTTTTATGCTGCTCATTTTGGTTGTCTGCTCATCCAAACACGAGCGACACAAGTAAAGAAGGCTTCACTATGCAGCTTTTAAGGCTTCCTTTGTCAACACCATATGAAAGCTGCCTATGTTTGGCATACATATGGCTTCCAAAAATGGGCAACTTCCATTTGTGTCGCTCGGGAAAGTAAGTTCTTGATCCCTGATATTCAAAACTTTCTTAAGAAAAAAGCCAAAATTGATTAGCTATTGTCTACCAAAAGGTACGATAATAGGTTGAAAGCATGTGAATATGCTCATTAATTTAGTCAACCTGTATTATTTTTAACACAAAAAGTTTATTCTTGTTGCTCAAAAGGCCATGACAGAAACACAATTAACCCACTTCTAACGACTTTATTACTTGATTATCCTTTTTTATATTGTGGGAGTGTGAGACTGAAACCGAGCTGAAATTCTTTAATCAAGCCATGTCCATAACTTAACACAAGGATTTTTTTTTCATAATATAGTATAGAATGTCGAGGGGAATATGCTTATATATTTCCACTTATCAGATTATTTAACGTTTTCTAATGTAATAAAAAAATTTTTTATGTGCCTTCCATTATTATGAATGAGCTTTCTAGTTTCCCCAAAAAATAATTTTTCTTTTCCTTCTTCTTCTTCACCTTTACGTTTTTTATTGTATTTTTTTTTTTCATAAATTTATTTTCATCATCAGACTATTATACAATTTATACAATATAAACTCATAGAATATTATATTATAGAAAAGGTGAGGTGGGAATGGCAGACTAACCAAACCTCAAAACACAATGGATAGAAGAAAACATTTTTTTATGATTACTGTGAAAATTTTGTGTGGCAATTGCAATAAAAAAGAACTTATAATGGCCTTTCTAGAAGCTAATTCACTAATTAGAAGATAAAACAAGAAAATTCGTCGATGGAAAAGAAATTTTCTCATGGGAAAAATTACAACCAACGTACGCAGAAAACAATAAGCAAGTGTATTAAGAAGAAAGAGAAGGAATTGATGTCATAAAATTCTAAAATGCCATAAAAAAGCGGAAATTTTTCTTTCAACATTTCTGGTTTCCTCTGAAGGGTTCAGAGAAAGGGAACTTGAACTTTTATTTTATTAGACTTAGAACAATGGAGAAAAACCTGTGTGCTGCGGCACACTCGTTTCTGGAAGTGTAACGAACCTTCTGACGTATGTGGTTTCAATAGATGCTAATCATTAATGTGTGACGTGAATAATTAAAGGTTGTCCACCACTGACTTAGAATATACATGTTATGTGTGTAACTTTAACATATAGTAGACTTAAAAATTGTTTAACTCCATTAAACGGGTGGAATCTTCCCTATAGATGTTGATTGTAAATTTAAAGCAATAGGCGGATGTTGTGTGTTTTGTGTAAAATGAAGCTAAATCAAAGCCTTTTTCTCTTTATTATTACATATACACTTACGGTTTATATAGTCGAAACATATTTGTCTTTTTAGAAAATTTTACACAACAATAAAATCCCATAAATTACACTTTTTCCTTATGTATGTTTCTCGAACGATAAAAAGAGAGAAAAGAAAACGGAAAAAGAATGAAAAAAAAATTACGGAAGGGAAGAGAATTTTTTTCCTTTTATTTTATTCCTGCTGATCAGAGAGGGTGCTTTTAACTTGTTACGTGATATAAAAGTGAAGTTCATACACTTTGCCATTTTCCGATTCTAATTTCTTGTCTCCTTCTGCTTTTATATCTTGTGCTCGAAATAAATAATTCCTGACGTTCAAATAAGAAAAAAAAAATTAAACTTTATTTATTAAGTAATTGACTTGAGTTATATTTTAGGGAAGCATAGACAAAAGAATTTGAAACTTTTGAAATTGGTATTTGTAAATAGTTGCTATGGTTTTGAGACTTGTAAAGCTTTAAATTATTAAAACACAAATTTTGTGAGAAACGCTGTTAGTTGATAACTTGCTGATTGATTATAAACATAACTTGATTTAAAAACAAATATGATTGGGGGTTGTTTAATTATGCTGTACAAAGGGAAGGGAAGGTATGAATGATTTATGGCAAAAGGGCGCAAGAACTTATAGAGAAAAGCTGTCGATAGAAATAGTATTACATTTGGTATCGGTAATTGGATCATTGTCATGGATCGCAATTGATCTGTACGACCAGCAAAGTAGGTTTGTTAGGTCAAAAAAGCACTTTATTTTGCCACTTAATAGCTGAATGACTTCTAATAGGATACAATATTCAAGGGTGAAAAGGGAGTCTCACAATGGGCAAATAGAAGATTTTTGGTATACTTTGTGACAGAGATTTAACATAGAATCGTATCCGGAAAAGAATGTGAACATGACTCCTACCTGGCTACACTTTAGAACAAGAATATTGTATTTTAATGGATATCATTTATAAATGTTCCCTCAACATATCTATAATGTTTAAATCTAGAAACCTAACAAAAATACCAAAATGTAATATTTGGCAACACAGCTAAGTTAACTGCAACATTTTAATTTAATTCACATGCCACTATTTATCTACCAGGCTTTTAAATGCTTTGTTCATATACAGTTTCAATCTTATAACATATGTTTTTTTTTATTTATTCCTTAGCACAAAACTTCGTGAGAATTCTCAATTCACAAATTTGTATTAGATAACAAGCAATTTTCGCGCTGTTAAAAGGACATGTAAAATGTTAAAGTACTTTCTAAATAAGCAGCAATCGCAATAAAGAAGAATTTTATATTCCATTATTGTATCATAAAAATAAATTTGAGAACGCTTTTGAATAAATTGTAATTACGATTTCAATGTTAAGATATGCGATTTTACTTTTTTTGTCACTTGAGACTATTCCATATATAAAAAATTGTGTGCGTATGGGTGTAAGCGATCTTGTAATTTTTTGTTCCACAACTCCCCATCTCACATTGTTTTTTCGCATTGTTGCTGTGCGTTTTCATGCTTTGTTTCTTATCTTAAGTGCGCCTCAGATCGAACAAATAGCAATTGTTTGTCGCACTTTGTCAATGTGAATATTTCCGGCAGAATTACTTTTCCTTCTCTTATTCTTATTACTTTTTTTTTGCTTTTTATTCTCAACATTTACGAAATGAAAGAATTTCTCCTGCTTTACAGAGCGCATAGAGAAAGAAAGGTGAGGGATGACATAAAAGAGAGAATGAACATTTGAATAAATTAAGGTGTCATGATATAATGAAATTGACTTTTTTATACACACAGTTTTACTCTGACCGTATAGAGCTTAAGGACAAGACCTTACAATTTAGCACTTACTTTCATCTAATTTTGATAAGAATAGAAACAGAATAGAAATTTATTTGAGGGTAGTAAAATAAATGCCTCGAAGGATAATTTGATGACTTTTTGATTGTTCTTACAATAATACACCGAAGAATGCACGGTGTGGAATGTTAAGTATACAGCAATCTCATATCGGCTTTTGTGTGAATTTACTCATGGGACACATTACATGATCTCACCTTTATTTTTATCTCTCACAACTTCCTATATCCTTCCTAGATATTATTGTATTTTAAGATGTTTTTCTTGTTATTTGAAATAATTTCGGACATTCCTGAGTAGCATATGACACGAGAATATCACGAAAAATATTCAGTGTTGGGGTTTAATTGAGTCAACAATTTCTGGGAATTACAGTAAAAAGAGCAGAGCTTTTCAAAACCCTCGTAGCAATTTAGAATGAATTTTGTAGGAACTTCTAAGGAAGTCGGACCGTAAATTGTCCTTAAATGCACTAGACTTTTTCCCATGATGACTCAAATCAGTTTTAATGGATTTACCATATTATCACTAAAAATACGAATTTATGGATAGTTATTAAATGCATAACTGCATCGACAATTGTTGAAATTACAACGATTGACAATAATCATGATACATATGCACAGAAATTTCATATTGTGAACTCAAGACTGTGAACAAAAAAAAAAAATCAATGAAAGCAGCATTAAACCCAATTCACTTTACACGTCAAAAAGGGATTTAAGAGATTTTATCATTAAATCGTGGAGCATTAAAATAATTTTTTGCGACATTTTCATAGCGTGAAAAATCAATTTTTTTTTCTTTCTCTCTCTTGAGCATTTAGACGGGAATTAAAAAAAAAATTAAAAAAAAAATAAAATTTATGTGAATTTATTCAGGTCAGGCATTAGCATTTGCTCGCGTCCAACCAAAAAAACAAAAAATGTGAAGAAGAAAAACAAGAAAAATTTTCTAGTCTTATGCTGTGTCGTTTTAATTTGAATTTAATGAGTGCTATGTATTATTTTGCACCATTAGAGGCCACAATGAATCATGTGTCTGAAGATTAGGGGATTGAGAGGTTGCCACAGTTTATGACTTTGCTGTCCTTATTTGAGTGAATTTCATTAATATTTTGTAACTGCAAAAACTGACAAAATCAAATTTCTAAGCTCTAAAATCCTCTAACCCTTAAAAACCAATAAACAGCATTTTTACGAACTCTTAATAAATTATCCGTCCATAAATTAAGTTGAACTAGGTATTTTGCTTATCATCAAATCAAAGTTTAATGCTTCTGTAATAAAATATTGAAAAGCAATCAAATGCTAGGCGATAAAATTAGCGCTTTGAATTCATTGTGTATACACCTGAAGGAAATTTAACTTTGCATTGTAATTATTACAACTAGAAATTACATAGGAGGATATATATGAATTGCCACCGCAACGATTCAGTGCGTAGATGAAAATAATAATGTGAATATATGGGCCAACATGGAATATGTGAAGGATGTAATTTATTAATTGTGGATATTTGATATAACACATATTTACGTGTATTACTTTAAGTGGTACTTTATCGTCATTCTGGTAAAATTGCTAAAGGACTAATTGTCATTCACGTTTAACTTACTATATAATGTAATAACATCATGCCTAATTTAATGGTACGTTTCATGATTAATATCTGTGAATTAATTACATTTTCGCTACAGCACCAACATTAATGCCTTTCTGCCTTACAAAGCTCGAGAATTTCTTATAAAATTCACAATAAACATAAATCATTAATTGCCAGGCAAATATGAGAAATGAAAGTCCTCGACGCTTTTCATGTGATTTTCGCACTGATTACAAGTGACTGTAAGTGGAAGAAGAATAGAAATCACGAGAATGGAATTTATATTTTGATAATAAAAAATCTTTTTTTTTCATGTCATTAATCATAATTTCTCAGCATGTTCTTACACAAAGAATTCATTATTCATACTTTGTCTCTTACATTCTGGTTGAACTTGCTTCAAGGATAAGATTCTCATGAAGATATTTAATGTTGGATCAGATTATATTTAAAAATATCTTCTTTGTCAGTGTGTCAATTGTGATCTATAGCCTCTTTCAAACTTCTGAAGCTGGCTATCGCTTGCCAACAGTTAATAACATTGTTCTATGAATTCTTTGGCTGTCCACGTGCTCTTTTGCCATCTAAAAAGTCAAACTTGAAGATCTTATTTAAAGAAGCTTTTGCAGGGTTTCTTATAACATGTACAGCCACTCCTGTTCATTTTAATTCATTTCCCAATTTTGCACTGGCATGATTATTTAATTGACCTTACTTTACTTTTGAAATGTCATTTCCAAGTTCAAGATGTCAAAAATTAAAAACAGCGCCTCAAACATTCATCCCACTGTGCATTACAAATAAGATTTTCTTATGGATTTTTCATACAAATTTCTACTCTTATTCAGCTCACCCAACTCATTTTTCTTTCTTCCTCTACTCGAGTGTTATTGTACGAACAATAATAAGTTGAGATATATCGCAAATTGAATGAGAGTCAAGTCATTATTTTCTTTTCTACCTTTTTTGTTCATTGTGAATTTAGATAGATGATAAATATGTATTTTGTTGATTTATTCATTGAAGGAAAAATGTGAATGATCATTTGAGTACTTTGACATAGAATGATGAATTTCAATTTTCATATCTACAGGATCATGTAAAACTTGTCAGAAATTTATTTTTAATTGCTTTACCCTCTAATATTGTGTAGCCATTCATATTTTTGGTCAATTTATCATGTCACCAATTTTGGTCAGTTTTATGTCATTAAATATAATGAAAAAGTTGTATTTTGTATTTTGGTTAACAAATCAAATATTCATTAGGTTCTGATTGTGTAGAACTAGGAGAATAGATGTCAAATTTTCTCTTGAGCATTTCGATTTATAGAGCAAACAGCTATTAATAGCTGAATATTCAAATTATATTAATTCGATTCATTGAAAAAATTGCTCTAGAATCGCCCACGTAAGACATCAAACATTTAATATTTATATTTAAAGGAATTCATTGATGAAGAAACTCTATAGTGTAGAACATTGTAGTAGGTGCTATTTCCATTAAGCAAAGTCAAATAATTTCATACTTACAGGCTCATCATTAATATAAAAAGTTAAAATAGATCTCGGTGATGATTTTCCGGATGTACAATTAAGACTTAGGATATCTCCAATTTGATATTGCTTCTCCTCGCCTAATATCACTGGACCGGATGTAGGTAGATCTAGTTGTAGTAGGAGAAAATGAACAAAAGATAGAAAAATGAAATCACAGAAACTTGTTGCAATATTATTATATTCTTGTGTTATATTTATGTCTATATATGCTCAACACAAAGTTTTTCCTTCTTGTGTACATAAAAGGGGAAGAATAGACCAAAAAATAAAGAAAAATTATCTTTCATAGCTAAGGGAAAAACCAAAGAAGTGAAATAGAAAAAAAAAAAACTGAAAGGAAGGAAGTATTCCTCTCCAACCCGAAGAGGCAGAAATGCTGTAAACTGTATCAATTAAGTGTAGCATGAAAGCGATAAAACAAGTTTCCAATTAAAAAAACTTTTCCATTTAAAAGTGGATAAAAAAAAAGTTGAATTAGTTGAATCTTCCCATGCTCTTCGCTCCCTCTAACTTTTGCTTTATGCTTGCGTCAAATATTTTTCTTTCTTGTTAATGGGAAATAATTCGTTTTTCTTTATTTCTGCTGAAATGCTGAAACTTTGTATATTTGCTTAGACAAGCGTTGTTTAACTTTCAAATAATAAAAGAAAAATTGAATTAAGCTGTGAAATTTTTTCTCACTCATTGCTGTTTTTTTTTCTCATTCATTTCCATCATATTTCTTCATTTAGTCTTATTAATTAGTAAGGAAATTGTGAGCGTGCATTGGTAATTGGGCAATTTTACCATGAAGAGAAGTTGAAATATAGCATAAAAGTTGGTTGATGATGTACGATAAAGATGAAATGAAAATCTTTCCCCATCATTGTAAGTGAGCAAACAACAACGGAAAAGCAATTAAATCTTTGCAAGGTTAGGGGATAAAAAAAATCATTTATGCTTTACGCTAGCCAAACATCGTTCATTCGATATTTTATGTTGCTTTATATTATTATTATTATTATTTGTTCATGCGACCTGAATACAATTTTTCTATTCTTCGTTTCAGGTGTCTTTGGAGGGAGCCATGCGGGACCAATTCATTTTCTTTATTCCTTTTTTTTTCATTCTCTTTCTTTGAAGACTTTCTTCAATACAATGATTTAGTTTTTCTACAATTTCATCTCAATTCTGAGATTTTTTGAATTCAAAGACTGAGTCTATTGACATAAAATCATGATCAGTGGTATGTCAGCACTAGGATACTTAGGAATTTGAAAAATTAGAAAACTGTCACTGTATATTTTATGAATTAACATGAATCTGGCATGTGAATTGTTAAGTGGAAGTCAGCGATACAGCGAAGTAAGTAAGTAAGTTGATTTTGAAGCCGAGAACTCATACGACATATCAGATTCATTTATTCATTTATATTAATTTAAAAATAGAATTTTTACCAAACAAAAGCCAGTAAAATACTAAAATGGCGTAGAACCGGAAACATCAAGTATCAAAAACCAATAAGTTAACATCTTTCTATATTTGACTCATTGTTTTCCCTACTTCCTTCACAACCACACAATGTTCTTTTATATTTATTCACAGTATAATCCATAGGTTTTGATTAATGTGTTTGGGTGCCTTTTTGTCATAAATTCATATACACATAAACTGTAGTTCGTGTAAATGTATTTCCATTTTCTAACACTTTTGCTTCCGGCATCTTAAAAGCCATTATTCTAAGCACATAATGTATTCAAAACACTTTTTTTGTTCACAATCTTGGAGTGATTTCAAATTGTTTCAGTAATGCATTTAAGCACTCATGTATTCAGAACAAAACCAAATTTCATGAATGATTGATGTTTGAAGAACGAATATGAATGAGACTGAGACAAAAAGATTGTTTTTAATACAAAGAATTACAAAAGTCCTTATTTTTGATCGAGTGCCTTGAGCGCAGCGATTAGTATCAAATTAACGAAAGAGTCCGAGTCAAGGAATTAATCATTTTGATATTAAGAATTCGGAATGTGTATATTGTTCCTTTTGTTTTAACCACTATTAATGCTAATTTCTAAGGCTATAGATCTCCCCTAATTATTAAGCTAAATACATGGTCGAATTTATGGAAAGACTTTCTCAAATTATTAAGATTTTCAACATTTCTAACAATTTAGACTAGCCACTTCTGAATCCATAATACAGGAAACAGTTTCTAAGTCACTTCCGGGTCACAGTACACAAATTAGTTCACTTTGAACTATTGAGCATAGTTTATCCATTCCATCAATGAATATTATTTCATTTAAATTAATATTTTTTGGTATTAAAACTGCACTTTTACTAAGGCAAGAGATTCATAAAAGCACAACATGTCTCAAGTATCACAAAATATGTTTGTGCTTTAACATTTCCATTAACAACAACAAAAGAAAACGGAAGAAAAGCAATTTTATTCCTAAATTTCAACATTACACAGTACAAATCCACCTGTATGACTCAATGAAAGGATTAATCTCGTGAAAATTTTCGAGGATTTGATGTCAGAAAAACACCTCAATGGAATTAATGTCGTTCAGAGTCAAAAAGGAAACAAAGTAGAAAGCAAAAGGTAAAAAGACTAAGTCTCGCTTTTTTATTCCATTTTTCAATTGAGTTGTTCTAGGAAATGACTCTGCAAAGCTACCATACTCCTTCTTCCTCCTTTTCTTTTATGCTGTAAATGCTTGCATTACTCACTCGTTTTACATACAATATAAATTCTTTTTTGTACTTTTTAACTGCTTGAATATGTTCAAAGTACAACGAAATAAGGAAACAAGATTCAGATACAAATATCATGTATGTGTAAGGATAATACCTTACGTGTATATGGATGTTACTCAAAAATGACTTCGTAAGATATCTTGAAAAAATAAATTCGTATTTTTTCGAGTGAAATGCTCTACATTTCTACTGTTGTTGGCTAGAATAATATACACACATTGTAATATAATGCTAAACATTAGTAGTGATTTTGCTGTCATTTTGACTTTTCCCAGTGAAATTATTTTGAAAATGTATATTATGTTGCTCATAGAGATACACAAAAAAGATGTTGAACAAAAGAAATTATAAGCTGACACAGCTACGGTTGTAGATTTTAATATCAGTCGAAATGTTTGGCACAATAATATCCTGTCTACATAAAATGTACAAATCTAGCAAGTCTGTAACTATAATATAATGTGTATGAACATAAGACTATTAGAATGAAAAAATGTATTTCAACATTAAAATCCATGCCGAATGGAAATAAAATCCTTTTTAAAGCCTTTAACATTTCTCATCAGCTTCTTTTGAGAATGAAAGTTAATATGCTCACATTTATTACTGTATACTTTTGAATTTTGTTCAAGGAATAAAATCGGCTGATATTATTAAGATTCAGCTTTAATATTACTTCCATAAACGTTTGCAGTTTGCAAAATTCGCTTTCTTAATTTCAGTCCTTTTTTCATTTAATTTAAGCTATTATAAAAGCAAGTAAATAAATTACAGCATGAATTGCTTCATTGAAAAATATGAAAGAAATCCATTCAATCCGTTTTCATTCAACAACTCAATCTGAATGCTTCGGTGTGAATAGTTGTTCTTAATCGCTCATTAAACTTTCTTTTTATTATTTTGAATAGCAATGCCTGAGAAATGCGGAGAAATGCTAATTGGCATATTATGTTGAATCGCTTCATTAGAATTTCTGTAATTAACCAAGTAATTCAGATTCTTTTCTATACATTTATTCAATCTTAGGATGCGAAATATTTTAAACTAATAAAAGTAAATGCTTTTCGAGCCTAACACAAAAGATTACCATTTCTATGAGCAAATAGAAGGAAGTAGAAATGAATAGAAAGTCATGGGCTTACTGCCCATGAAGAGTATTCATGCAATTAAATTCAGTTTATACTTACAAATAACTTCTAATTTTTGTTCGCCCATTACTGTTTTAAAGTCAGGCTCCTCCGCAGATATCTCACAGCGATAAATCCCTGACGATTTAAGTGTAACGCCTTTCAGATAAACTTTTTTACTATTTGATGCTTGATGCTGTAACGAGAATATTCAATGACAATAAATCAATGTAGTAAGGAATTTAATCATGCTATACAACTCTCTTCTTGCTATGTCATATTTGCCTGAAAATTCCATGAAGTTATTCAATGTTGTGGAATTCATATTAAGCACAAAAAAATTATTCTACAATTTTTTAATCCCTGTCGTTGCTTATATTGGACTTTCACAAGTGATGTCACGTTATCTATTTTATTTATTACCACGGAATGTTCAAGTCGTTTTTAAATTTATCCTGATCACCCTAGCAATTTTATTTGGAAATTGGCAAACGGAAGACAGCGAGAGAGCCAGTTTTAGGCGCCGTCAAAGGGAGACCATTGATCACAATTGATCTGTAAGACCAAAGATACACTGATAAAAATAATTTAATATTTTGTATTAAATTTGTATGAGAAAATCTAATACAAAATATTAGATTTTCCTCAAATACAAAAATATTAAATTTTAATACATTTGTATTAATTTTTCGAGAAAAATTTAAAAAGAGAAAAACCGTTGTGGTCATTCCAAATTTAATATAATCGTATTAAAATTTAATATTCCCATTTTAAATTTCTTTAATTTTTTAAAACTGAAAAAATCGGTAAAAATTATTAAAACTAATATTTTTTTTATTCGATTCTAATATAATTTTATTAAACATTGCTTATATATAAACTTTGAAATTAATCGCATGTGATACAATAATTTTGTCTTTTCGATGCCTTTTTGTAAAATTTCTTCCTTCTTTAGTGTAGTCAATGAAGTGTCCGAATGAATCCGAGTCCGCAGCACACTATAAGTTTTTTTTTAGAAAAATAATATATGATTAATAAAGTCAGAATCGTTCATTTTATTATCTTAAATATATTATACCTGATTTGAACCAATCGATGACATTGAATTTGCTGACTCCTTACGACCTCTACTTTTCCATAGCATCTTCATTGATCATCCAGTCCAGATCGGTTTTATTTGATAAAAAAAAAAATTTAATTAGCACAAGAATTTTTAAAAATTTCTATTAAAAATTACCTTTTTTTTTTGTGAAGATATTTCACTATGTTTTATTTGTTTGATGCTCTTTATGAGCTTTAATATCACTAAAATACCCACTGAACTTTTCTTTAAAATACAGCATTTTTAATATTTCAATTATTAACTCTTAAATTGTACTGACGCTTCACATTTTTTTTACTAATAGAAATATATTAAAATTAAATACTAATATATTAAATTTTAATACAAATTTAATACTAAAATATTAAATTTTAATATGGAAAATTATTAAATCATAAAATATTAAATTTTAATACTAAAATATTAAACTTTAATATAATTGTATTAAAATTCAATAGAAAATTTTAAAATTTTCGGATTGTTTACAAAAAGCTAATAAAAAACTATTAGAATCTAATAAAAAATATTAGAAAATAGTTTAATACAAATCTAATATGAAAATATTACAATTATTTTTATGAGTGTATTATTAACCCATTAATTACGGAGTTTTTTTAGGACTTGAGAATACATTTAGGTGATAGATAATAGATAAAAAATAAGTTTCACGAAGAGTTTGAAGCAATTTAATGTCCGAATTTAGTTAAATTAACAAAAATTTAGTGTAACATATGTGTTACGCTAGTATTTTACAAACATTTTTTTTTCACCTCTGAAAATTTTTATTCATTTATTTTTCATTTTCCTTACTTTTTTGACTAACAAACTAAGCTCGAATGTAAATCTGGTGCTCTATTTGATCATTTGAGTCATATTTATATATTCAATTATGCACAGAATTGTTAAAAACTAAAAAAAATTACTCTTACATTGCACCTTTTAACTCCTTAACTATTTATTTTTGAGCTTTCAAACTATGTATAAGGAGTTCCTTTCACCTTAATATATCACCTGAAGCACCACAAGAAGCATGTCATTCCTTTAAATAGACCTAAAACCACTTAAAAAATTTCACCACAAATTTTCATATCAAAAAAAATCTCACGTTAAAAAATCCACTAAAATGAGCTATTCTTTAAAAATTATTGTCCAAAAATATCTAATTCATAATAATTAATAAATACACAGAACAACAACGCTCAAATATTAGTTAAATCACATTAAAACAATAATTAATTATTTTCTGACTAAAATCCTAAAACACTTGTAAAATACTGGCGTAACATATATGTTACAGGCAAAATGTCGCTAAAATCCTAGCGTAACATATATGTTACATTTATTATCAACGAAAAGTTAATGTATTTAATTAAGCTATTCTTGTGTTTTTAAGCTATATTTGATAATATTCAACGTTATACTTTAATATTCTTTTGATTTCTGGTTAAAAATATGGATTAAAGACCGAAAATTTTGAGTTTGAAAATTATACATTTGGCAACACAAAAGTTAAACTTAATTAATTTTACTAATTTGCATATTGCAGTAATTTAAATTAGTAAATATGCAAGTTTATGCATTAATGCATGATAATTTTTAACCAGGTCATAAGTTAGATCAATATTAAAAGAGAATTTAACGTAAAAGTTAGCGTTACATATGTGTTACGCTAGTAATTAACGGGTTAAGTAAGTACAAATAATAGCGATTAGTCAAAAACGAGAGATTAGTGAGCATGCTTATTGGTACCATAAAATGCTCATATGTTAGGGTGAAGATCTCCTCAATCTGACTAAATGGCCTAAAATGGCATTCAAAAAAACTTTATAATACGCAATAACTATTAAAACAGGTCCTGTCTGTCCTGTCTTTTGGTCACTTGCTTGCTACGAAATATATTTGGAATACTAATGGTGCTTGATCATGTAATCCATGACTGATTCGACTCTTGATTAGCAATCATTAAACGAGCAAAAGTTCATCAAACTTTATTATTCAAACCTGATGTTCTATGATCAAATCAAGAACATTTTTCCAATTTTGACTCAATTTTATGCTTTTTAAATAAATTAAAATTTCGTGAAGGTAATTTATGCAATCTTGGAACTCATCATCATGACTTTAATTATTTGTTTATTTGTTCTCGCAATCATTGTACGTAATCATAGCAATAATTACGGACATAACAGCAGTAAATTTTATTCTTTTATTTATTTCATGAAACTGTTATTGTATCAAAGAGGAATTGAGAGAATGTTTCATGACAACAAGCAAGCAAGTAAAGCATGGAGGCAAGAAGAAGGAATGAAGAAAAAAAAAATAAAATAAATATGCAAATTTAGCTTTATTGAATTTAAATTGTGTTATCAGAGTAGATTGGCATGGAGGAGTATAAAAAGTCGAAGTAGGGAATAACACAAGAAATTGACAATTTGTCGCTATTTTAAAAAAATTATTTTCTATCTTGATTGTACAGAAGAAAAAAAAAACAAAGTGGCAGGTATCAACATTCAATTAGCAGATATTTTAGATTATTCTGTGATATTGACAGATGGAGGAGGTATATATGGTGCTGTAAATCTCTCATCTTCTTCAATTCAAACTCCATTTATGCAATTTAGCATCGACAAAATACTTTTTTTTTATTCTTCATGATAAGCACCAAAAAGTGGGTGGAATTTCAATATCAGAAATGTGAAACCATACAAGTTAGGGAGGAGCAGCAGCTGAGAAGGATGAAAAAAAATTCCTACTAAGAGCTTACAGCATTTTTATTATTCAGTCTGTAGAATCGGTTCTTGCAAATGAGGGATGACAGCCCTCTCTATAAAAATTTATCTTTTTCTCTCCTCACTCTGTATTCTTATATTATGTATACCTATATCTATATAGCTGCTTCATTCATACTAAAGAATGTGAATATATATATTTTTGTATGCTATATCGCTTTTGCCTTTTCGGCTGAATAAAAAGTAGAGAAAAAAAATGTGATTATGTCTTCTGCCAGAAAAAGTATACACAGGAAACAAATTGAGTATAAAATTGCTATGTATAGACGGTTTAATGCTTAATGCAAATTTTATTAACACAGTTTTCTCTCCTTTATTCCTTTTTTTTCATCTTTGCTATAAAGTTTTCACAGTACTTCAAGCTTTTTCATCCTTACTTCCTTTTCTTTTAAACGAAAAAAATAAAGAAAGTTTCACTTCCTTATAGGAAGCATTTTGTAGATCAGCAACAAAATATCTTCATTCATTCATTCATTTAGGAAAGAATAATACGCTTTTGGATACAAATAATTTTTGCTCGCGGACTTTTATGTCTGACTGTGAAGATATAAAAAAAAACGCAATATGACCATGATTCCGATACGAAGAAAAAGGATAACTTTTAAGAATAAATTTTAATTAGCGTATAATGGAATGTACAGTAGAAATAAAAACAAAAGAACGAAGAAGAAAGTGAAAGAAATAAAATGTCCAAAGGCGGCATAGAGGAGCTAAAAAAGGATAAGAATTAATGGATGGAGTGCCATACAGCGTAGAATTGAGATAAAGTTTTCTTTCTGTCTCAATGAGATTATAAGCTTTAGAGTATTAATATATTTTGCAATGTATATTTCTCTCATTTCTTCAAATAGAACCATCGACCGTGAATCTTAGATCAAGTTAACAGTATTTATTTTTCATGTTTATTGAAGAGAATTCATCCCTTCAAGTATTAATAGTAAAACTCTTTTATTTGCATTTCATATTGCCAGAGTGGGAAACTATATGCTTTTGTATGGCACATTAATCGTGGGTATCATAATTACCGTCAGGGTGTCATGCAATTTATTTAATAAAATTTAGTCCGCGCCGTCAAAAAATCCTGCTTTGTCGTCATAAACCCTAACATCTTTCTAAGTAAGATTCGGTCTGATTACAGTCATAATACAGACACCAACACTGTAAAGTGCTTTATCTATAGGAAAATTTTCATCATATTTTTAAATGAAATATAAGAGCTTCTGTAGTTCACCATAGCAATAAGAGAGACTTGGGGAAAAGTAATTGAAATTTGTACTCACATCAACTTTTATTCCTTCAACTGTTCACAGCATATACATGTAGGAAAAAAATAGAAATAAAAAAATAAATTAAATTAAAAACCAATAAAATTTTCCCCCAATATATCGAATAAGAGATTACGACCTACCTTTATAACTATTTTGTGGAGGATTTGATTTTGGTACATATCGATAAAATTCCTCTCCATCCTTATACCTTTAACCCACACGTACATTTCAGTTGGTTTTTTTTGTGAATTCGGAATTGATTGATCGAGAGTTAAAATGTAAAGAAAAAGTAAAAAGGTTAGTAAATAAAATTTCAATGAGCATTAAAATCGGATTATTATGGCAATAAGGAATAGAATTTAAATTTTGGTTTCAATTGTCATTAAGCATTGAAAATGTAGGTTAAAAAAATATAAGGGATTTTCAATAAATTTCTAACTGAGCAATTTTTGCTCAAGATTTTGAATATTTTCAATGCAATCCTCATGCTTGAACAATTGTAAAGCTCTTAGAAATAGTTTTTCACAAGCATTTCAAAACTAAAATCATTGATGAATCTTTAGATTTAATCAATTTCATGTATAATTCATAAATTAAACTTTTAAGTTCTAAAACTAATTTAAGAAATATTTAGTAAAAAAATTCAATAAATTCCTACCATTTCACAGAGTATAAAACTTCTATTTCTCCATCCTGATAATTAAAATGTGAATTATCGATATCTTCATCACCTTCGGAATCTCTACTTCCATTAAGCTCATAGTCACATTCAAGGATAGCATTCTCTCCTCTAAATTTATATTGTGGAATATTTATTCTATTTAATCGTAGACTTTGTACAACTGTAAAAAAGGAAAATAGCAATCAATATGATTATAAGAATATAAAGGTCAATAAAACTTTCCATTAATATTTTTATCACATATAAAACTCCTACCAAAAGGCTATTGAGAAGCATTAATCATGCAAAAATTAATATAAATGTCAGTCAATATATTTACAAATTTCAGCGGTCAGTTCGATAAATATTTTATTTATACTATATTAAAGCAGTTCTTAAAGCAACTCGGGATCCATGATTCGATTTCATTTGATTTCCCAAAGGTAGAATTTCCCAATTCACTAGAGGAGTTGTGGGCAACCTATGTGCCGCGGCATACTAGTGTGCCGGGAAAAAAGCCATGAAACGAAGCTTACTGCCTAGGTATGCCATGAAAATAAAAGGTTGTACATTACTGAACTTGGGATTAAAAAAATCTGCCTAAAATACCTAAGTCTGCCCCTGCATAATTATGATGGCGAATAAGAACACCCATAAAAAGTCATCACTAGCTATGAAAATTCAACGAATGCATATAAACAAAATTTATAAATGTAGGTATTTCATAATGTCAGGCTGCATACATATGGATGTACATATTTTTAAAGCGGAAGTATTTAGCTTCAAACTATCGTTCAAGTACAATGAGGATGAAAATTTCAACAACAGGCAGCATAGAAATAGCAAAAAAAATTTGTGGCATGTGCAGAATGGGAAATGCATTGAATTCAACGAATATGAAAATGTTCATAAATTCTTTAGAAGATTTTTTTTTTCATGAAACGAGCTCGAAAAAAAATCAATAAATTTGATTAAATATTCATACATAAAAATGGTAGGAAGTGAAGATGTGACGTGATGTGCTGAGCTGATGAAAAAACAACACAGAAAGATGTCAATTCATTGTGATAGTAAGCTGACAATCCATTGTCATTTTCATTCATTATTTTCATAGTTACATTAATAGTAATGGATTTGTAATATGGATTAGTGGATTACTATCACATCCCACATCGTCTAATAATATTCAACTGACATTCCTATAATTTGCGTGCATGTATAGTAATCTAAAACAATAAATTTAGGTCTAATCCTCATATCATGTTTAAATTGTGCTATACATCATGGAATCTATGTCATAAAATGTCAAAAAATATTTATCTTTTACTAACTATGAAAAATATTGTCATTCGGTTCTCACGTTCTTATCAGTTTCGAAGAATAGAAAAGATCTTTTTTATCAATTCACAAATTAAATCCCTTTGACACAACTGATAAAAGCGAGTATATTTCCTTATCACTTTGCAATCGCCAAAAAATATCATTATCACTTCATATGTGTAGGAGGAATTATAAGCTTCTTTATTATTAAATGATAAATGCTAAAATAAAATTTATTTTCGATTTCATTTTTCGATAATTAGAAATTTTTTTTCGTGTTATTTTTTAAAGCAATGAAACAATCAGTCGTTCATAAAGGTTTGATAAATTCACATATAGCACAAAACAAATGTCTACTACACCAGTTCAATCTCCAATTGCATTGGAAATAAGAGAAGCAGAATTGAAGGATGATGCACCAGCATTGGAATATGTTGGTCATTGGGATAAAATTGGAGGCAGTGCTGAAATGATTAATACAGGAACGTCAGCTATGATAATGCTGCCTAATCGTAACCGCAAACCATATATAACTGGAGGTCCTTTAAATGATAAATACATTTTTGAGCAACTACATTTTCATTGGGTATGAAACGTGAAACGATTTCTATATAAAATTTATATTATCGAAAATGCAATGAACTAAAAGAGAGAAAAAAAAACTTATTGCAGGGTGATTCCAATGAGTACGGATGTGAACATTTGCTAGAGGGAAACACGTTCTCAATGGAGGGACATTTGGTTCATTACAACTCAAAATACAAGAACTTTCAGGAAGCTGTCACCAAACCGGATGGTTTAGCGGTGACAGGATTTTTCTTTCAAGGTTTGGGAGATAAGGATTGTCCTGAATTCAAGAAACTTACTGATGGCATTGAACGAATCACAAAGCCCGGTACCAAAACTCGATTGGGTGCTGATTGTTTGTCATTTTTAAAGCTTCAAGAGTTGAGCAAACATTATTATTGGTAAGCTAGCTTGCTCATGAATTTATGTCTTATAAAATGTGATAGTGCAATTTTAAAATCCAATTTTCTTCAACTTTACTATCGATAGTTATCGTGGTAGTCTTACAACACCACCATATAATGAAGTCGTTCAATGGATTGTATATCGTACACCAATTTATGTATCGGAAAAACAAATTGCAGTATTTAGGTCGTTAATATGTCAAGATGAGACAAAGTGCATCGTTAACAACTATCGTGATGTTCAGCAGCCTGTTCGTTCTCCGAAAATTATCTTTACTCGCAATATACTTAAATCGAAATTGTAAAAAAAAGAAGTATAGCTATACATGTATTGTACATAAAAGAGCACAAAGTACTGTATCACACAAGAAGGAAGAAAAAATTTTTATGTTTCTGTTGCAATAAAAACATTTTTTTTTTCTTCATTCCATCTTCATTGCTATCTTACGTTTTTATTTTTCATATTCTTTCTCTTCCTTCACATTCCTTACGGCACACGAAATAACGTGAGGAAAGATTTGTGTGAAGACATGATGATGGTATGTATGTATGAAATGAATCGAAGAGATGGTGGTGAAATTCACATTACCGTTTCAGTGGCTGAGGTGCTTTCATTCTCTTATTCTTTGCCTTTTTAAAGATTATAACATTTTTTCTTCTTCTTCTTTACTTCACAGAATGCACGGAAATATCATGATCATATAAAAAAAATTCTTGAAGCAGATTTGTGTTCCTCTACATTGCTCTATTGCCATTTCATACATTTAGACGATTATCAAGGGATGGAATAAATTAATGGTAATAAGCAAATTTTAGTGCCATTTTTTGCAAATTTTTGACATAAAATTAAATTGATTACTTTAGATTACGACATAATGGAGAATTTTATCATTTAAATAAAATTACAAAGATAACGATTAATCTGGCTTATGAAAGTATTTATTTATCATTTTATATATAGAATGACATAACTGTTGTGTACATTTTTAAAGATTTTATTTTGATGACAATGACAAAAACTTTGAGTTTTTGATGTTAACATGTTTAGAGACCAGTTTACTGCAGTTTACAACTTTTTGAATATTGTCCTGATTCCATTGATGGCAATAGCATTATTCACAAGCCACACTCTAGTGAAATTCGTGCTCAAGTTTCAGCACAAATCCTAAAGTGTCCAAAATGCTTAACTTTTTAGTCACAAAGAAATTGAATTCACAACTATGAGTATTTATCAAGGGAGCGGAACTGATTTAGCATGTTTGGCAATGATCAATATTTTTGTTCAGTTTCGTACCCTTGGTTTGTCCCAAAAATCTTTTAATATAGACCCCCTTCTCCTACCATAACACTAAGTTACTCCCTTGTGAACCAAATTTTAAACTCCTAAACAAAATTGCAACCCCTACCCGCCTACCCGTTATGTAATTTCCGCCAACTCATTTCAATTATCAAATTACTTTTTCACAGGAACTAAAACCATAACTAGTTTTAAGCAACACACAACCCTTGTCGTGCTTTGTATTTTCTTGTCATTTTCTCTATTCTTTCAATACTGTTCTTACATTTTATTTTATCCAACTTTATTTTACTTTATATCATTTTTTTTCTTTATCACTGCCATTTCGCGTCGTATCGCCTTACTTTTCCGTTTATTTTTTTCCGTACACATTTCTTACTCCACAAAGCGGCAATGAAAATATGAACGTTTTTTACGAGTTTAATTTTTAATGAAATGCAACAGCAACGGAAAAAGTACACACGACTCGCTACAGAGATTTATAAGATTGTACAAGAATTTTTATTAAAATTACAATAAATTTTATGCATGCTTTAGCTTTTATACTAAGCTTTTCCTTTCCTTTCTTTCTCTTTTTCTGTAACAATGAGAAAGGGAATTTTCCTTTCTTAATCTTAATGAAATTGTGGAAGAAGGAAGCGTTGATACAAAGTATTCTTAATTCTGTAAAGTTAAAGATAGTGAATGTGAACAAAAATGCAGCGAGGACTTGAGAAATATGGGAAATAAAATTAAATTTCAACAATTACAAATCTATTATTAGCTTGGGACATGGAAATAAATTTTCATTGTTATTTATATTAAATGCTATTAATGAGAAAATTGTAATTAAAAAATCATAAGGATTGCAAATTTTACAATTTCCCCAACGGAAATGCAGAGCTTTGTATTAGTGACATATTCTAGCAAAGAAATGTGAATCCTTTCTATTTAAAATTTCTGAAAATTCTATTTATGATTTCTAAATTTGAATCTCATTTATAAATAAAATAGTATTAGGTAGTTGAATAGCTTCGCCATTTATGTAACGCATTGTTGTACTTTACATCTTTTTATAGAATTCCAAATATTCAAAAAAAGTCAAACTGATCATTATTCCAACAAAAAATGTTTTTATATGTAAAGCTGCAAGAATTTTATAAAGTTTCGTAGAAAATGAAATCTCTTTTGACGTTGTTTCTTTATAAATAAAAAAGATTTTCTTGTTTACTCCTACATATGTCGCGTAAATGAACACGTCAGACATTAATCAATTTGATTTTAAGAGCTAGACATTATTCAAATCTAGAGTAAAGCGTAATGGGCAGAAATGCATACACTCTATAAAGTTTAGTTTCCATTTGAATTATGTTATAAGTTGTGGAAGTCCTTTTTACTTCTCAATGTCTTTAATCTTGAGATTCAAATATCAGTAAAATTGGCTAGGCTTAAGAAACTTCAACTTTACCAAGACCATCTAAACAAATCTTATTTTGAGATTTCGATATTATTAAAAATAGAGGCGGTAGAGACGGATCTATGACAAGAATGATAGACAGAATCGGGATCGAAAACCTACGCATCTCATCTTCCGATTTCCGAACGTCATGCATAATTTAATAATGGTTAATATTTTATTCTGCTACTAAATTTCTAAGAAGACCAAAAACAGTGATTGCATAGGTTTGCCATAAAATATCGATTTACTGGAAAATTTCCATTTTTCCAGGATCAGATTTTAAAATGAATTAATTAATTATTAATCGCTTAATAAATTTTGGTATTTTTACAATTTTATCGTTTAGTCCGACATTCATTATATAAATTAAAAATATTCAATTTTAACCATTTATCTCTTTTATTTAATTCCCTACAATCAATTATACAATTATGTTTGCATTAATGTTTGTCACACTATGTGAGCAAATGAATGATTGCTCGTATTCAGATATAGGTTTATTCAATTCAATAGAATCAAATTAAAATTTCAATTATGCCTATACAACTACACATTTTTGTTGAAATATTTTGTAGATAAATTTTTGCCGTGGCGTGGATGAAATGGGGAAACAATTTGTTAATTGCACGTTGTTTATAGAAATTTCCTGCGAATTCAAAATGCATTCATAAATTCTCGTATAAGCCAAATTTTTTGCCATGTATGTCGTTAGTGATATTTATGAATTTTTAATTATGTATTTACTTCATTGCTCATTTAATGCACTTACAATAATTAAGCCATAACATAAATTGCACACAATATTATTCTCACATTTTATATTCCATGTCTATGCTGATCATCAACAAAACAACTTTTTTTACAGTCAATGAACAAAATAATAATAATAATAATAATAATAATAAATGAATAATTGATAGTGTGTTGTCGTGAATGGAAAATATACGCATATGGAGGAAAATATGATTGAATGATTATCTGCATGATTAAGCAATTGAAATGCGATTTCTGTATTTTAGATTTTTCCTTTCGTACACAACCGATGATCATCATCATTGCATTCTGTTGCGAAATAACATCAATAATATTGGTAGTAAAAACATACACATATATACATCCTTTTTCATTCATGAATAATAAATCTGACAGCAGAAAAGTTGAGAAAAGAAATACAAAAAAAAAATTACATTTTTCCATTAACGAATGAATTTCACTTCACTTCTCATTCAGCACCAAACTAATGTATCGGAGATGAATATTTAATTAAAATGGAATTATATGATAATAAAATATTTTCATTGATAACACTACACTACGTTCATATTTTTCGTAAGTGTATATTCAATTATGTTTATATCTTTATTTCAATTTCATCGAATGTGCATATCCATATGTTCGTAAAAGTATCGTATGGTATGAGAAGATTCTCCACTTATCCGTTCATACATATTATGAGTTAAATTTTATTTTACACATTCTGATTGTTTCAATGCTGATAGCGGCAAATGAATGTGAAAATAATTTTCCATATATTTTCAATCGCATTCACACAATATTGTAGAGAACTCATGTTCATTAACACAATTTTATGGCTGATAAGCAAAAAAGTAGAAAAATGGATAATTCAATCATCATTGAAATGGAATTCATTAAAGCTTCAATTGTTTGATCGTTTTCACCGCATATTTTTCAGATTACTATTATTACATTTTGAAAACATGTTCTACTTTTACGTAATGATTTACTCATTTATGAAATTTGTCTCATCTATGACTTGTAAATTATTGAAATTTCTAAATTAAGGACTCACTACTGAGCGTAAAACCATTGATGTTAATGGAGACTTATTTTAAATTTACTACAAAATTCTATCAAGGTCTTCAAATGACGCCCATTAAAATTATGAATTTGAAATTTTTGAACAGCACTCCCGAATCCGACGCCCAAGTCTTTAATGAACTACTTCAGACTTTGTGGATGGCAAAAGATCGCGAGGAAGACCGAAGAATTCCTGGATTGAATGTGTTGGAAAGGATGCTAGAGTCTTAAATATCCCAAACTGGCAGAATGTTTCGAAGGATAAAGTTATCTTCAGACATTCCTTATGCGTTGCAGTGGGCCCTCGTGCAAGAGAACTTCAAATGCATGGGGAATTGCTCATCAAACAGAATCTTGTTATTAAAAGAGGTTTAGTGGAGCTTTTAAAACTCCGTGGCTGTGCCTATAAAACTCCGCATTTTCCATTTGTGTTGCTCGGACTAGAAAACATTCTGAGATCTGCTGAAATCATTAAAAATGTAAATAGCAACATTAATTGTTGACAATTTGCTTCAACTAAGGATGTTTCTTTAATAATTAAAGCTATTAAAGCTTTTTTTCTTAAATTTCTTATCGAAATCTGGAAAAAAATGTTGTCAATACAAAGAAAAAGTGTGCATTAAAGTAAGGAAACTGTAAACATTAAAGGAAAAGTTATAGCAACAACGTGGAGACAAAAAGAAAATAAAAAGAGAGGAAAAAAAATATTGAAGACGTAGAGAAAAGCTCAAATAATGGGCAATCATGCTCTACGTGACAGAGTATATTGTGGAAATGTGTAATGGTCATCAATAAAGGTAAATTGTGTACGTATGGTTGTGGAAGGTCTTCATTTTAATTCTTAGGCCATTATTTTAATTAAGCATTATTGTGACCATTGTTTGCATGGCCGTATGTTCGGTCATATATTCTTCGTCATAAATTTATTTGCGTTCATTATAGCTGTCATATTACTTGTGAATTTGAATGAAATTTCGCCACTGGGATATGAAATTGAAAAAGTCTTTAACCTAAATTGTCCCCATTGAATTTATTTTCTAGTTTATATTATGTCCTTTTATGTATTCTTTATTTTTCATTTAGCAAGGAAGTTGAAAAAGTGTTGAGAAAATAAAAACGATAGTGATAAATGCTTTCCATTTTTCTTACAAGAGTACGAGATATGAAAAAAATACGAAATAACAGTGAGACAGAGATAAAGTTTTTTATTCTATGTTTTCATTTCCAACTTCTTTCATTTTGTGCTAGTCTTAAGGAAAACGTAGTAATTTAAAAGGAGTGAGTGGGAAAGCAAAAAGAGAAATTTCTTTTTCCCAACTCGCTTCCTGTCACTTTTCTGTCATTTGATAGTTTTCTTCTGCAGTCTCATTTTTTATTCGGTGACATTGCATGGTACTGACTTAACCTCAATAAAGATAAGAAAGCTTATTACTATCGAATGATGTGGAAAAAAGTTTCTTTAAGATAAACCATATGTGTGTGTTTTGGATATCCAGGAAATGGAATTTTTAACTTTGTAGTATCTTTGAAAATTATAAAAGATGATGTTTAGGATCTGTGGGGGCTGCTTAAGGTTTAATTTAAAATTGAATGGTTTAATACTTATTTGTGGTATTTACATTAAATCTATAACAATATTTGACATTTTTGAATAACATTTTAGAATACTGTGGAGGTTGAAATAAGTATTAGAATACAATCAACAATACGCTGTTGATCAACCTTTTTTATGTCATGAAACATTTCGACAAAAGAAACATTTTCGCTGGTCAGCAGATTTTTGTTGATCTACATACAGCATTCATGTACAATCTATATAGCTACATGGCGTCCAAGTGGCAATTTTTATGTTAACTACCAAAAATCCAATTTGGTCAACATCTGGCTGTGGCTCAAGAATTTGAATTGCGGTTCTTTTTGCGTCATTTTCTCGACAATAATCTTTAATTTTCAGGAGAACTACCTATGAGTGTATCGTAGCACATACGCTACCTACCCATGAATTACCACGCTCTGTCACACAAAAATGCTAAGATGATTGATGATTATTAAAATGATATAAAAATAGAACTCATCAAATAAAAGGTTGAGTTCTGATAAAAAGAAGTAATCGACCCTCATTGACTTGTTTTAAGAGGTGATTATATAATTTGGGATAAATGGTAAGTAAAATTGTGGTAAATGGATATTACATCAAATTTAGCATAGTAAGAGTAGAAAAAATTAATGGAAAGTTTTACGGTATCATACTACACATATTAACACTTACCTTGACAAAACATAATTAAAATAATGGTTAAAATGAAACCCTTAGACTTTGCCATGATGTCAACTTTGAACATTTTGCTAGTTCTTCTGTTTATATATATGTTGCTGCTACTGCAATAATGATGATGAAAATCTATTTCTCACTTTTACTGAGCTTTTCTCATTTTCTATGTGCTCACCAAGTTCAATGAATTCATAAACTATTCTGCAAACTTTTCACAACAGCACATCGAGGATCACATCATGTTGATTAAAATTTTTAAAAAAGCACACTTTTCAATTTATTTAAATGACACTAGGTTTGCTGTTCCTTTAAACATGTGAATTTCAATTTTCTTGAAAAATTCAAGTTCCTTCTTTGATGACATTTCAAAGTTTTTCTCATGATTGAAAATATTTTCGGGCTATCCACTGCAATACAATATTTCAATTGGATGATATTATAATCTCATTTCATTCCTATTTCTGTATCTCTTATTCAGTTCAATGTATTTTGTTTTATTTGCTATAAAATTGAAGAAAAAAAAATTTAAACATGAAATTTTATATTTCTAATCCCGATTTAATTGGACTTTATTCATTCATTCATTTTATTGATTTTTATTATTCCTCTTTTTATTGGATTTTCCTTCTGTTTTGTATTCGTTTATGAAGAGAAATTTTTTTACTGCTTTGCTTTGCTCAGGAATCGAGCATTATGTTTTTTTGCAATACTTTCACAGATGAGTTAGAGTGAGTGATAATTTGATGGATGCAATAATTATACCAATATCCTTCCCAGTGGACAAAAAATCATTGGAGGCAGTCATTAAATAGCCTATAACCAGTTTTAACTATTTTTATACACTCGGGCCTGATTTTTACATTTCTTCCAATCTTTAGTTAGTTAGTTATAGTGATTATTTGTCTTAAATGATTTTTTGCGTTTTTCCTGACTGTGCACAGTTGCATGGCTCAGAGTATACCAATTCACAATTTGTGTGTCGCGAATGCACAAACCGAATTGGCGAGACTCGAAACAACGAAAAATCACCCAGAACTGAATAATCTTTCCCTGGGATCAAATCCGTGTCGTTAGGGTCTGTTGACCGATAATCTTACCAATTCTCAATAGTTACATTTCTACCGCTCTCTGGTAAGGAGTAAGTGAAAAGTAGTTCATGAACCCTTAGGTAAAACGACTTAAAATGCAAGCAATCAAATGACAGCACTTTCTTAAGTTCTGTTTAGATGTTCTTGACTTCATAACTACAAAACTTCATACTTGACTCTAAGACCTATCCAATTTTCACACTTATAAATTCATTCAAAGAACAACTCATCTTTATACTGCTTTGTATCGGCATTACATTTTTCCGATGAAAATATGATGAAATTTCAATTTAATTTTCATGCAGGCATAAAATAAGCCTATAAAATTTTCACAATAAATGTCTCATATAGTAATAATAATAATGGTGCATATATCAATATATTTCAATATTATTTTTATACAGAAGGATGAAATTTCCTTTCTTATAATACACAGAGAATGTGTAAAATATAAAGACGAAAAATATTACTTATTCAATTGACTTGTGAAGGCGTAAATTCCATTGCTTTTTGCTTCTTTTATTCATTCCAGAAACGTGCATTTGAGTGATTTAATATTATAGTGTTGTATATATGAGCTCTACCAGTCATCGTGTATATACATCGATATATAGATTGCTTGCTCTATGAATGACACCTGAGACAGTAAATGTGCTTTGTCCTGTAATATAACAACACATTTTTTATTTCATTTTTTTTTTGCTGCTCTCACTTTTTTTTATTTTATTTTTATTTGCCACCAGGAATGTTACCTTGACGACAACTTTTTTTATGTCCATATACGCTGCACTACGTACGAACGTATACAATATAGTAGTAAAAATACGAGTGCTTCCTTTTTTATAGCACGGGAGGTTTTTGTTTTCACGTGTCAAATGATAAAGGAGAGTGAATAAATGTACATGTTGAGAGTGTGTATGCCAAATGCCAGAAAGTAAAGTTTCTTTTTTTGGTCTTGAAGTTTTTCCTATGAGCTGTCGAATATATATTTCTCCCACACAAGAAGGATTGTCTTTTTCTTCTTAAAATTATGCAAACTCAACAAGAACAAAAAAAAAATTATGAATAATGAAAAAGAGAAACAATCCTTTCCATTGGCATTGGCAATGGCTAGCAGGTAGGTAGTTGAGAATGAAAATAATATAAAAAAGAACTTCTCTCGAAAAAAAAGGAAGGAAAATTAATGTTTCTCACGATATTTGTTTTACTAATCGTAAAAGAAATAAAAAGCTTTACTGGACGACAATAAATCATTAACTTCCATACTTTGGGTGTAGAAGTGAAGCAATGCTGATTTGTTTATCTTGAATATTAAATGAGAAATTATTATTTGCTTCTGAGATTTAATTTCAAAAACGCAAACAAATTTAGGTACTTAAAGTCCACTTTTATTGTGGTCCTAAATAGAGTGCTATTTTTAAATTACAAGTATAAAATTCCAAAAATACCCGAGTAATGCTTAACCGAATATCTCACCATCATGTTTGGTAGGATTTTTTCTAGTAATACGATTTCGGGAGGATTGGGCGAATCCTTGTCAAATCGACAACACTCTGTTAAATGATTGGAGATCGATCTCTGATAGAAATCGAACTCTTTTACTAAAAATAGAGTGATTGCTAATCACTAGGACACAGAGGCCATACTCTTGCATTCGTTGATTCGCCATTATATGAATTGATTCCCAAGATTAAACTCTGCTCAGGCACCTCTGTTAGGTAATCAAATTAAGGTTGAGATAGTCCTTAAAAATAAGATTAATTTTAAATTCAACAAACTGACCAGCTCAGGAACCAACTCCTCTGTCAATGAATAAAGGCAAAAACGCATTGCCAAAAAAATATAGAGAATTTTAAAAGAAATTACAGTATTTAACGCGGAAGTGCAAGTTATCTCATTTTGAGACTTTCTGCAAGAGAGTGTCAATAAATCACAGAGTGATAGCTCAAGTGCTGGTCGCATAATCTTAGAATAAAATAGTTACGTCCGGTTGTAAAAGTTTGAATACTCACATTCCTAGATATTTTCATGAAAACCAACAAAATAAATCACTTAATGATATTTATGGACTTGAGCATTTTATCTTAAGCTGAGTATGTAAGTTTTTATTGCCTTCATGATAAAAAGTATTCAGCATTTAATAACATAAATCTTCATATCAACTTAATATTTTTTCTGATATATTAATTCAGGTATGAAGCAGTTAGTAGTATGTTAAGTTAGTAGTTCATTGAATTCAACTATATGCAAACATGAAACTGTATTAACAATTAAATTGAGATAATAAAGAAGTAAAACACAAATGTTTATAGCGAGTGAGTGCTGAGCCGCTTTTCCGCATCGATGATATGAGAAGGAAGAAAGGAATTGAAAAATTCCGGAATTGTTTGTTCTATGCTTATCTTGTAGTCTATACAATACTTCTCATTCTGCATTGCATTGTTTGCCTCCGCTTATACTCGCTAAGCTTGTTTGCCTGCTTGCAAGCAACAGCAACAAAAAAAATTCTGTAGCATGAGATTGCATTTCTCAGATTATTAATAAAAAAATCTCTCTTTTTCCCTCTTTCGATGCGGATGAAAATAAATTGCAATAATATAAACTTTCATTTCGTCGATTTCATAAATTCTCATAGAGATGAGCAACAGCACTAGATGATAAAAATATCTTCTGCATTCAAAACACCCAAAAAAAATTGTATGCGAAAAAAATTGAGCTCATCGAAAACTCATTTTTAAAGTCGATTTATTTGCGATATTTTCATCACAATGAAATGATAAGAATGCATAATACGTACGTTCAGTAGAGATTTTATTGATTTTCATCAAAATGTTTAATGTAAACATTTCATTTGAGTACTTTTCACATTCATTTGTGGGTTTTAAGGAACATTATTGGAAAATTACCATGTAAGTGGATTTTTTCGTAATTTCAGATGTTTGCACTCGAGATTGATGGAAATTCATTTAAAAATGTTTTATAGTGTAAAGGAAAATTTGAGTAGCTTCGATAGCTAAATATTTATCAATAACTGATGATTCGCTAAAATTCTTGCAAATAGCACAAATCGTTTAATTGATCTAAATCCGATACCAAGCCTGTTAGACTCTTTGGAATGGTGTCTTTTTGGTTAACAACTTGGTTAAAAATTTAAACTTTATGCGACACCGATAGCGCATACGAATTGTCGAATTCAAAATTCGACACCAAATCAACGTGATTTTAACATGGATGTAGACGTGAATTGTAATGTGTGATAAAGCCAACAACAGAGTCAGGTACGAAATCATTTTTAGCAACCTAGTCTCCATATAGGAGCATGGTTCCAGTAATTAAGTAAGTATCCAATTCACGAATGATGTCTTTTTCAAGCAATTTGAGTAAAATTTTCAACCTTTTAAGACACACCAGTACCCTCCAGTTGGGTAATCTGATTTGAATTGAATCCTGAACTAATTCACAGTCACACTATTCTGGGACCTTGATCGATTATTCGTTTAATGCTATTAGTAGTAGCGACTCAGTACTGTGACGTGGACCACAGTTTGAGAAGCACTGCAATATTGGTATTTAATCCATTTAAGCTTGATGTAATCTTTTTTAAAATGAACATTACATTTTCTTTTTTGGTAGATATTTATCCAAGAAGAAACAGATTTCATTTCTTTTGGGAATCAAATTTCAACGAATTTGGATCAAGTCGAATCTACACAATTTTTCTTAGTTGGTGGTCAGACTGATAACATTTACATTAACTTTTACCTTGAAAACTTGTAATATGAGTAGTTTAAAACTATAAAAAAGTTTTTAAAAATGAGAATTAATTCAAGTAAATTTCTGGACATGAAGATTAAACTTAATCTCTTGATAATCTCTGCAAACTATGTCAAAGTTTACAAAATTTCAAACTTTTGAGCTTTTTGCTTCCAATCATAATCAGGACTTTAAAAACTCTGCAATAAGCTTCAAGTTTTGAGGATATTTTTTATGTTAAAAGAATCTTTAAGGAAATATCAAAAAGTATGGTTTTTAAATCTGAAAATCCAACATCAAAAACTTTTTTGCTCATCTTCATAAATTTATCTTTTCATATTCTCAAGCTTGGCAATCTTTCCTTTATATGTAGCAATGACTATTTCTATATATGACTGTATAAAAATATTTCTCCTTGTATATATCGTTTAACTCCTTAAACGTAGGTTTGTGTACTCAAAAAAAAAGACTGAGAAAAAAATTCATATATTTTGAAACTTTGCAAAGGAAAAAAGAAATTCTTTTTCATAAACATAAACATAATATGGGCAATTTATTCCGCAAAATAAGAGAAGAGAAGAAAATTTCTTCTCATTTCAATGTCAAATCATTGTTGTTGAAGGAATGTTGAATGGATAAAAGAATACGAATTTATATGTGTATATAAATAGAAGTGAAAGAGGAAAAAAAAAGTATTGAGGTAGTGAGTATGGGGAATATCCTTTTCATACACATATCGTGTGTGTCATGTATATATACATGTACGTGAATGTTCGAACATAAGCAGTGACATCGAGTCGACTGAAAAGTCAACGATGGAAAATTGAAACATTAACCTTTTCTCTTCCTCACATTCTATCATATTACCTTACCGAAATATTTCCCCTCATTCTACTACGTATATTGTATATAATTTTATCGTTACCATTTACGAAGTGAAAAACCAATGAAATGAAAAATTTTTTCCCTGTCATCAAATTTGTGACTTCAATCCTTCAATCTTTTTTTTTTACTTTCTTCGCTTTTTATGTGTGCCTTTCCAATATGCTCAGATAATTCTGTCTCGCTTTGAACCTCAAATAATAATAAATAAGAAAATATATTTTTATTGTGCAAATATTTATCGAGATGCTTTTGAAACATGTTAAAAAATAGAATAAATTTAATATTAATAAAATTATGGTCAAGTTCATTTGTAAGGATACATCAAGAAAAAAAAAGGAAAAGGAAAAGGAGATATAGAAGGGTAAATGTTTACATAATATCACTGCTCAGATATTTCCCTGTACCTAAATTTATATTCACATGCACAAACACACACACAAGTCATCTATGTAAATAAAAAATTTAAACCATTGAGAAAAAGGACATATGTAGCCTTCATCAATAGAGAAATGTCATAGAATTCAAATATTTTTTTATGGTTGAAGAAAGTTAGAAACAAAGTTATAAGCTTAACATGGGATTTCTGCATTTGCTCACATTGTCGTCTTATATGATATTCACGGGGCATTGAAGGGAAAGTAAGCAGGATTCAGATGATTCGAAAATTCATGGATCTCATAATTCATAATGTAAACATGCTTTTTGCACACAAAAGTGCCTTCATGTGAAGAAATTCTGTTCTGCTATGTTATTTAGATTTATACTCAGTGTCAGTTTGGTAAAATCAATTGCTTTTGAGACTTAGCGGTTAAACACTCTTCTTTTGAACTTTCATTTAGGATATATTAGAAGAAATGTGTAGGTAGACTCATTCTCATAATCATTCTATCAAAGTCATGTTTTAAAGGTTAACTATCATCAAGGGAACAACATCTTGACTGGTATTAAGAAAAGTTACATTGCTGTATTATGTTTATATTAATTGCTTCACCCTTAGAAATGGGTTTTAGCTAATAGGATTTAGTTGTAAAGTTATGGTTGGAAGAATTATTTACGGAATTAACATTAAGATGAACATTAACAAACATCATTGAATTTTTATATTTTCCTATGATCATCTTCAATTTCAACAGCTATTCTTGAAAGATTTGTTATGCAGCAATTCATTTGAGAAACTTATAATTGCAATATTGTATTTACTGACTGCTTAATTGATATTTAATAGTTAAGTGGAGAACAGCTTATGCTTTGATAAACAAACAAATTAATTAATAGGAAATGTTCAATTAAAATTGTTAAAAAAGGAGGCCGAAGTCGAATTGAGATCGCTCTGGTTCGATATACCGAGCAACATAAATGAAGAAGACTCAATCAAGGAGCCGCCTCTATAAGAATGCCCTATGACAGCCAGCAGGAAACAAATGCATTGTGATACAAGAAAAGACTGCGTATTCAGGAAGAAGTTTCAAAAAACATTCCCGAACGCCTTGTCCCGACCTCGAGAAAGCCTAGAGTTCAGGGCCAAAAATTCTTCCTCCCTTTTTGAGGCAATTCTTCATTTCGCGGTTTCCCGAGACTAAAATTCACTAAATGCAAAATGCTACTCAATTAAATGAAAGTATTCATTGAATCGGCTGCATGTGTATTCTCTGTGTGCCTCAACAAACAATTACAATTTAACTTAATTGTTAATTGAAGCATTTGGTTGTTGTATTTTGTATTCTCGAGAATGTTTCTTAATACACAATACATGAAAAGAGGATTTAAAGAGTTCAATTAAGAGAAAATGTGCTCCGAACTAAACAAATGTGATAATTTGAATAGGAATGTAAATGAAATTTAGGGTTTTCGGATTTTATTGCTTTTGTTACAACAATTATTTAATGGAAGGTTAAGATTTAGACAAAATACAAATGACCGACCCGAATCGAAATAATAAAGTTATTGGAAACAATAAAAATTAATGTTAACAATTTGAATTCTTTATCAAAATTCTTCGAAGCCAATTAATTCTGTAAAAAACATAAATTAAGATTGTACCTAGAAATGATCATGACTTCAAACATAAATTACCTTAAGTGCTTCATAGAAAAAGTGAATTTTCCCATGAATTGTACTTTTAAATTTAAATCGTTTAAACGACCTACAAGCACTTTCCGTAATCGGTCATGAAAAATCATTTATTAACTTTTATAGTTTTATAAAAGTAACTCTGCAATAAATGAATTGAATAAATTTTCATTTTTCGTTCTATTCGAGTAAGAATGGCAAAAAGGTTACGTTCATTTCTTCTATTTTTTTTTTTCACAATTGCCCTCGCTCATTCCGCATAATTTCTTTCTTTCTTCTCTCTTTTTGACACCAAAGTATCATAAATACTATTTATTCGGCATTTTAACCTGAATAACTTTTTTCTTTTTTTCTTCGCTTTTTTTTTTGTCTGTTTCTCTTTTTTGTTGCTTGGCATGTCTGTTTGTATTATTGGGGTGTATATGTATTTCAGTGGCTCCTTAGCAAGCAGCACATAAACTTTTTTCTGCTGATTCCAATTTTTCTGTAAATTCTTTTTATTGTAAATTATGTGGAATCTGCATTTTGCTGCCTCTTATTCTCTTATGCCTCTGTGTGTATAAATGAGTAAGGAAGAATAAAGATATAAGGTAGAATGAGGAGGCAGTAAATTTCAAAAAGCACATAGAAGAAAATTCTATTGTATAATAATAAGATGAAGGAAAAAGTTCTCTAAGTTATGTGTAAATTATTCATGAGATTTTTTTTTTCTTCCTTATATAACAGAAATTGACATCATTTCCGCGTTTATGACAATTGAAGCTGTTGCTCTTAACTGTTATTTAATTTCACTTTCATCACTCAATTTAACATATTAAAATTCTTTCACTTTTATAAAGCAAATTATGGCAACGGTAGCATAAGATTCAGGCGTATAGACTTTTATAAATTTATAATTTTATTATCATCATCATCATCATCGTTAGCGATCGTATTGCAATAAAGGATTTCTCTCAATTATAAAGAGTGACTCGAAATGATTGAATAAAATCAACAATGATGAATTATTTAAATTTCACATTCAATTTACATTTTATATTTGTTTTATTTCCTTTTTTTCGAACTTCCATTTAAAATTTTTTAGTCTATAACTTAATAAAATTCACCAAATGTGTGAATCACATTCCGACAAAAGTCACGAAATGATTTTTCTTGCACGTAATCACAGAAAAATAACTCTATTAGATTTAGCTCACTATTGAGTACTTAATTTCGCATGAATCTCTTCCTTTCATGAATGTCTAATGTCTGTGAAGACGAAATGTTTTATATCACGAAATATTTTTTCACTTCAAACACGAACAACATCCGTCCCGTACGAAATTTCATTATAAACTGGAAAATTACTGAGACGCCTCGCTGAATTTTGTCCAAAGAGAAAAGAAATCATGCTGCTCACTGGAATATTCCTAAAAGCATTTTCTTCTCTTTCGCTCTTGCTTCTCTATTTTGAGCACATTTTTCCATATCAGCATGGTAAGGAAGATATTGTGTCTGTTGGATGAGTTCTTTTGGTAACAACTTATGTTGTATATAATATGATAGATATAGGAAGTATTGAGTACACTACAAAATAAATTATTTACGCTTTCTAGAGAAAAGTCCCTGAGACAGATATGTATTTGATGCATCACAGTAAATGCACTTCAAGTGCAACATGTAACCTTGTATGTTACTTTTTCGATTAAGTTTTGATCATCAGATAAGCTTATAATGAACATTTCTGTTAGTCTGTCACTCTTTGTCATTTGCAATTTCAAAGATTAATCTGTAATTTTATGGAAATTAAATTGAACTTTAAAGGATAAAGTTTTCATCATCTACCTAAGTCATTTATCAACTTTTTGTAACAGCCTCAACCAAAAAATTATTTTTGTAACGACATTTTGTAACGAGGGGGAGGGGGGTCTAGAAATGTCATGTGATTTTAAAAGAATTCCTTAAAGATTCTAAATATACTTCAATTTCAAGAGTTTTATTAATTTACTTTACATCTTAAATGTGTTATGTCAAGAATTCCTGTCGATTATAGCTTTCACTTCGACTATATACGAACAGCATACTCTTGTGATGTTTTCTAATATCCGCAATTGCCTCTTCGTTTCAATAGATAATTGATATTTTATAAACAAGTTCTCTGTTATCTATTGACGAGCATTTAATATAATAATGTATTGAACGTACTTTCATAGTGAGCTTCTTTGTGTTATTGACGGGAAAATTATATCAAGCATAAGCAGTTTATTTTCTTTATGATCTTGAAGTATGTTCATCTTATCTCATCTTATCGAGATCTCTACTCCTTGTTATTTTTGTGGAAATTAAATAGAAAGGTACTTCATAAAATAGATATAACACATGAGACATACAAGGGATGGGTGATGTTAAAATCTGAATACATTGTAAGAAATTTCAAAGGAATCAATAGATTAACAAGACTGGACATTTAGGAAACTATGTAATCTAATTAATCAATATCTAAATCATGTTTTGATTCCCATGATGCGGTTCAATTTTTGCAATAATTCCATAAAATCAGAAATCAACAAGCTTATTCTTCTCCCTTCCTTGTTTCAACAAGATTTCATCCCCTTGAGGCGTTAATTAAGATTTCAAGCTGTACCAAATAGATTCGTTTCATTGAATACCGTAACTATAATTCAGTATACAATAGAGCACGATCCGTGCACATAAAAGGTAAAATAATTTTCGATAGGCTGCTCTTGTTACTGTAGATGCCGAAAATATTATGCGGTTAACTAATATATGTGATTAAATTTCGCTTAATTCATTTATTTTTTTTGGCTTGTTATGTGCCCATTCCAATTCACATCCAATTTAACAAATGCCTTTTTCGTACTTAAGGATTGCTTAAAGAAAACTTAAATGCCATACGTCGTATGAAATATATAAAACAGAGATTTTGTTCATATATATTTAGGAAATACTTACACACAAAGCACCAAAGAGAATCGTGTGTTGGATGAAAACGAAAATAAATGAAATATAAATTATTTTCTCTCATCGTAGCTCCTCAACTTTCCTCGACTGCTTATGTTGCTGTTATTTGTTCATTCATCTTAGCCGTTGTATTTCTTTCCTATGTAAAAGTATACATTTCATGTCATTCTTATCCATTATTTAAACGTTTGGAGTTCTTTCTTTTGTTGTTGTTGATCTTGCTGTTGTTGTATGCATTATAAGTATTACAAGAGCCATTAGATGCTTCCATGATATTGCCCTGAAGAGAGCATAATTTAAAAGAAAATTTATGATAATGTTAAAGTCTTCTTCTTATTCCTGCTTTTCTCTTCAAATCATTCTCGTACAACATTGCTTGTCTTACAACTTAGTCAATTTTTTTCAGTATGTATTCATAACATTTTTCGTTGTTGCTGCTATATACGTTTTCTTCCTTTATTGCATGCCCGTATAAAAACTGTTGAATAAAATGAAAATCGAAGACGAACAAGGGATGAAAACGTAAAGTGATGCAACTATTTAATTAAGTAAAAATTCCTTTAACTCCTATCATTCATTCATTCATTCATTCAGTCATTATTATTGTGCTGAAATTTGTGTATGGTATTTTTTAATAAAACATGAGAATAATTAAGAATGCTATGGATGCTTTGCTGCAGGATAAAAAGTACATTAGATAATTAATTTTTCTCCTTTGAAAAATTGCTGATGATAAATTTTTATTGCTGTAGAATGCATGCGAAACATACATAGTTGATTTTATAAAGCCAATGGAGATGTTTGTTACTAAAATGCTCCAGAGTTGGACTCAGTGATTTTCTTAGGAACCTGAATATTTTTTTAATTTGTGTTTCCAAAAACTGTCAAACTCCCGAACGATATAAATTAAAAAGGCTCCTTCATGGAAATTTAAAATATCCCATAAGCCTCTTTTATTAACAGAAGCCGGCTAAATTTGGCAGCTATGAGAATGGATAGATTTATTCAGATTTTAAAGCCATATCCACTGAAAGTCTTTATATTCTGTGTCTGTGGTTGACATTGTAAAAAGAATTAAAGCCTCTTCATCAATGAGTTGGACATGTGATTGAGAGATCTGAAGAAGCTTTGTTATACTTTGTTAAATAAGTTCTATTAATCTCACTTTGTATATGGCAAAGATAAACGAGGGCGGTCAAATAACTCATAAGAATAAAAGCTCTTGATGAATACAGTTGCATTATTTAAGCTTTTCAATTCTGGATCAGAATGAAGTTTATCCGTGGATTGAATATACTTTTTTCTTGGAACTAAAATCCCCTGCATTATTGGTGCAGCCTAGTGATTGAGGCAGCTTCAGTTGTTATCTTAAGGAATTCATGAATCACAATTCTAAAACTAAGTAAGCTTGAGTAATACTCAAAACCACATAAAACATCCCTGGTTAATAGGAATTCAGCTATCAAAAATTAGACTTTTATATCCTGAATTTACTTCAGAATTTAGTAAAATTTTTAAGGCATAATATATTGTGGATATAAAAATGTTAATAGAATTGATGGATCAATATTCTTATTTTCATATATTGTTTGCAGAACACAGCCATATGTTTACAAGCGCATCCTTTTCAACTGGTAGCAAAAATGTACACATTGATCATTGAATATGCGATGAAAAGGGAATCGTTTATACAATGAACGATTTTATCTAATGAGAGCCTGTCCTATCATATAATAGATGGAAAAATGTTAAGTATATTATTATAGTACATGAAAAAAGAGAAGCGAGAAACAAATCATTATAATCATGATTATTAATGCGTTATCACATATGCGTGATTCCAATATATACACGAGCACGCACGATATATGTATTAAAGTGAGAAAAATTTTTAATCTTGTGATATTAATAATTATCACATTATACGAGTGCTTTTTTACGCGACGCACGTTTCATTCTTTTATTTTCGATAAATGTGCTGCTATGCATGCATTTTATATCCCACACAATTATCATTTTTTTTGCATACACAAATGAATATGAGTGTGTTTTATTCATCATAAAAATTATTATTGATTTTTCTGTTTCATTCTTCATATTTAAATTTCACCTTGTGCCTGAATCGACAGTCAGCATAAAAAACCTCATAATATAATAACAATTTTTTTTAAAGAACATGAATTTCTAACTTTCCAGCAAATAAAAGTCACATAAAAAAAGTTCTAATGAGCGTTTTTATGAGTCATAATTTTGCTATAAAACAATGCCATCAACTTTTTTTTTCCTTATTTTTCTAAATTTTATTTTTCAAAATATAGAAGTAGAAGGTTAAAAATATTGTCGGCTTGTCAATTGCGATCTAGCAACTAAAATATGCGTTGAAAATCGTAAAAGAACTCGTTTATTTTTGTGGCTTTCAAAGCACTTATACACGTATAAATAATTACGTGATGTTGATTTGAGTGCAATTCAAAGAGAACAAAAAATATTTTTTTATATCCCCCCACTTAATTGCATAATTTAAAGCAACTTACAACAATTATGAATAAGCTTAATGAACGATCAAGGGAGAGTTACTGTAGTTAACGAAGGGATATATTTTAAAAGCTCATTTTGAATTAGATTACAATACAGTGAAGTCGATTCCTATTTTTTTATGTCGACTTTGAGTTCAGGTTTGCATCATTAAGGGCAGTTAAACTGTTCTACGACATCTTATTAAATGCATTTAATGTGTCGTTAAAAGCATGAGGTGTATTGCATTCTAATAAGCTTGGAAAATATTTTAGCTGAAGCTATAAATTCCTTCGGAAATGAAATAAGTTTGAATACCTAGTTATGCTGGAAATGGAAACATCAAACGTGTTCATTCAAATGAATTGTATAATTTTTAATTTCTATGAATTAATTATTGCAAACACCTTAGCAGAATGAATATTTCTCTGCTGAATAGTCTTCAACAGCACGCAGCAAAAAAGCTGTATTTCTATGTAAATTCATTATTTTATGTTGAATATACATAAGATCAGAAATCTGAAGAATCGACAAAAACTGGAGACTTATGTCAACATGATAAAAAAGAATTCCTTTCAGGAGAGGTCAAGTGTGGTAAGTGGCTCTTAAGCATTAAGAAGTATAACAGCAACAAAAAAATAAATGAATGAGTGAGAGACTAGAATGAAACTTCCGAAGGACACACACACAAAAAAAAAGCTGAAAATGATTTATGTGACAATAAATTTCAATTATAATGCCGTGTTTATTCTATTTTATCGTTTTGGTACCAAAGAAATAAGATAACAGGAGAGAAATGTACACATCGATTGTACACTTGACACATTGACAGTCTGAGTGAAATTATGGGGTGTTAAGCTTCGATAGATTGAGACTAAAATGGGGAATAAATACTCATAGGATTGATAGTAATGAATTTATTTATTTCTCATTTCTTTATACCTTAAGGGCTGTAACATCATTATATGATTATTGAGATATTAAGTAAGAATCTTAATGAAAGTAAAAGTTTCAGCATATGAGCTTAGAAACACAAATAAATCCAAAAATTTCTCTTCATTGACATGACATTATTTCATTCATTAATGTTGACACAATCTATTTCCACGTGTCTTTTTGTTGACAAAGCCATCAATAGTTCATATCAAGTTCATATTTGAACATCCGGCAAATTACTCAGAAAATTAATTGATTTTATTGAAAGAGTAAAGAACTTTCTGATTAACTGTTTATTTCTGATTAGGGCTATTTGGAATCAAATGTCTTTCAATGCCTAAATAAGATTATTTCAAATCTTTGAATGGTATTCTGTTTCAATTATATAGCATCCGAGCGACAAAAATGAAGAAGAAGTTATTAGCACCAAATGGAAGTCACCAAATATCCATATGGCGTCCAAATAGTTGGCAAATTTAAACATGTTTCATTTGGTGACAATGAAAGTGGTTTCACGGATCCTTTAAAGCGCTGTGACGGAGCCTTCTCCATTCCGTGCATCGTTCGGAGGACAAGCTTGTTACGAATTATAATGATGTAATTTTCTATCATGATTTTGAGCGCACATGGATAAAAAATGAAATCCTCTTTAAATTTCTTTTTATTTTTTCATAGGTCTATATTGACCACCAATATGGGAAGGTTTTTCCTTCGTCAACATAAATTGGATGTAGAATAAAAATGTTCTTCTCTTTATCTCATTGTCAAATCAGCAGTATATTTGAATTTATTTGTAAATAATAAGATAAAAATTTCTTCTTTTTTTATATTACAGAAGAATAATATTCGATTCTCAAAGGACTTTTCTGACATTGATACAAAATATTTTAATGTGGAATATTTATTCAAGTCAAATGAGACTCATCATGTTTTTCTTTATGGTACAGTTTTCTTTTTATTCATATCATATCTACGATGAAGCAAAATCAAGAAATCCCTATCAAATTTCCCTGTCGTTTTCCGATTGAATTAATATCCAATTTCTTTTCAATTTATTTCGATTTCATTTCATTTTATAAGTTGATATGAAATTTCCGCTATCAATATACGGGTCATTTAAGTCAAAGCCAAACATTTTCATTCTTTTGACCATCAACTTGTTCACAATAATTCAAGATGAAGGTAGGAAAAGAAATATTTCAAGTTATCCTCTTCAACTCAAGTGCAATTTTGGTTCTCTTTTTTCCTTCTTCTTTTTTTTCATGTAGTGGATGATCATCATCTCTTTTTCCGATAGAAAAAAAGAAGCCTCATACTTATATCTCATCATACGATACGGAAGATAAATTTTATTTTACTTCTTTCCTAAGTTTTGCAAACAATTTGTTGATGTTTGTCAAGTGTACTTGAGAAGATGTAAAAAGTATTTTTATTTCTAATGTCCTACATCACATAACGTAGCACTCTAAAAAAATTTCAAAATGTAATTGATTTGAATTGAGATTCTGGTTAAATGTAATGTTTGCTGGCACTACTGTTGACTCCTAAAAAAGGTAGTTACCCTGTAGTTTGTTGACATAAGAGCACTTGTGAAAGCTTACCTCAAGTTGTTTGAATAACTTTTCATGAATGTTTTCATTCCACAAATTTTGCAATGAAATTGATGTTGAATCGCACATTCCGCACGCTTTTTATATTCAATAAATTTATTTAAAAAAAAATTTCAATAAATTGAATGGGTTTTTGATAAATGAGCCATTAGAGTTCACTCAGACGCTGCATTCAATTATACATAAAACGATAAAATAATAAATTCAAGAGAAAGGTAAAAATTTCCATTTAAAATCAATTAATGCTCACAGCATAGCAAAAATTGTGATCTAAAAAATCTGCTATAATTTCCCTGACCTGCAATTTAGAATGAAAAATTTTTCCACAATTAAACCAAGATATGAAACTTTGACCCCTATATAATTTCTCTCAGATTCTCTTAACATATTGCAAGGTAGACCATTGCCACCTTCACAGGGAATAATTGAAAAATTTGTATATATATGTTTATGAATCTATGTGTGGAAATGGAAGACAAACTTATTCATTTTAAGTGCCGAGAAAAAAATCTCGTTTAATTTATCATCATTAAGTAAAATTGTCGAGAAGATTAAGTCGTTTAATTTAATTCCATTTTGTCGCACTTTTTTTTTTGCAGTCTTTCAACTTTTGTGCGAATAACAACGGGAGATTTTTTATGTTACGCTATTAAGATGACAAGAAAAGAAATATATTTGAAGTCAACCTGGAAAATTGTTCCTTTCCTGAGGTATATTTCGGCACATTTATATCATAATTATTTCTACTCGCCATTTACAAATGTTTTGAAGGACGAGAAGGGAAGAAAAGTTTTAATGACATTCTCTTGAGGCTTCTTTGCAATCCCCTCTTTTTTCTATATTTTGCTAAGCTTTTTGCAGTTCCTTTGGTACAAGCATACGGTAATACAAAATAATATTTTAACGATTTTGGTCCTATAAAAGCATCAAAATGTCATTATTGTGAAGTTAGAACTTTTACGTGTATTTTGAACAGTAATCAAATGCTGCCGTAGTGTCTACTAAGCTGCGTATTGTTGAGTTGCGTAGTCAGAACATCAGCAGCTTGTTCTAGCCCATTGAATACTTACATTCTGTGTCCAAATTAGTCGCTACTCATTAATTACCCAAATTTTATTGAGCGTCATAAATAAACACAAAAATTGTTGAGAAATCACACAAAATTCTGCCAACTGTCCACAAAAGTCAACAATACTGTAAAATAAATGGCCTAAGACCAACAAAAGAATTTTCGCTCTTTTTTGCGTGAAGATTTACACAAGAATGACATAATTCATTGTTGCCCTCATCGTCATTTTATATGATACACAAAAGCGAAGAGGACCTAAAAGAAAGACGATAATGACAATGGTGATGGAAAATCACTTTAAAGTGTCAACAGTAACTGGAATTGAAAAGCGAACATGAAAGAGAAAATTTTTTTATTTCATTTACTGGTTTCACAAATTGTCGGCTAGAAACTTTAAGCAAATTTCTCATCATTCATCCAATTCAATTTAGGATTAATATATGTATAGTCTAGCCGTCGTCGCTGTCGTTCATGTCTAGCATAGTAATTTTTTTTTCTTCGAAAGAATCAAATTACAATTTTTCCACTTCATTTCCAGTTTTATGCTTTATCTTCTTTCCTTCTCCTTTACATTCTGTGTGTATTACTTAATATTATAAATTTCAATAAAGCGCCATCAGAGATATCTATATGTTGTATTTCATTCTTTATCCGCCATTTTTTTTCTGTTATGCTGCTTATGCTCATAGTACTTGTGCAACATAATCACTGAAATAATGATTTGAGTTGATCCAATTATTTGATAAATTTGAGAATTTTCTTATTTTTTTTCATTTTTTGTATCCTTAAGTCATTTTTCTCTCTTTTTTGTCAAGATGTAGCACAACAGACATATTGCGAAACGTGAGATTTTTTATCGTTATTATTATGCAAGCTCTACTGTAAGTGTACTATAAGTTTTACATCCTTGAAAGGCAATGCTTTTAGCATTTATTATTTATTCACTTCTTCTTTAATTTTTATTTTTTCATATAATGAGGAATTCTTTTAAAATGGGGAAATTTTATTGGAAATCATTACTAAATTAATGCTGAAAAGTCTCAATTACGATAAGCTGATTTGCATAATAAGAGTCATTATGGCAATTTTTTCTTGAACTTTAAAAAAATTATGTTAATTAATTGAAAGATTGTAAATTGAATTTAAAAGAATTTAAGCTGTAAAGTTGCAAATTGAGACTATTTGGCTGCCACACAATTTCTAACAGTTTCTAGAATTAAAGCAACTCTTCTGTCAAGTGCTTCTAGATGTGAATCAAGCAAGATTGGTGCTAATGGATCTGCTGACATAGCTCCACGTAAAACTGCTGATAACTTTTTAGATCCGGTGTGGAATCTGCAGAAAAAGTTCATTTTTAGAAAAGTTCATCAAATATTCAAAATTTTATGCTTACTTTATGAGCGTTTTCAATGTAGATGCTCTTATTGAGCAACATTGTTGAAGTGGAGCTAGGATAGAAATTTCATCATGGTATGGTCTGTTGAAGCCTTGTCCGAATTCTGAGTGAATTATGAATGCATCGTCTCCAAATAATCTAGAGAAATAAAATTACTTTTTGTTAAAAAACCTTTTTGAGATTTTGACATTTGATGTCATACCTGAACATTTCATAATACTTGCGATTCATGTTTCCAACAAGAAAATCCATAATTGCCAAATCCACAACATCTAAAATTCTTTTTCCAGATTTATATGGTTTTATACCGCGAATCTAATCGAATAACGGAATTAATCACTTATAGTTTTAATAATTTAATTCCTCTTACAGTTTCGCAGTAATTTGGATTAACTTCCCACATAGCTTTCCTCTTTTTATCAAATGAGCGTTTCCATGGATATCTAAATACCTTTAGAAAATCAATTATATATTAATAGAACTTCTAAAAATAGTTTTATAGACTTACATCTCTAGTAGCATTATCATGTGTTGGAAGTGATGCGGCAAGTGAAGCTTCAATAATGTTTGGATGCCCACATGTAGGATGATTAGTATCGCAATAATTTTTACATCTTCCAGTGATGCAATTGTTTCCTTCTGGAGTAACATAAAAAGATTTGAGTAAATCATCATATGCAAAAGGATGAATTTCTTCCATAATATTGACATAGCGTCCAACATGGGGAATTGCACGACGGAAACCTAGAACTCTAAAGAAATAATTTAAAAACTTGGAAATTGAATTAAAAATGCTCATTATTGTTTACCTATCTAAATGATATGCTGCAATTTCTGCATTATGTCTGTCTAAATCATCCCAGTAAAAGTGATTGGGATGAGCATGTTCGTCGCGCTTAGCTCTATTAATGAACAAAGGTGAAATTAATTCTTCAAATCGGTCAAGTGATTCTTTTAGATAGCAAGGATTTTACTGAGGACTATTCATAAATTGTCACAATTGACAACTGGTCTGATCATTAGACCAAAAATATTAGATACAATAAATAAATGACCTCTTACCTTCCTGGTTTTAAAACAGCTCTTGTTTCAGTTTTCAGATACAAAAATATTTTTAAATGTTCAGTATCATATTCCATATAATCTAAAAACGAAAATTTTAAACCAAATTAAGTGATATTCTCATAATATTTAAAGCAACACACAGGATGGGTCCATCACTGATTTAATGGGTCGTTCACATATTACGTAACGCGATAACGATCTTTTTTAGCGCATTTTTGAAATTTTTTTCAAAAAGGTAGCTTAATAAGACACTATGTATGTCTGTTCGGCTGACGTTAAAAACTTTTATCTAGACATCGTAGAGAGCTCGGAATGGTTTTAAAAGATCAGTTCCATAAAGTTATTGCGGCCACGGGCATTTAAAAGTTTCAAATCTACGCATAAATGCTATAATTAACAAATTTTCATTTTCATAAACAACAACAACAAAAGCATCAACACGTTTTTTCATTGTTTTACAGTGTTCTTCAATGTTTTTCGATGTTTTTACAGTGTTTACTGAACAAAGTTTGAATTTTTTTTGACCGTTATGTGGTTTGAATAATGAAAATCCGTTAAATCATGAACTTCTTAAATTTCTAGTATGGTGACTTAGAATTTACTGGATCTTGCTTTGTGGGTCTGGAAGTGATGGTTTTTTTTGGTAGGAAAACTAATATCTATTAATATCTCTTAATCAATTACAGATCGCTGGGACAAAAATGCGCTTAAGTCCCTCGATCAATAACACGAGGACTTTTGTAATTTTTTTTCAAAAAAGAGCAATTAATTTATTCGAAAATATATTAAGTCTCTTAACTCGCTTGTTACGTAATAAGTGAGGATATAAATACTGTATGCTATATACTTACCAATGAAGACCACAGGAAGTGTTACCAAGTCTTTCAGTAAATGCTTAATAACTTTTTCATTTTCTGGATACATTTCATTTTTAGAAATTGAGTATTGAAAAAGTTCAAGATTCGTTGAATGCCATCTAAAATTCATGAAGTCGTCGGTAAATTGACATAAATTATAAATTGGATAAAAAATAAATTTCAACAATAATAATATTTACCTAAAAACAAAGTTTGTAAGCTCTGCAAATGTGGGGTTCTCATTGCTTAATTTTTCATGAATAACAACTTTTTCATGATTTTTGGGAGAATTTTCATCAACTCGTCCTTGAGCTATTGCCAATAAGTCAGCAAACTTGTCACTCATTGTAGGTGGGATTTTGACATGTTTACTTCCAAAACAAGTATCTTCCATGTCAAGTCTTGAAAACTCTTCAAGATGTGCCCAACATAATGCTCTAAAAATTGTGAACAAATATAAGCGTATGAGTTTCATGCTTCAGAATGATAATGACAGCTTTAAAGCATCTATTCTGTTTGCAATATGGAGACACGCGTTCATCTACTCATATAAGAAAAAAAGGCACAGATTGTCCTTACAACAATTTTCACTTTTTATTATATCATATTCTACAGAAGTAATAACAAGAGAAACAATGGCAAAAATCATTTGTATCACAAAAAAAGGCAGAAAGTGAAACAGCAAACTTTTTTTTACAGTTTCAAGAGGGAGATTGTGATGAGATATGAGACAGTCAAGTCTGACAGTGTGTGTGAAATATGATGACATGAAAAAATTTATGCAGCAACATATTTTTGTACAACTCTCTCTCGACAGTCCTCATCGCCCTTTATGGACATTTAAAATAAAATTTAACTACAGCAATAATTCTTGTTAACAATGCACTTTCGTCCTATTATGTTAAGCTTTTTAAATTAATAATTTGTAATTTTTTCCAACAAAAAAATAAAGTTATGACGAAAGATATGATGTGTGTTTTCACATCTATTTTAATATGCATGAAGCTCACACTTAAATTATTTTAAAAAGCATTTCTTTTATTTGTGAAATTGGCCATAACTTTAAAATGATTTAAATACATCCACATATACTTACACAAGCAACAGGAATGATGGGATAATAAATCTCAATTTGATCATATTGAAAATTTATATGAGCCTTTTTAAATATTGATTGAATTCTAGTGACAAGGATCTTTATGGCAACTTTACGTTTGCATAACAATAAACCGTAATCACTGTAAAATTATTAGATACTAAAAAAATATTTAGCGTTTAAGGCAACGATGTGTTCACCATGTGCCTTTGAAATACTAAATGAGCTGTTGACGTGGGCTGTGTTTCAAAACTTCGAACTTCAGAGCATCCGTGAATTTAAACAAGTGTTTTTATCAGCCCGAAGTTCATATGAAATAATAGAATTCGAACAATATTGAAGTAATGGTTTTGAGTTTTATGTGTTTGATGACAAGTACACACTAATTGAGCAGTAAACGTTTAGTAATATTTTTAAAGCAAATGGGGTCGTTAAATGAGGAAATGTATTCGGTCTGGAGCTGTGTGACAGATGAATACTTTTACATAAGTACCCCCTCAGTTAGTACGCTTGCTTTTTGGGAGGGAGGAGGGGTTTAGTATTTTGAAACAGCTCAATCAAAAGAAGATTTTTGTATAGGCAGTTTGAAATTAAAACAGGAAGGGAGGGTGGTTGTAAAAATTCGTTTTTTTTGTGAAACTTAATAAGTGTACGGACTCAAAACCAAAAAGTCAACGACTTAATTTTTAAATTACGTTTTTCGTGTAGACATTTAAAAAAATATGAGAAATTTTTAGGGCTATTTAATCATTACGTAACCTGATAAATTGACTATACCCATTAAGTCAACGTCCTCTAAAGGTTTTGATGAAAATCTTATGAAGATGAAACTTTTTTTTGTCAAACTAGAAGGCAATGTCTAGGAAGAAAACAGTTAAATTAAGCATTAATTAATTAAGTTGTTCATGTTTCACTAAAGATTTTACCATAAAGTAAATTAATTTCAGTCAAAAATCAGTTTTCGTAAAACTTAAAACCTTGTAATTTTAGTTGAAAGAGTTGCTGTAAAACGAAAAAGTTGTTGAAAAGTGTAAAAAGAATGCTGAAAAATAGTAAAAAGAAATCAATCTTTATGAATTTTTTAACATTTTATTAAACAGTTTTGTTTCCTCTTTTCTCATCATTGTCGAAGAAATTCAACGAAAAATTATTCGTTTTTAATTTTTCTTATAATAATATTTTTTGATTGTTAAAAATTATGGATTACAATATTTGTATTAATATGTATGTAATCAATACCGGCATTGAAATCCCCAGTTAAAATAAGGTGATGAACAAAAGTTAATTATTTTTTTTGGAACTTAGCATTTTCACACTTATGAAAATTTAATATAACTTAGAAATTAATAGTAAATAAAGGATTTAACATTTTTCAGTAATCAAAAGTTGAATAAGTTGGTAAGAATAATTTAGCTGCATCCTAACAGCTTTTGGTACATTTTCTCTCTCAATTTTATTGTAAATCTTTTTTTAATTAGTAATATATTTTATTTCTTTTATTATTTATATGTATAAACTAGAACAACAGCCTCATTCTCATTTTTTAATTTATATTTTTTTTTATATATCTCGACTTTTTTGGGTACATTTTTTTTCGTTAAATATTTTATTTCCCATAAATCCTTTATTCAATTTTATTTTATACAAGAACTGAATAGAAATTTTATCATCAATAATTTATTATTTTAAATATGAAAACGAAGAATTGTTTTGTTATTGAACCATTAAAAATTCAGTCAATTTATATCCATAAAAAGAGTTGTATTTATTGTACAATGCCTAATTTAGTTCACATATTCAAGTGCAACTGAAACTGAAGGAAACAGGAGACATTTATAATGAATCTATTATTTCCATCACAGGAAATTGAATTTTTATGATTTTATCAATGCAATTTCTGGTATTTAATTTCAAGGCTGCATTTGTCTGACTCTAAATTGATCTTATAATGTCTGACATTTCATGAAATAATTCAACATTCCTTCCTTATCTTAAAATCAAATTTATCTCACAATATTCCTTCCTAATTAGAAGCTTAATTCACAAACTAGTTTTTTCAGCTTTATCAGAGTAAGAAAACTTAAAAACGAAATATTTTATAAACATTAAATAATGCAACAGGATTGTCATTATAAAACCATAAATAATTTATGATTGTAAATTTTTTAACATGTGCAAATTGATTCAATTAAAATTTTAATTCAAAATAGAAATTTTTGTTTTGTCAAAAACATCATAATATATAAACCGATTGTACTTATTGTGTTAAAACATTGTCCTAGTTGTTTAAACATTGTGGTAATGTATTTGATTGTGTTCAAAATTGCGTGAAAAATTAATAAATTTTAGTTAAAAATATTTGTTTATGAATTTTGATGGAATCATGATTAGGTAATTAAATTATCATTAATTATTGATTTCAAATAGATTCTATTTCACTTTTTGAACTGCTATTTTAAAATATTTAAATTTTTAAGAATTTCTAGATTTATTTATGGACTGTATTCTTTTGGAAACCAGAGCTCAAAGTCTACTCGAATTGTAGATGAAATCGAGTCGGCACAAGTTGACTTTTCCATACAAAATTTGAGTCTACTTCGAACTTTGTTGATAACAAAATGTTTTTTGTTTAAAATTCAGCAAAAAATTGTCAATGGTCAAGAAGTTAGTCAAGCATTGATCCACATAATTCATATTTATGAACATAAATCTAACTGGCCAAAAATCTTATTTTCAAGGGGTAAAAATCGATTTATCTTCGGAAGATGAAGCCTCAAAATATTGTATGTGTGAAGAAAATATAAATTTATTGAAAGCACGAACGATTCGAAGATAATTAGTTAGGCTACTAAATGACAGTTTTGGGATATTTGAAATAAATCTGAAAAGCTTTTTCATCCATGACATTATTGTATCCAATATCATCTTGTATTATGAACAGTTCAAAGTGAGTCTCATAAACATCAAAGAATTTTTCTTCTTTTAAAAATTGTTTTAGAATTCTTTGAAGCACGAAAGATAAACCGTGATAAATCTATGCTATTATTTTAATTCAGTTTTCATTAATTAGCGTCGAAAAGATGAAAACTGTTGAATAAATTAGAAAATTTTAGGGAAAAAGTTTTAAAAGAGATTCTAAAGTTTCAAGACATTAAAAAATCAAAAAGATAATTTTTTTTCTTCATCCTTTCTGTTCTGAATTTTAATTAACTAAAAACATTTTCGTTTTTTATTTTTTATAAATTTAATCAAGCAATTAATACTAACTTAATTATTTACGAATATTATACATTTTTGGTAACATAATCGTGAAAGGGAAAGCGATAAGATGACAATTTAAATATTCTAGCGGTTTCGGATCTTAATCAAAGCATATTTCTGCTCAGTCTGGAACCCTTACCCATTTAAATTAAATAATGTAATATAATAATCTTAGCATTATTACCAAAAATTTTAAAGGCCAATTTTCAACACTTTTTACTCTTTGGTTATCCTACGCACACAACAAATTCACATTCTAAATTATCATTAAATCCATCCATTCATGAAAATCTATTATTTCCTATTTCAAATGAATTTTCTTCGCCTTTAGCTTATGCAAAATGGAATATTCGAATAAAATGTTAAACTTATTCATCAATGATAATCAAATTAAGGAAAAGACGATAACAATCTTGAATTTATAAAATTATAAATAACAATAATTAAAATATTTTAAAATTAAATTGCACTGACTTTGTGAACAAAATTTTGAAAATAATCTTAAAGAGTTTTTATGGGTGAAATTTATGCCAAATTAATGCTTTAATGTCTCTTCAACATAGTTGTTGATTAAATTTAATTTCTTAGAAATTTTAAATTATAAAGATTGATTACAGGAAAATTAAACCCTTCTCATAAAGTTTTTGTGACTTTGTCCCTTTTAAAAATTGTAAGCAAAACTAGTTAAAAATTCAACTTAAATTTAACAAAATCTGAAAAATCCAAAAATTCTTCGTTAATTTTTCTGTTTTTCTTAGAAAATTTCTGACTGCACCCCAGCCAACTCAAAAGCATAAGGCCTATCTCAATTTGTATTTTCACTCTGTTTGAGATTATTTTTCAACATATAATCATAAAAAAATTATTCTGTCAAAAACATCACATAAGAATTTCCTAAAAATTTTGATTTTATATATTAATTTATGTGAAAAATGAAGTACCTACGAGAAAAATCTTGAATAATCTTCTCCCACAATTTTGATTGAAACAGTTCATTAGAGAAAAACATCAAAAAATATAATATCATCAATTTCTAAAGTTTTGGCTGTCAAGTGGTTGAATATTTTCCATAGAACAAACAACTAACTGTATATGAAGATTTATATGCAAATCTATAAGATGTTCTTGAGTACTTTTCTACAAAAAATATTAAATTTGAAGTTTCCTTCTCTCCTATGGTATTATTGAGAATTGTTGTATGATTTTTTTTTTGGAAAGACTTAGTATTGCATATATGTATCATTGGATTACAAACTTGATTTTTATCTCTTTTTTACTTAAAATCTATATATTTTTCTCATTTTTTATTTGGAAATGCATTTCTACTTTTATGCATGCTTTTAATATAGTAGAAGGATATATGAAGAAATGTCTTTACTATTAAATTATTTCCCTACATATAGCATATTTACATATCAGAACTATTGACAATTCTTTATTGTATCTCTCTCATGTCGTCGTCGATTTACTTCTATTTTATGTATAGAAAATTTTGAAGGAACTTGGAGTTTATTTACGCTTGATTTGATGCCTCTTCTTTAGGGATTTCATATTCCACATTATTACTTTGTCTCGACTCAATGTCAACTTTATTGAGACAATCACGAATGCCCTGTAGAATAATGACAATTCGTCTATCAAGTGCTTCTAGATGAGGCTCCCAAAGTACAGGCGAAATGGGATCAACAGCCATTGACTCACGCATTGCATCTGATAACTTTTTCGGTCCATTATGGTATCTGTTGAAGAGAGAAAAAAGGAATATAATATTTTATGAAAATGATCTCAAGTTTTCATTGCTGCTAAATTATGTGCATAATATGATTTTAATGAGTATTACGAGTTGTACATATTCTTGATGTAACCATAAATGCTGATATTTTTTTAAATAAAATTATTCTACAACCAAATTACACAATTGGATTTTATTACGTGAAACTGATACCGGAACAAAATTAATTCTCATTTACAAAATAAAATCAAGCTAAAAAATAATTAAAATTTTTTTTTCCGTCGAGTCAAAAAATTTACGCTCGTTTTGTTCGTTCTCCTTTCGTAGGAATTTTTTCCATACATCCATTAATTTAAAAATGAATGTTTATTATTTTTGAAACCGAATTTCAGTGCTTGATATGAAATATCATTTATAAAATTACAGCAGAGTTTCAGGATATTTATTCAACTGAAAAGTGTTCACTCCATGTGTATGAAATTGAGAAAATAATATTAAAAAAGTTGATGTTGGTTGAGTGGAAACCACAATTATAAAAAATTGGTAATTTTTCAGTCGACAGTTTTATAATGTCCGATTATTATTATTATTTTTATTATAATATCTTTCTCGCTGTTGTTTTATTGAATAATTTATGAATATATATTTTTGACCTCTCTTGACTTCCTCATTGTTAATGACTACAATATTTACTCAGAATTTAACCTACTGACAATCATAAGGGAGCTTTTTACAGTAATGAATAGAAAATCGAGGCAATCAAGTGATCATTAATAGATAACTAATACGCGATAACTGAATTACCTTTTATTAATGTAAACATGCATGAATGATGTTTTTAGCATGAAAAAAATATATATAGGAATGAAAGTTGACATATCAAGCAATCAATAAAGAATACAGTCATTTAATTTTGTCAACAGCAACAGTACAGTGAATTTTCAATTCAACATTTATCGTCGTGTCATAGTGAAATAAACAGAAATATACAAAAATTAATGGTTTTTGCAAGTATAATTGATGTAGCGTGTTATTTATTGTCATTGCTCCTCACTCTTTTTTTTGTAAATAAAAATTGCATTTTTGTATTTCCCTTTATTGTGCCGCTTACAGTTCTGTGCATTTGATTGATTATGTCATGCAACAATTTAATTCTCTTCCCCAAATATCATCCCTCATAGGAGTAGGAGTCATCAAGTAGCTCTTGATTGTCATTTTTGGTGACACTTGACTTAATGAAATTTACATTATTCGCAATTGCTGACACAAATTAAATTAAAGCTTTATTGTTTAAATGAAAAAAATTAAAAGCTCTTCCAATTTCAATCCTGTCCTGTTTTGATTCTTTTCATTAGTTTCTGTCCGCTTCTATTCAATTCGGAAATTTTTCCACAATTTTTTGATTTCAGTCATTTAAATGAATCTAACAGTATGCGAGTGGCAGTCTGCTTGTTTTCCAGATTGACAATTGTGACAAAATTATAACGAGCCAAAAAAGGATCTGTTTAAAATTAAAAAATATGGACTTGATAATATAGAATATACATATAGATTAGGAAATTTTGCTTATTCATATCCAAATAAATGCTAAACTTTTATCGTTTCCCGAGCAGCACAAGACGTAATAACTAAAATGGATCGAAATTAGCCATTACGGTACTATCTGGACAACTTCGCGTCTTACCGTTAAAACGGCTACTGTTGCCATTCTGAACAAGCTGTGTTGCTCGGAATCAGAAAATGATGAAGAAAGAAGCTTTGAAAACAAATTAAATCCAGACTGACCGTTATAAATAATAAAATTAGCTGTGATTTGCAAAATTAGCATAAACTTCGCCTCTTATCAATCTACAATACAGACCTTGAGTATCTTAATTAAAAAGTATATTTTGTGGCTTCCCTTTTCATTATCAACAATCAGCAGTAAAGGGAGCAACATTCGAGAGAGATAAAAAGATAAGAATTTATTGCTAACCAAAAAATTGAATGAGAAAAAAGTGAATGGAAAACTTTTCTTGCTCATCTTTTCAACTTGAATGAACTTCTTTCGTCCTTTTTTGCAATGGAACCGTCATTAATCACTGTCATTATAATGTTTATTAAATCAATTAAAATATCTATGTTGACCTTTTCTACTGACTTATAACGTAGAATGTATTTTTTTTATTCTTTTGTTATTCTAGTTGACAACAAAGCATGAGTAAGGAAGATGGAAAGAAGAAAAGTTAAGTAACTGTGATTTAAGGAACAAAAATAATTTTCCTGTCCATTGTTACAGTTTTTTTATACTGAGAAATAGCAAAATGTTAATGAAGGGGCATGAAAATAGGACAATACTAATGTAAAATGAATATTATACTGATAAGTTGATAAGGCTAAAGTCTTATGATAGTTTTATGTTTAACAAATCCAATAAATTCCATTTCTCATAATGCCTATTGTTATCCTTTTTATCAAATCTTTGTCTTTATGTTAAACTACGTAAAACAAAGCAAAAAAAAATCTTCTTGTCTCTCTAAAAGGAAGGAAAAGTTTTTCCATATTTTGCGTTAATTTTCCTCATTTTACCTTACAAATAGTAAAGAGAATGAGTCAGAAACAGGAAAAGGAACAACATCAACAATGCCATCATATAAGATTCAGCTTTTTTGAGAAAGGACAACTAAAGCCTTTTTCATGTTATTTTCATTTGATAACATAAATAAATAGACTTATGTGTGTTTATACATACATACGCAAACAAAAGAGAGGATAGACATTTTTTTTTTTGCATTTATCACGGAATTTTCTTCTTTTAGGAACTAAATTGGGCTTTTTTGACAGCATTCAGCCATAGCCAAAATGATTATTTATATTATTATTTTTTAGTGGCTCCTTAGTCTCCTATTATAGCCAGTTATGTAAATTACAATATATAGTAATAAAGTTTTCATGGAATGAATAATATTAAAAATTCCATTGAACATTTTATTCTCTGCTGTATCGCTTCGTCAACAAATATTATTATTGGTATAACGAGTAGACAATGAAGTATAGCATACATGCTTCACATTACAACATGACTTTATTGGCCAAATATTTTTGCATAAAAGAATATTTTAACAAGAATTATTTGGTAAATTTTACACAAAAAAATCACAATTAAATTCCTTGTTTTATTTCAATTTATTGAGATTATGAGGACACTAGCTGATTATAATACTTGAAATTGTGTCCGAACAGCATAATAAGGTGAACTGCATTGATCAAAGGGACAAATGGGTAGAAATTAATCGTGACGAGATTTACAAGGAAACTTCAAGTTTTACCATTAATATGGAGACGTACCGGTGTCTAAGCAAGCACACTGTGCTGTTCGGGGTAGCACTTACAGTTGTGTATAAAATTCTAAGAATAAATTAAAAATCGATAATCTTCCAGGAATAAAATTTCTAAGAAAACATTTCGGAGATAATAATTTTATATCCAGGCTTATCAGTCACAAAATCAAATCCTTCCATTTTGATTTATCGCATGAGTAAGAAAAGGATTCGTCTGAATAAAATTAAAAAAAAATTTCGTTCCTTTCCGAAAATAAGAACAAAGAAATCTCATCATTCTATTGTTTGATATCAACATGATTGCTATTTCAAAAATTTATTTATTCATCCTTTTTAGTTTTATATAAAATGTGGTAGAATATAAATCTTTGAAATAATGTACATACATCATCGTCTTTGGATGCAGAAATTAAATATTTTACTAGGACTTGGGATGTTTTTATTCTCGTCTGCTCTGCCATTCATTTACATTTTAGAATAGCTTTATAACTATTTTATAGTCATAATTTAATAAAATACCATCCGTAGAGCATACAATAAAGGATATATTATGTGATACACATTACTATTATTGTTATTATTATCACTATGATCGAGTGAATAAGAAATTTCTCTTACGTGTAACGCACATAAAGTAATATAAGTGTATATCTTGATTAAAGACATCCTTCATGCTTCTTGTATTTGAGGAATGTAATAAATGATAAATAAAAAATTTTCTCAACTATATATATTGTATGCACGTATACATGCGGAGCCTTACATACATTTCGTGCACGCATAATTAAATTTCTCATTTTCCTTTATCCCTTTTTCAGATGTACTCTTATTTATAAACGCAAGCAAAAGTGTATGAGTATATATTTATTAATAATTTTAGAGGTCTCAGCATCAGGATCATCATTCATGAATAGTATTATGTAGTTATTGTTATTGTTGCTGCTACAAAGAATATTCTCAATAGTGAAGGCCTCCAAAATAAAGTATGTATGGTGGAAGGAAATTTATGTTGCAACATTAAACATATTTGTGTACGTGCATGGCGTATTATAACCAACAAGAGATATATATTTTATTGTTATTTTGTCATTGCACATAGCAACAGAGAAGGAATTTTTCATACTAAATGTGAGTGTATCTATATATACATATATGTGTTGATATTATAGTAAGGCAAAAAACAGAAATTTTTTATTAAATTACACTCTCGGGAAGAAAAGTTTTATACACAAAATATATATTTATATGTGTACAGTAAAAACTATTTCACATATTAATGCCTCGGAATTTTACCTCAAAATTTTACATAAATAGTATGGGGAGGAAAAATAACATTTTTAATGCACATTGGAATAAATATTGGAGCATCATGAGATGAGAAAATTGCAGTTACGTGAAAATGACCAACAACATATTGTTATTGTTACTGATGATGTTCATTTCTCCTCAAACATTTATTGAATGCAAGTGCAATGTTACACATTTATCTATCTATCTACAAAATAATTTCGTATTCATTACATATAACGTTATAGAAAATTCAAAAGTTCAAAATTGTTCGATGCTTAACCCTTTGAAACATTTTGCTTGAAAATTTAAACTTGTTACAGACTAAATTTACATTCATAATTCACGATAAAGTTTCTAATCTGACAAAATATTTCAAGTGGGACAATATCAAATGAATAAGATAGAAATGAAGTAAGCATTATTGTAACGACACTAAATTATTTTTATGACTTTTCTGCAGTCGTTTAGTGGCTTTTCGAAATGAACATTTCTGCTTCTCTCAATCTTTACTGATTCACTTCATAACTCTGCCTTTATATCAATAATAACAATAACAATTCCTCATATCTGTATGTTCTATCTTTTCATAAAATCCATTCAAACTAGTGTATCGGGTAGAAACCCAATGCGGATATATTCACACCGTCCCATAAAAAGTCTCGCGAGCTTTTCAAATGTTTGAGGAATCAGGCTCCAGCGGGTCCATTCGCTTGGCAAATGTTTGAGGAATCAGGCTCCAGCGGGTAGGCCAAGCTTCGCTTGGCATATGTTTGAGGAATCAGGCTCCACAGGCCAAGCTTCGCTTGGCACATGTTTGAATAATCAGGCTCCAGCGGGTAGGATTCGCTTGGCATATGTTTGAGAATCAGGCAGCGGGTAGGCCAAGCTTCGCTTGGCATATGTTTGAGTCAGGCTCCAGCGGGTAAAGCTTCGCTTGGCACATGTTTGAATAATCAGGCTCCAGCGGGTAGGCTCTTCGCTTGGCAAATGTTTGAGGAATCAGGCTCACGCGGGTAGGCACATATTTGCAGAATCATTTTTCATGTTCAATGTTTCAAAAATCATCGAAAGTTTTTTGCTTTTTTAGAAGCAACGGCTGCTCCTGGCATGCCCAAAAACTAATTATAGAGCAACACGGATCGATTATAGAAGTCTCTACGATATCCCGTTATTGAGATTTCTTGCTGATTCACATGTTTGTTTGCTTGTTTGCTTGTTTGCTTGCTTAAGAAAGCGAATTTTTCGATTTTCTCGGCAACGCCTTAACCAATTTCAAATCTGTTTTTTGATTATGGTGAGGAATTCCAGGCACAAACTTTTTGTGACAGAACAAAACTTGTCATTGTGCTTAATTTTGCTGAAAAATCCATAAAACTAATTTTTCAATCTGAACAAATTCAATACATTCACACGTGAAAACGGTGTGAATATAAATATTCACCATGAGCTTTTCTTTCCATTGCATTTTATACATACATACATATGGATTGTGAGAGCAATGGTTAGTAAAATCGAATGATAAATGAACTCAAAATCTCTGCTCGTCTATTATATTGTTATACTTACTTTAGTAATGTCTCGAGGGTTGATGCACGTATCGTACAACATTGCAATACAGGTGCAAGTATAGATATCTCGTCGTGGAACGCTCGACCAAATCCTCGTCCATGATCTAAATGTATTGGGAATGTATCGTTTCCGAAAATTCTGAATAAATAGAGAATTTTGTTTGTGGTTTTAGAATAACTACACATTTTTGATTATTTAACGTTTTGACTTACTTAAAGGTCTCGTAATGATGACGATCCATATTGCCCATGAGGAAATCATAAATGGACATATCTATCAAATCAAGTAATCGACGTCCTGAATCGTATGGTGGAATGTCTCTAACCTATGAATATAAATTCATTCATTTAGTTTTCATAATTGTAAGCATAACATGAACACATGATGAATGAAATTTGTTAAAGAAGTTGTCAAACAAAATATCCTTTAACCTGTCTTGTGTCACTAATGCAATCCATCGTCCAGTTTCATAATGGATTAGTAAGGTTCTTTTATGTCAAAATCATCAACAGTTCTTGACAGGTATAGGAAATTGTATTTAGTATTTTTGTCCCTAATTCTGATAGTTTTTTTTGTGCTGAATATTAATACAATCTTTATAAATCATAAATGATGGATGTAGAATTACGACATGACAAAGGTACAATAATAAGAGAACTCAGAAACATTTGTTCTAAATTTAGTTTAACATTTAAGAGTACTTAGACTATACACGAACAAAGTTTTTAGCATAGATGAAAATTTAACTAAACTTTATTGATGTTTTTTTGTTGTTTAAACTAGTTTATTGAACTTTAGGTTTGTGTTGTTATTAAAATTTTCTATTTATAACCCTTGTCAGAACAACAAAACTATGACGGTAAAGTTTAATATCATTAAAAATTAAAAAGTAAGTCACGAGAGCAAACATTTTTGTTGATATCATTCATTATTCACGTGTCATATTGAATTTTTCATTTTGTAATTTAAACTTACCATAGTGCAATAATCAGCATCGGTTTCCCACTGTGCCTTTCGTCTCTTATGATAAGATCGTCTCCATGGATGTCTCCATACCTTTAATTAAAAATCAATTTAAACATCAGTTAATAAAAATGTTGTAATTAAAGTCTGTACCTTTCGTTGAGCGTTTTCATATGTCGGTAGAAAGGCTGCAAATGAGCCTTCAAGCGTATCGGGATTGCCGCAAATAGCATGACTTGTATCGCAATAATAAGAACACTTGCCATGAAAACAGACATTATTTGATGGAGAAATAAAGAATGTTTTAAGCAGATCATCATCAGCCAATTGATAGATTTCACTTGTTATATTTAATATACGACCGGCAACTGGCATCGCACGACGAAAACCAAGTAATCTGTTTATTAGGTAAGAAAAAAAAAATAAATGGTGAGAAATAATTTTTTTTCATGATTTATGCAACTGTTGGATCTCACGCTATAGCGTCAATTTCTAACAAACAGCTACTCACTTGTCCAAATGATATGCTGCAATCTCAGCATTATGTCTTTCAAAATCCGTAAAATAGAAATGATTTGGAAGTGTCTGCTGCTCACGAGGAAATCTGAAAGAAGATTATGTTGATGAGAGGTTTGTTATTATGTCGTAAGATGTCATAAAAATTTTTCTTTTTTTGTCTGAAGCTTGTGGAACTAAATTTTCAATCTCATAAAACGTTTTAACCCCCCCAAAAAAAAAGAAAATTTCCATCAAAAATAAAATCTCATGTTAAAGTATTAGTGTAATAGGACTAAAGCGAAAATGCAATAAAATTTTCATTTTATGGGTAACTTTAGTGTCACAGTTAGTGTCACATGTGTTTCAAAAAGCACTTTTCGAATATACTGAAAACGATATCGCTTTTCTGCCAAAAGAGAGTCAAATCTTAGGGCTTATACATGTAAAGAAACGAGGAAGTTCTTTAATGCCATAACCCACACAATGAAATTCTAAGAAAAATTATTATATCACGTCATAGAATAATTCGGTTGTCATGTGCTGTTCTACATATTTTTTTTCATTTGTGTAGGTTCAAAACGCAAAATACGCTAATGAAAAGTAAACTTGTGCTTCTTTTAACTGAAATAATTCTTCTTATTACTACATTCTTTTTTGTGGCCTGTTTTTTCTCTTAGTAATATGATTTCAAAGCCAGATCTTTAGTTTGAAGACAATGCCAAAAACACATCAATATTACAACATATCCCTCTACTTTTCGCATCACATAACGAGCTTTTTGGGAGATATAATCATAACAATAAAGCAAACATTCGTAATGACATAAGAATCGTAAAAACAAAGACAACAAGAACCAGATGACTCCCAGTATCCACTTGTTGTTAGTGGATACGCCGTGCCATTTTGCTTTAGCCTTATTTTCCACACTTTTATGATACTGGTTTTCTCCTTTTTTCTGTTTTGTTCAACTTTACGATCCACAGAAAGAAAAAAAGTTTCAGTTTGCATCATTCCAAATCTTGACATTGAGAATGGGAGACATAGAAAGTTTTGCTGACACTCTCATGATAATTATCGATGTGGATGTGGAACATTATATGGAGTTTTATAGAGTATATTCGGGTTGCCACGACCAGTCCATATAATTTATGGTTTTCATGAGAAACTTTTTTTTTCCTCATTGAGTAGTTTATTCTATATTGCAGCTATATAAGTTGATTCATATAAAAATGTGGTTGCTGGTTGAAATAGAGATGAGAAAATTGTGCAAAAAACTTTTTTTTTCTGTATCTCCAAAGGGAGAGTGAGAGAGATGAAGCTAGCAATAAAGGCCATAATTAGACCTTTCTATTTAATTGTGGCTTTATATAAAACATGTCAGTTTTCCTCATCAACCATTTATGCCAATTTTCATTATCATCATCATCATAAACAATAGAGCAGTAACTCAATTAAATCTCTCTTTACGAAAAAAAAATTCTAAAAGTTTTTCTGTCCTCATTCCTCACCCCCGCATCAAACTTTTTCTGCTTCCTTGAAAATTGCTTAATTGGTTATTTGATACTTCAACAGATTGTTTATTAAGAAAAAAAAAGTCAGAAAATCAACAAACCGAGAAAACCGCTAAAGAGTTCATAAAATTATAAAAGAAAAAAAATGTATTAAAGGAAAAATCGATATTTTTCCTCGCAAGGAAGCTTTTGCCACCGTTTTTTTTAGTTGAATGACAAAAAATATGCCTAGAACTTTATGTTTGCGTGACTAAAACTTTATGTGAACTTGAAAAATGTAAAAACTAGTAAAAGTAAATGTATTCATCATACTGTAATAAAATTTTAGCAGCTCTTGAATGGATCTTATGACGCCCAAAATACGTTTACAAATTGAAGGAAAGGGATTGTCGAATGTAATGTGGGAAGTCACTTTTAATGCGTTTCTTCCATTTAATTTCTCAGTGTCCATCCTCATTAAAGTGGAAATTTAAGGAAGAAAGTGTATTGATTTTTAACTTAAAACAAATCCACTGGTAAGTATATCAAAAACAATTGAATAGAAAATACAATTGACAAGTGGTAAGTTAAACTTTGAATTCTAGTGTCAACTTCAGGGCTAGAAATATAATACTATTGAGATCTATATTAAAAGTCTAAAAAAAGGTTTAATACTCAAATTTCTAAGTATTTCAGCCCAAACAGCACATACAGTTCGCAAGTGCACCGATGCGACGTCGTAATAACGACAAGACGTAAAATTGCCCTAACGGCAATTCGACGACCGATTCGCCGAAACGACGGTACGCCAAGTTGTCTCACTCAGTCAATTCATTCGATTTATTTATTTATTTCAAATCTGTTTGAAAATTTCTCTGTTTATTGTCTTTTTGTCAAAAGACACAGAAAATGCCTGCGGCTGTGTGACAATTCAAATAAAAGCAGTCATTTTTGTCAACATTAATGACAAGAAGGTGTTGTCTTTTGCATTTAGCAATTAATAAATGATCCTAAATCAGAGTTAATGATCCCTTAGGATTAGTGCTGTGAATAAGCAATAACAACCAAAGTTAGTGTTAAAAATAACAGTTCTCATCTCCTTCCTCGAAATGCTTACTAAATTAGATTAAACTTTTTAAAACCATTACACAAGATTACATCATTTAAATTATTTTTCCACGATTACAGCACATTATTATTGTAAAAAAAGACATTACAATTACATAAAGTGTGGAAGAGTTTTCTTATTTCCTAATGAAGCTCTTTAATTTGTTGCTTGAGGGCTTAACAAGTATTAACAAAAGTTAGTTGGGGAGAGAAAAGTTGCCAACATTTTAATGATGCATCAATTAGCTGTAAGCAAAGTTTTTATTTAAATTTATAAAAATAATTTTGATTATTTTTTATGTTAACAAGGAAATTTTTGTAATTTTTTGAAAAAAATAATTAGGTGCTCTGTAAATGCCAAGTTAATGCTGTATTGATGAATCATTGAGGCTAAATCTCTGTTGATTTCTTGGACAGGTTAATTATAGCATTTGAAAATTCAACAAATTAAGTACTTTAAATGTTAAACTAATGTTGAAAATTAATCATAAACTAAGTATACAGCACAAAAGAAATTCATGTCTTTTTTAGCTGCTGTAAAACAGAAACTTTCATGTAATTTTACATAATATTTAGTACGCGTGCGAAAAATATGAAAAACTTTCACGAAACTAAAGCAAAATGAAAAAAGTTGACTTAAAAGGCTTATTTATTGCTAGCAAGAGTGCTATATTATGCATGTAGGTTTGCCGCTTAAAGCTATTCGAAAATATTTTTGTTTGTATCTAAACAGCGAACAGCAAAGTTCATCTCGTAATAGCAAACTAATTGTTGATGAATTAATAATGTAAAAAGAACTGCACAAAGGCAGCAGACGTTAATCATAAAAAATGCAACAATGGGAAATATGCATATGACTAACTTCCACTTTTTGTGCAAATATGCTCTTTCAACTCTCCTTTTTATATTCTGTTAAATAGCTATTCTTAGTGCCTCCAACTATTGTTAAGCTTTTTGTTGTTTTCATTTCTCTTTTGCCTTTTTTGCTAATACATATTCTTGTCTGTTGTTCCGTATTTAACCCTCCCAGTTAACTCAAAGTATTTTTGTGTTCTTTGTAATTTTTCATCCTTTTGAATTTTTTTTTCCATTGAAAAACATTTTTTCTCACTCGTTTATATGTTTTGTGCGACTCAATGCTCAATATTGTTCATTTTGTGTTTTATGTTTACTCGAAAATAATTGTTTTGAGTGCGCTGCTTTATAAAAAAAATGAGTTGAGATAAGTTTCTTAATTACTTTCATTCAACTCTTATATCAGTCCAGTAAAATGGAAAAATTAACTTTTTTTATGTATTTTCCAAATGGATAATTGGTTTAATATCTGAAGTAGCCTTTATAGTTCCTGTTTCATTGCAGTGGATCGTAACTGGCAAAGAACATGCTTTCTATAGCTTGCATATTTTAAATAAACCTGATTGGGTTTTACAGGTTTGGAATTGATATAAACTAAGCTTTGAAAAGTCCGATCACTTCACAGACTAATCCTCTTTTTAAGACCAAAATGCAAGCCGCTGTGCTTGGTGATTAAGCGGAAAATTATGAATTTATGAAGATTTTCATTGCGGAATTGAAGAAATAGAGGAAAAACAAGAGATTCATCTACAGTTTTCTCAAGAAAACACAAATTAAGGACACGAAAAAATAAGAAGTTAAGCTAGGATTAGAGAATAGCTTCACAATGTTATCTTTAAAGATATTTTAAGCGTAAAAATTTCAGACTACGTTTAGCTTATTGACACCAAAAAAACAGATAACAGAAACGTTAAATGGTATTATCAACAACAGTGAAGCTTTTATGCTTGAAAAATTCCCGTGGAAACAAATAAGAAAATGCAAAGAAAGGAAGGTAAAGGCACGTGAATTACAAAAAAGGCACGGAGCACACAAGGAGTCTTCATAATAGCATAATTTAAAATAATCATAATAAAACATAAAACTGTATGCCTGAGTGTGTATTATATGGTGAGCAGTAACTCCGTAATATGAATTAAATGGCCTAGATTCACTTAATTCTATTTTCAACTTCCTCTTCATTCTGCTTCCCTTCTTCAGTTATTTTCATATATACATATTTTTTTATTATTATTCATGGCATTGTGTTCAGTAGCAAGTTAGGCACAGGAAGACTTAGCACAATAATTTGTTATCCTGCAATTATATGCTAAATAGATATTTTAATACTTCCACTTCCTACTTCTCTCCATTCCATTCTTTTCAATTTCATATTTGTCGGTCGGAATGGAAAATTTTCATGGACTTTTAATTTGTTAGAAAATTGCTTATGACTTGGCAATTTAATAACGATCAAAATAAATTTAAATTTTGTTTTGTTTTCAGACATAAAAGCAGAAGGTTGTTGTACCATTTACATTTTTATGCATTTATTTGTTTATTATAGAAAGTTCTTGCTTCTGATCTTGCTATAAAAGTAATAAAAGCTTTGATAATTGAACTGCGAAAAATCATTAAATTCGTTAATCCAACAAAAACTTGTTTTCCTTTTCTTTGCTTTGCTTTTTACTCTTCTGACTTTAAAAGCGACAGCAGATAGAGAATAAAAAGGAATAAGATAGAGCTTGTTATGCACAACACATTTCAGTGAATAGCTTTTGTATTTAATTCTGTTATTCTTCTACTTATCGTACATGAACACACTTTGTTTCTAGCTCTTTTTGTGCTGTAATTAAACAATTCGTTATGATCACGAAACCCCTTTTTACATTTTCACACACAAAAAATGCACGGCATGAAAGGCATAAGACTTTATGCAGCACAAATGTACATGTAAATTAAAAGATTTAAAGAAGTTTACGATATGCATAATTTGTAGTGCTTGACACTTTTTTTTTTATTCATCCACCGTTGATGAAACTTTTTTATATGCGAACTATGCTTGCGAGAAAAGTGGATGAACATACAAACTCAATGACTGACGTGAGCTTAGTGATGTGTTCTGTGTGCTTAAATATTTATATTAGCAATGAGTTTTATGATTTCGTGACTACGATAGTATTATCTCGTCATCGTGTTATACGCGAGGAAAATTTTCTTAATTCAAAACTTTGATCAATTTTCATAATGAAAGTTTTTGAATGTTTTACAATTTATTAGCTTAATATGCTCATCGTTGATCATGATAGGAAAGCTTTTTGATGATAGGTTCATGAATATTGTTGACATTGATTTAAAAATATGATTTTTTTAAATCAAATTTATTGTTCCTATGAACAAGATATATAGATGCGAGTTTACAACTTGATGTATTGTCTAGTTAGTCACTTGACCTACGACATATTTAATGAAGTATTTCGGAGAATGTGGCATTAGTCGATTGTAGATTTAGTTACATATAAACAGGATGTTTTGTCACATTGTGGACTCGGAAAATGTAAAGTATAAAAACGTATGGTCGTATTTTTCGAATCATAACAGATCAAAGAGAATGCGTTTAGGTTTTGAAGTAAAAATGGTAATTTCTGTGCCATAAAGGAATGATCGTTTCCTGTTAGGTAACTGTAGCAAAGGAAGTATATGAAAGTTTATCTATGTGATATCTTGCCTTTAAATAAATGAAAAGTGAATAAATTTTAAATAGGAATTTTAAACTCAGCAATTGATGTTCTTAAAGATTATGATTAAATAGGTATTCAAAAATTGTTAAATTCTCCTTCGTATCTTAATTTTTATTAATTTAGTTTACGATCCATTAATTTTTAAAAAAAAAGAAAATTTTTAAGCCTTTCACTTCAAAAAAGGATTCCTAGAAAAACTGCGATAAATTTAAATTTTAAATAATTTTGATCTTTAAAAAAGACAAATTTAACTTTACTCTTTTGAAGGCTCAAAAAATTCAGATACTTTTTCTTATTTTATCCTTTGAATTCACGTTTAAAATACGTAGAACATTGAACTGGTTATAATGAAGTCAAAAGTAACTCAAAGGTAGCAAAAGGAAAAGAAGAAATCAAGAAGAAATTTAGATCAAAGAAAAAAAAATCATAAATTTATGAAAAATTTTTCCCCCCTTTATGTCTTATAGATTTAAGTCTATTGATGAAGCAAAGGAAATTGTTAAATCGTGTTTTCTTTCATGCTCTGTGTACCTTTTGAACAAAAAAAGATCTTGGTATTCAAAATAAAATAAGCCCACATAAACATAAGCTTTGTTTTGCTTATAATAACCTTAAACTTGACATTATTCAAAAATTTACATGTAAAGGTGATCTTTTTGGTTTGAAATTTGGGTCTAGATGTTTTTGACTTTTAAATCAACATCGTAAAATCCCACACATGAAGATTCAGTTTTGTTAAATTAATTGCATTTTTTATTCACTTTTCAAACTGACATTTCGCCCACAAATTTTGCAATTATTCTTGACTTTCATCTCCTTTACTCTTTATGCACTTTATATAAATTATTATTCTTACAAGCTTCATTTTAAAGTAATAAATAAGTTAAATTGATTACTAGAAAAAAAACATAAAATCCTTACCTCATGGGCTTGAACAATGCATGAACATCATTGGGATATTCTATAATCAGCTTAAGTTGTGTTCCACCCTCCTTTTGAACTGAAAATAAAGATTTATGCATTTGAAAAAATATATTTGATTGAAAGGAGAATCACGTGCTCATTTTTATAATTGAGGATTGCAAACTGATATTTTTGTTTAACAAACTTTTCATTCATTTGACTTTCACTGGAGTTTTAAACATTTTTATGTCAGTAATTAGAAAAAATTTAAATTGATGAAATCCAATGATACGGGTTTGATGACCCCTATACATTACATGATCAAAAAGATTATTATTTTCTGAGTAAAAGGATTGAAAAAAGGAATGAAATTGAACTGATAAATGTTTTAAATCCTCTTTCGTTTATAATTCAAAGGTTTTGCAATTTGGTTTGAATTTCAAGAATAAATGGAAAATGAGAATTTTATAAAAGTTTTAAATAATTTAAAATAATTGTGTAGTGGACGGAGTGGTTTACTTTGACACTTGAAAACAAGATTTGTGATTTCTTTCATTTAGAAATCTCATTTTATATTTAAGAGACTAGTGTATTTGAAACGTTGTCATGGACGTTGCATTGTTATGTCCCCAAGCATTGCTACGTTTCCTGACATTGCTACGTCCCTGGGTGGACTCCTGAACATTCTACTACAAAATTCTTAAGAAAATTCGAATTTCAACAGGAACGCGAGACATAATTAAAGGGTAATGCATTGTTCCCTTATAGACAATGTTAAATGAATGTGCTCATGGATATACTCAATTTATTATGGTCAATTTTGTGAGGATAACGATTAACATGCACAAAGTCTATTTGGAATAAGAGATTAATTCATTACTTTTACTTAAAAACTGATGCTTGAACAGCTAAATAATTTCTAGAAAAAATATTCAGATGGTTCTTAAAATCTTATTAAGGAAAAGATGAAAAATGTTATGATTTGCTTAACATTCTGAGCTAAAATCCAAATTTAGATCCATTTTGACTCTAATTTTATTAACCGTAATTACTTTCATCATTTTAAAACTGTTGACAAAAAATCATCTAGAAAATATCATTCATGTTTTGTAACCCACGTCAATATAAACAGCAGAGAAAAGTTTGTGAAATTAGCAGAGACCGTTGTTATATTTGCCAAATTAATTAACAACTTTTTATTGTTTAAGTATTGTATTGGCTTGTATATCTAGCGGTTTCAGTGACTTTTTGTATAAATTAACTCAAAAGCAAGTGAATGATTTGCTAAAAACAAAAAATACTATTTGAGTACTAACCAATATGTACGATGGGTTGTTTAATCATATCCTGCATCAGTGCTTGTACAGTTCTATCGTTCTCTGGATACATTTCTTTTTTGGTGATTGAGAGTTGGAAGCGCTCCAAATTTGTTGCATTTTTGCTGAAATGAGAGAACAAGAAGGAAAAATGAAAATCTAATACCATTAGAGCGACTAACTTGTTGCGTATTAAATTATCTAGAAAGAAGAAAAATTCATCTCGAAAAACGAAACAATAGACAGAGATTTTTCATTTTATGCACAAAGGCAAGCTGTTGTGTCTACTGCTGATGCATTCTTTTCTTATTCTATTTTATAAAAATACTTCGTCATGAATAATTTAGTTAGTCCCCCATCAGTGCTAACAGTACGAACGAATATTTCAACATTCATATTTTCAAGTGTATATGTATAGACACAAAAATGCAAGCTTCAAACGTGCAGTACATTTGAGGAAGTTACAAATTAGGGACAACTATTCATGCAGCAAAATACGAATTTTTTTTTATTTTTATGCTATCGCAAGCACAATTTGCATAAAATGATGATTTTGCTACGATGCAGTTGCTTTGTATTACAAATTTTATGTAAAATATGATAAAGTATTGACATGCATACTGTTGTGCTAAGCATCAGTAATGGTAAAATATTTGATATTGAATAATTTGATAACAGACAGATTTCATGATTCTTTTACAATGGTTTTAAAATACATTTTTAATGTCAATTGTAATGAAATATTGGCATCAAAAATTATTGAAACAGTCGGCAAAAATGGATATTTTATAAACTAGGATAAATCAAATTTCTTCAGTACATTCAAACTAATATAATTTCTAGGGAGCATTTTACATTGTGTAAATTGTCATGTTGAACAAATTTTCGACATTTGTAAAAAAAACCGAAATCATCTTTCAGCTCCTTGTACAGAATAGTAAAAATGTTGTTGAACATGGTGATAAAAATATGACAGTAGATTTTATACAAGAAATTTCAGATCAAGGAAAAGTTTAAAAAATTCTTTTTTGATAAGATTATAAACTTTTCGAGCAATTCTGTGCATTATTCGAATCGAATAGAATTAAAAGTTTATGTGAAATGGAACATTCGTTAAACTTTCGTTCCCGCAAGCATACAGGAAATAATTAAATCTATCAGTAAAGATTTCTTTTCGATTATGAACCTTAACAACCCTTTTCTATAACCAGCCTTTAATAAAATGCCCGAACAGCATATCAGTGCATCGCATCGTTGCTAAATTGATTGTTAGTGTGGCAAAAAATGCGATTTGCCACTCGGGAAGCTAGCTGCAAACTTAGTTTCAAATCCCAATAAATTTCTGCGAAGGAATAAAGTCTAATCTACTTTATAAGTAAATAAAAGTTGCCAATAACCACCAATAACTCAATTTTGAAATTTATTTAACTCCATCATCCTACATAGATACATTTATCTTCTATATTCCATTAACCACTTTTGTATGACTAAGAAGTCATCAATTCACATCTTACAAAATTATTTTTATATGTGCTTTGAGTCACTTAGAAGAATCAGACAGAAGCAAAAAAAAACTCAACTCATGTTGTTATCGCAAAATGAAATAATAAATTAAATTTAAATTGATTGACGTATTACATGATAACGCTATAAATGAGATTGTTATCTTTACACATTCAGTTAACTAATTCCATTTAATGGATGACAAAATGCCATTGCTAGGGAAAAAGATTTTTCCCAAAAGAGCTTGTAAGTAAACAATATGAAGAAAAATAAAGGCAGAACATAACCACACTGAAGTAAATGTCGAAGAAAATTTCTCCCGAATTTAACTTTTATTACATTTTCTACTTCTACTACTTCTACTTTCCGTGTTTTTGATGATGGGTTAAACATGTCGCAAAATTTCCATTCCCAAAGGGCAAGTAAAAAAGGCAAAAAAAAGATGAAACTTAGTGGTAAGAGTGGTTATTGTGGCCGATTCCTCGCTTTGACATTCCAAACATGAAACTTTTAATTGACATAAATTATAATGCTCATTTCATTGCTATATGAAAAGCTTTACCAACTTAACCAATAAATGTGAAATGTACTGACAGTAAGATAAGAATCCTCTTCTGAATCAAAAAGTTTTATTTTGTTGCTGAATGTTAAGTAAACTTCTCTTTTTTTTACAAAAAAAAGAGTGCATTGAAAGGAAAACTTTTTTATTCACTTTTTAGTTACTACAAAGTACATTTTACGTACAAATGTACATACACCATAGTGTATTGGTTAGATTGGAAATAAAATAAAGTCAACTCTTTTATAACGCATTTATCAGCACAAGACTCCTCCATTCATTTCACTTGTGGTTTAGTTTGAATTGAAAGTTAAGTTTCAAACTGCAAACTTCCCTTGAACATAATTTATGTGCCTTTTTACTTGATGAATGCTGCAAACTTCCTCTTAGTTTATGGATATAATATTATACAGTAAAATAGTCAGAGGTGTATCCAGGAAGGATTAAGCATTTGCTACTTAATTTCATGATGCCTTCCCTAAACAGAAGCGATATATTAATGGATATGCCCCTTAAGTCATTGAATTCAAGCTGGCATAGACATTAAATTTCAATTAATCTTTAGATATCCATTTAAATCTATTGGATCGATCAAAATCACCAAATAAAATTGAACAAATTGTTCTAAAGGGCTTAAATCAATATTTAGTACATCCATATATACCCTCAACACTTGTGAAATCGATTAGCATCATGAGACTTGGTATGTAAAAGTTTTCATTCCTTCTCCTTCATCTACGTTTTAACTACTTAAATGGCATAGAAAAAGAGCCATTGCTTGTCGCTTTTCATTCTAGAAAAAGTTAAAAAAACAGCAAAAAGGAAAAGCTGAAAAAAAAAACTTTTTCTCATTCTCTCGGCTTTAATTTTTGATGTCGGTTTTCTGTGCCAGACTAACAAGCATGTAAGCGTCATGTGTTTAAAGTTAATGAACAGGAAATTGCCATGATATCGATGGAGGTTTTCTGTAGCACAAGATGGAGCACATGAATTTATCTTCTAAGGATTAAATTGCTTCTTTGCGGTTACAAACAGCTTTTGTAACACTAGAAAAATATTTTGAGAAAAACTTTTTCCATTCTCAACTAAGCATTAAAGAGCGTAAGAGAAATGTAATTAATTTAATGAGTTGTTTTTGAGATGTTAAATCTTGAAATTCAGCGAATTTGTAACTCTTGAAAATAAATTTATGATATCGTTCCTAATGAGTAACTTGATTCTTCGTTTTTATTTGTTATTTCTCACCAGCAGATTAGTTTGAAAGACATTGCTTTAAACCATTCTAAAATGTTTAGATCTAATTAAATGGTTTTGAAATTTAAGGATTTGTGTAATCAACTGAACTGGATATTCTTTGAGATGTGAATCATGCAAAATAGAAATTATTCATGCAAAAAAAAGTTAAAGTTCCACACATTTGAACTTTAAATGGCAAAAAGGAAGTCTATAATTGTTAAAAATAAGATAACTACATCCCATGCGGGATTCGAACCCGCGACTTTTGGATCTCTTCATTTGTCTAATTAGAAGTCCAACGCGCTAGCCACTGCGCCAATGGGACACTTGTTGTAAGAATAACTTACGCCAAACTTAAATTATACGAAATTCTAGTAAATTTCATATACTTCACAAGAATGAATTCATAATTTATCCCCAAAACTCTTAATAAATTAAATCTACAAGGTAGGTACATAAATAATTTAAAAAGTGAACAAAATTAAAAATTAACTTTAATTATCCAGAAAACCCTCTTTTAATATTAATTATACAAGGTTATTAGACATTCCATTAAGGAAAATTATATCACATCAATTTTCATAAAATGAGAAGAAAAATATTTGCTTAATGTTTTTGTTGTTTGTAAGCTAATAAGAAGCTTGTTCTTGTTTTTATGACATTTTCAAAGAAAATGACAAAGAAAAGGTTGTGACAAATTTCTTTTTTTTTGTTGCCTTTCGTTTTTTTTCTAGTTCTTCCGAAGTAGGTACTTACAATATATTTCAATCTACATAAACAGAACACAAAGTGAGAAAAACTTTTTTTTTCGTGCTGTTTATTCTTGTTATGAATTTAATTTGTGTAATGGATGAGGTTATAATAATACGGATTTTCTCTAATTTGTATTTATCATTTAGACATTTCAGACTTTTTTGTCAAACCATTTTTCTCGCTGTTTCTATTATTTCGTTATCATTCTTCTCGTCCTTATGCTTTCTTTTATTAAAGTGGATTCTTAAGAATTTCTAATTTCGGCATGTTTTGTCTTCTTTTTTGCTGAAATAATTGAATATTAAATGAAAAAGTTCTAAAATTAGTCTGCAAAACTTCGGAAAAGAACATCTGAACATTTATAAGTTCGAGAAGCCTTAGGCTGTCAAATAATGATTTTTGCATTATTTATTAATACCATGAATTGTTTTTAATTTTTCATCTCAGGATTGATCCAAGCCCGAGCGATATAAATGAATTAGGTTGCGTAGTGGAGCTTTTAAGGCTCTGATAAAGCTTTTACTAAATGGAAGCCGTTTCTATATTGCCTGCAAATGGCTACCATGTGACATTCACATGCAGACGGATTCCATTTAATGTTAATCAAAACTTGAAGTCGACTTTTTGTATGGAAAAGTTGTTTTTAGTCATATGTTAATAAAAAAGCTTTAGCGGAGATTTTAAAGCTTCGTGGTGGAATCTTCTTCATTTGTTTTGCTCGGTGGCTTTTCGAGTATTTTTAGTAACATTTCTTAAAATACAAATTGTATGTAATTATGTAACGAACATTAAGAAAGTATTGCTTTTCTGTCTCAAAACTAAGAACATTCATTCTCTTCATTTAAATAACGAAAGCAAGGAAGTAAAACATAAAACTTTGTCTTATCAATAAAAAAGTCTGAATTTGTTGGAAATCTTTAAGAAGATTGTCTTTAAATAAGAAGTTGAATTATGTTGAATTATTGACATTCATTGAATGTTTCTTTTTTAAATCACTTAATTATTGTTTAAATTTATTCTGTCAGCATATAATGTAAAGCAGGCTGTCATTAATTGACAGAATAAATTTTGGTGTATCAAATTTTACATCTAAATTATTCATGCGAAGTATTTTTTATCAGTTATTATTTAAAGCATAAATCCGACCGTTACCCTGTGGCAAATCTCATTTTCTACCATCAAGTGGCTTGAAAACAACCTCCACGGTCGTCAGGAATTCTCAACGTCTTTTTGACGTTTTACCGTAGCGACTAAACTGTATCGCTCGAGAAAAAAGAAACATTCAACTTACCTCAGTTTTACTTCAAGCATTTCTCCCATACTTGGATTGAGATCATCTGTTATGTCATTTTTGATGATGACCTTATCGTAATTCATAGGTGTTTTACTATCAACATGACCGAGAAGAATTGCCATAAGGTCAACATATTTATCATTCATTGTTGGAAGTACTGGCACACGCTCTTGTCCAGACGACGAGACATCATTTCGACCGTTGAATGGCGGCTTAAGTGTCGTTACTACTTCTCTTGATCCTGAACCATTGCTGTGAATGTAAAAAAAAGAATATGATGAAAAGATTTTAAATGAAATCCTGAATGAAATCTTCATAAACTTGATTGAAAATGACATTTTTCTCCTTCATAATTTAGTCACACTCTCGCCTTACAGTCATTTACACTTTATCATCCTTCATATTTCGTACACATCACAAAACATTTTGTTTTACTGAAAGGCTAACTTTTTGGTTTCATGAGAGAGATTGTGATGAGATATGAGATATCCAAATCAGTCAGTGTATGTGAAATATGATGTCATGATAAAATTTATGCTGTAACATATCTTCATCCTTAGCTTTACAATCCTTTACGGACATTTAAAATGTAATGTTACAGCAGTCATAATTCTTGTTAACAATGCACTTTCGTACTATTAAGTTAAATTCTTTAAATTAATAAAAATGGATGAAGGAAGATGAGAATGCTGTGAGGAAGCACATTTGTATGATTCGTGTATCGTTGTCTCATTTTATAAATAAAAATTATTTATTCTACCATCTTTCCTTCATTTTATCTCTCGTTAAATAATTATTATTGTTTCTGCTCGTATGACTGACGTATGTGCGAATGTTCACATTAATTTCGCCAGTCTGTTCACGCTTTGTTTGCATTTTTCTTCTTTTTCCTTCAGAAAAAAATTCATTGAAGCACATGTGAGACTTATTTAGAAACAAAAAAAAATGGAATGAGGAGCATTTATGTGATTTGAAAATTCTAATTTTTCTTTAATAGCTACAAAAATAATCATTTCAAGATTTGCAAGATTTTAAAACATCTTTGCCTGTCATTATGAAAGAATTTTCCATTATTAATCGTTTTTCTACAGCATTGACTTTTCTGAGAGACATAAGGCGGCGTACCGCATTTTTCACCGTAAAAATGGGTCGAAATCTGCCACCACGGTTATTGACTTTACGTCTTATTGTTAAGACAACTGTGCATATAGGAAGGCTAATTGGTGCCCTGTCAAGCACGTTGTGTTGCTCGGGATTATGTATCTTTCAGTCTCAATTTGTCAACCACATCCACTTAATAAGTTTACAAAATTAGTCAAATAATATTTCAAAAAATTTAATTAGTTGAGTAATTAACTAAATAAAAATTCAACCATATAAATTTGGTATAAAGAGATGGGTCAACTTAATATAAAATAACCAGAAGCATGAAAAATTCCAAACATTTTAATGTACTCTTTCCTTTTGGGATGGAGAGACCAAATAAATCATGGGTAAACCTCAACATAATTAAACACATTATCAGATAAAGAAGGATAAAGAAGGAACAAAACCAGACGAATGAATTAAAATTATTAATTTTATTAACTCGAAATGTAGACAAAAATCTATGGAAAAATTAATTTATGTAATTTATGATGACAATATGTCAAAATGCTCTTCGAATCTTGATTTGTAGACTTTTTGGAAACATTTTCAAATTTATTAAAGTTTGAAGTCAATACACATTTTATATGGAGTAAAATCGAACTTTCCATACAAAATTCATGTCGCCTTCGAGCTCTGCTCTAAACTTTGTATGTATGTTGAATTGTAGTCAAAGTAGCAGATGATTTGCCACCCTATTACTCTCTGACAATGAAAAAATTAAGAATTTTGAATGGAAAATTAGAGACGATGCGCTTAATTCGTTCAACCATGCAAAATTTCAAGCTTCTTTTCTTTAACTCAATTTACGATAAAAATAAACAGAACAATAGAACAACGGTTGTTCTCAATAATTGAGAAAAAAGGGATTTTCTGTATCGCTCTAGAAAAGCTCATAAATTATGCAAAAAATTATAAATTTTTATTTAAAAATACGAAAAATGTACACAAAATTGTACTTCCATTCCCCAAATGCAAAGTTTTTTTTTTCACTCTACTCTACACTCAAAACTTCTCTGTTTCATTTTACCAGTTTGCTTCATTTTTTCACACAAACTTTTCAACAATATGAAATATAAAAGTGTAAAAATGTGTTTGAGAAAAGCCAAATAGACAAGAAGAAGTAACCTTGAATACAAAACTGAGAAATTCGGTAATTACCTCGCGGCTATGGATTTTAAGAGAAATTTTCTGTACTTTAAACAAATCTCTGCTTAATGAGAACGTGATGGAACTTTAATATGTAGCAAACTTTAACTGCTTATACTTTAAACAAGCCTTAAATTCGTGATTGCTTCAACAGCAATTTTGTAGGTTAGGATTTATTATATGGAAGTTAAAATATTACTGAAAGCTACTAATTAATCATAATATAGGTATTTAAATAAATAGTCATAAATTAAGAAGCCAACAATAAGTTGAAAAATTTATTAAACTTGACTTTTTATTGATTTATGGACTTTTGAGGGATCAAATTAAAAAAGCTCCACTTTTTTAAGAATTTAATGGAAATTTATTATAAGAGCGGGTAGGCCAAGCTTCGCTTGGCAATGTTTGAGGAATCAGACTCCAGCGGATAGGCCAAGCTTCGCTTGGCAAATGTTTGAGGGATCAAGCTCCAAGGCCAAGCTTGTTTGAGGGATCAAGCTTAGGCCAAGCTTCGCTTGGCAAATGTTTGAGGGATCAAGCGGATAGGCTGCTTCGCTTGGCAAATGTTTGAGGGATCAAGCTCCAGCGGGTTTCGCTTGGCAACAAGCTCCAGCGGGTACTTTTGGCACATTTAGCTTTCGCTTGGCAAGAATTTTGAGGGATCAGGCTCCAGCGGATAGGCCAAGCTTCGCTTGGCACATGGATTTTTTGAAATTTTGTAATTTATTGATAAGCTGATTAATTTTGGCACATGTTTGAGGGATCAAGCTCCAGCTGGTAGGCCAAGCTTCGCTTGGCAAATGTTTGAGGGATCAAGCTCCAGCGGATAGCCAAGCTTTGGCAATTATTTTTACAAATTATGAAAATTAATAGCTTTAAAATATTAATTTAAATTTCTTTAAAACTTTGTTTCATGCAAAAAATATTATGTAGACTTTTTAAAAAGTAGGTGAAATTTCTATACATTTAAAAATCTCGAGATAATGGAGTGGCAATCCCAGCAAGTAAGCTAGAGATAATAAGAAATCACGGTGATGTGGCGTGGCGATAGAGCCAACTTCGAACAATTATTAGAGGCCATATAACACTTTTAATCTGCACTATCAGCAGGAAGTTAGTAAACCCTTACACCATATATCCAACAAGTCACTTTTATATTAAGAAATTAGTGTGATCCCTCCTTGCATGCAACTATAAATTTTCATTCGAAAGTCCCTCCTCTAAACTTTATTCACACTTTTGGCTTTTTTTTCCATTCAATACATTCTACAACAATTTTGAAAAAGTACAAAAAAACTAGGAAAAGTTTCACAGAAAAAAAAAAATTCTCGCTCATAGTAAAAACAGCAATGCTCATGATTTATAACTTAATTTAAACGAAAATGAACAAAATAAAATTAAAGCAAAAATAAATTTGTTTATATGGACCTGTTAAAAAAAGAAGAAACAATAAAGCGGAATGAACAATGTAATTTTTTAGTCAACAAAAAGGAGGAAAATGAAAATTAATCCACATAGTGATGAAGAACGAGTAGTGTTGTGCCTTACTGTTACTATAGTATTTTGCAATATAATAAAAATCTTTATTAACAACAGTTTAATTTGTATATGATGTGTGACCAATGATTATGAGTAGTTAAATAAACGAAGTAGAATTTATTATTAAAGTCAATCTATTTGTAGAGGCTTTTAAAGTAGTTTTATGCCTTTTATTTATGACTTTCTTTACATTTTAATTTACATGTCTTTGATTTATTTTCCACTTTGCATAAAAACAATAAGCACGAATGATTGAAGGCGGTGAATAATTTATGCCATTACCTTTGCCTCAATGTTCATTCTAACAATTTCTCTCAAATATGCATATGTAGTTAAAAAACTATATTTTAAAGGGCAATTAACGACAGAAAGCAAGGCATACTCTGAATGATTTCTGCATGGTTCAGCAGAAATAGTTTAAATGTGTGGATACATTTTATTAAACAGAGCGCGATTTAATTCATTGTCATGGATTGTCATGTGTGAATGACATTGAATAATCATTGGAAATTTTTATACAGTCATCAAGCTGTAATGATAACATTTACTGTCATTATATGTTAAAATTCGATGGCTCATTTAATTTTTAATAAGGTTCACCCGAAAATTGCATGTCTGCATTTCCTGCATTTAAAAAGCGCAACCTTGCAATTTTCTCCATGCACCAAAAATGGCTTAAGTTATTTGGAAATTTTAAGAAATGCCGGCATACCAGTTGTTTTCACTATATGAGGGATATTAGAATGCTTGATATTCCGAGCGACACAAATGAACAATGATTCGTCATGGAACTTTAAAGTCTCCTTTAAACATCTTGCTTTATCACCAAATAGAAGCCATCGTTGCCATATGGTCGCTATATTTAGAAAAAATGTTTAGTACAGGCGGAACATTCTTCATTTGTGACACTCCAAGGATGCACTCCAATTATGCGGTCAACAGAATTTAAATGATAATAAGTCATATCATTATGTAGATACATTGTAGAAGCATCTTGACATTGATAAAAGTAATGTCATAATTGATAAAAAAAATTAAGGTAGAATAAATTAAAATTTCAAAATTTAAACTGAGGTTAATGACACAAGTATCTTAATCGGAAGCATCTTACAAGTGTTAAAACTATTTTCAACACAACTTACTTCCATACTAATAATCTAAAATCTTAAATTAATTTACTTCCTTATATCATCTCCTTTCATTTAAAATAATTGCATCTATAAGCACACAAGAAGTTAAAACTTACATGGTGAGATGCCAACACTTAGAGGTTAATGAAAAGAACGAGAAATATAATATCTCAATAATTTACAGAGTGTAATAATAAAACTATTAACGTCATGAGCTTTTAATAACATTAAATTATAAAATAATGAATTGAGTTTGAAAGAAGAAAGAAACGAAGGAGAAAAATGTACAGCATTGGTGTATTGTGTACCAATACAATGGAAAACTAAATTTATAGAGTTTATTAATCATCATAACTCACCGCTTCTCTAAGTATTTTCTTTGAAATTCCTTAAACACACCAGTCTTATCTTCATCTTGTAAATATTTATAGCGTCCATGATATCCTGTTGAAGGAAAACTGGCCTTTGAAACTCCTAGGTCCATTTGTAAGTCTATCACAAGGAGTAGGGTGAAGAGGACAAGCGACACCCCAAGTCCGACAGCGAGACGCTCTTTTAGCTTCATTGAACGTATTAAATACATTTTATTATCACTAATATTATTATAATAATTATTACACTTTGCCACTATCGATTGAAAATAGCCAAGAAAAAAGATAAATAATATATTAATGGAAACTGATGACGTAGCGATTGGCACATGAATTAGTTTACTATTACTATTATTATTTTTATCATTCACCACACTTGCAATATCATCTTTTTTATGTGAATTAAATTTACGATTGACACGTCTCACTCGTACAATATATTCACCATCACTAAACGATTGATTGATGCAATTTATTTTATATAGAGAATTTCTAGAATTGATGTATGCTATGCGCTTATCACTAACAGAATGATCATCACAATTATTATTGTGAGTCGACGTGGGCCAAAATGTTGTCTGCTCAGCAGCTTCAGTGCTTGTAGCAAGCTTTACACAGTTGTTGTTGTCACTTATATGATGACGATGTCGATCGTCACTTGAAAATAATTTTCTGCTATTCGCGTTGCTTTTATGTCTTACAATGTGAAAATGTTCTTTCGTATCAGCATTTTTTAAATAGCTACTGCATTTATTAGCTTTTTTATGTAATTTATAGCACTTTGTTGTGTTGCTGTTGTTATTTCTGCTGCAACCTTTAAGCTTATTATCAATAAGTGAATTTTTATCAGCACGTTCTTGAGAATTTGTGTTTAAATCACTTATAGAATTTGTCGTTAATGTTGATATTAAATCATTATTTTTTAAATTACTTAAATCAGTATATAGAATACTTTTTATATGATTGTGTGGATGAGGATGATGGGATTCTGCAGCTGATGAAAAACTAATTACATTGTTACATGCAGTCGTTTCTGTTGATTGCTCTTTTCCCTTAATTGTATACAATGGGCATTCAATTGTTTCATCTGCAATATCATTGCATTTTATATGATCAACTGATGATAGTAATAATAACTTTTCCTCTTCGATTGCAGATTTTATATTAAAATCAATAGACCTGAAATGAACAAATGATAGACATCGAATTAATGACAAAGCAAAAAAATTGTTATAAATATACATGGAACTAGTAATAAGCTGCTTAGTTGCTACAATAATGAATAATTGTTAAAATTTTTGATTTTAATAATATGATTAAAGCATCGAATATGCATCATACGCATCATTAAAAGAGCAAGGTCACTCATATTCAATACAAAATTATTATATTTAAATGTTCTTACTCATTTAACTAGACAGATATCTTGTCTGCTATTCATAAAACCTCAAACTATAATGGAACATCATTAACGCAACAAAAAGAAAGCAGCTATGATGTGCATGATATTTTTAATGGATTTTCAAATGAATTCCAATTCTGGTCGAATTTCTTTTCTAACAGGAAAAATTAAGAAATATTCTGTTAATAATTGATCTCGTTCCTTTATGTATTTAATTGATTTCTTGTTCAAGTTGAGCAGTTAATTTTTACGTTCTTTCATGACAAGACTTATTATAACTATGAACAAAACGGAAGCTGCTTTTGTTGAGAAATGGAATAAATAAGAAGTCTGAATTTCAGTTCTATTTGTGGTTTCATTTCATCATTTCTGCCATTTTGTACACGTGGGCTCAAAAAAATTTAATATCATATTGACGGAAGATCGTCGAAAATATCTGTGAGGAATTTTGAGAAATAACAATTTTCTGCTTTTACAGATATTGCTGCCAAAAGCTCAGGTACATGTAGAAATAAATAAATTTTGCAAGACGTTATGGGCTGTTGAATTTTGATTGCAAACAACATCAAATTTTGATTTGACGGAATATTAAATGAGCACGGTTGAAAAATTGGATGGATATAATTTTTAGTGACTGAAAGGGTCCATATAAAATTAAGTTCAAAGCAATGATTTTATTTTGACACGGAAAATGCCTTAAATGTGGTTTATGATTCAATTAATGGTCACACGAAGCAATAAATCACAAATGATTTAAATCTTCACACTCATTGATGTGAATCAAAATAATATGAGAAAATAAAACGAACACGGAAATTAAAAGTATGTGTTAGACTTGGCAACTTCATCAAAATGATGATGATTGTAAGTACAAAAATTTGTCTGTACAAAAGTCGGTTTTAGGCGAACTTAATCATACGGTAATAAAGTGAAATGTGTGTTACATATGGAAACTTCCTGTAACATCTTCACTTATATTTTAACTTCTCTTGATGATGACATCATTGTGTTTATATGCACAATGATATACATGATCATTTAAAACATTATAATGGGAATTGTGATGTGGAAAGTATCACATCATTGATAAATATAAAAATAGAGTGAGAAACACATGTTATGTGCCCTTTTAGATTTATTATACATGAATTGTGCTATTAGAGTCAGATACTATTCTATGTGTCAATCAATTTGAATCAAAACGAATTTATTTTTATTATACTTCATAAAATTAAAGCTATATCAATTTGTCTACTCTATTTTTAACTTTATAACCTCTTCATAATTAAAATGCGCTTTTGTGACAAACTTTCATTTTAGTTATCTTTTGATACTATCGGCATCAGGTGTGTATTACTCATGAGAACTTTTTTCTCTTCTTATTATTTTTGAAAGATTCAACATCTCAATTATGTTACTCGTGCATGTATATTGAAAAAGATGATTAAGTAATAAAAAAAAGTTGTAAAGACACACAAAAGTAATGAGTTGTATTTTTATTAATTGAATACAATAGTGAATTTATACATTCAGAAAATATAGACAGAGAATCAATCTTATAATGTTAGCAAGTTCACGAGTCTCTTTTTGTTGTATCTTGCAAATTTACATCATTTGTATTGTTGCCGGATAGAAATAATTAACATGATAATGAATTTATAGATTTATTCTGAATGCTGTAAAATTAATGACACCTCAAGTCAACAATACAGTAATTAAATAGTGAAAAAATGCCGAAAATCTCTTTAAAAGTCAATGTTTAGTTATTTATTGAGGGAGGAGATAAGTTGAAAGGGCCATGAGCCACAAAAAATTATTTAATGTCTGTTTTTGACTTTGATTTGCCACACACCAAAACAGAATTGGTATACAAATGGAAATTGTTAACTTGTTGAATTCATTTAGATGCGTATTAAAACAAATGGCTGGGCATTAAGCATTCAAAAGTGATAAATGCTTTGCCGACAACATAAAACCAAAGCTTTTTGCTCCTAATTGCCATTAATAAAAATATCCCAAATTATTTTCTATATTTTGTGGTACATTAAATGCGGCAAAATGGGATGACCTCTATGAAAAAAAGCATTTAATTCATGCATTATTTCATCTATTAGTGATAAGCACCCAATTTTGATAGAATATATAAAAATTTTGTAAAATGAAAGTTTATCAATAAGTTTTTTTTTTCAATTAAATCATTGCACAATCCAATCAAAATCAAATCGACGTAATACTAAGCATTTCCTCAATTTTTAATTGTTATACCGTTTCATGCATTCATAATATCGTTAAAGCCTTTGTTAGTTTTTTGCTTCAATTTTTTTTTTTTTTTTAAAATAATGAATTCCTAAAATCAACAATTTTGTTAGCGGCGTTTAGAGGTTTTTTAATGTTAATAATCAACCGGTAACAAGTTTTTTTGATGCTAATTTTAAGTGGAATTCTTGTTAGCACAGTTGGTATTATTGGCAATCATTGTCAGAGTCGTATTCAGAGGAGTGGTCGGACCCCCTTTATTTGTAGCCAAACATGCAATTTTCTAATTTTTTTTCTTCGAGTCAAAAATCTCAAATCCAAAAATCTGGCTACGCCCCTGAGTGGGATTATTGCGGATTAGAAATCGGACACTTCTGTAGAATTTGTTTCTTCACAAAGTTTTTAATTCTTTTAATACAACTCTGATTTTTATTTCACGATTGATTTACTCTTTTTGTAAAGATTATTCAAATTATTATGCGATCTTTGAAACTGTAAACTCCATTCTAGAACATCAGTTCATTTTCAGAACCATTAAGCATTCAAAAATAATAGCAATAATGAAGTTTTAATTCAAAAGTTTTAATCATGAATAAATTTTTTGTTTAATCCATATCTAAAAGTGATTCATAATCAACGATCTTAATCAATTGTTTTCGGTAGCAAAATTGTAATGATGTGTTCATATTTTACTTAACAAAAGTTATCATCTGTCATCTTTGCGTGACCCTAAAAGAGCTATAATAAAAGCGAATGGAAAACAAATAGCACTTAATTAAGAACGCGTGAATGAATGAAGTCTGCCAAAAGAATAAAATTTATTTTAATTCCATTTAGATGTCAAGCAAATACTCTCTCAAATAAAATGCTTTGTTGAATGAAAAAAAGTAAAAACAAAATCAAATGAGAAATGCTTAAACGTGATATTATGAGCACAAAGTACAATGAAATGAAAAAAAGCATTGCTTGGTAGGTTACGGAATTCAACAAACAAAAATCAGTCAATGTCACATGAATCTTGAAAAGCTAAAAGCCATAAAATGCAAGTCACACAAGAATTCTGATTTCAGCACAAAATTTAGATTCTTTTTTCACTCGTTTTGGGGTCAAGAAAGCTGCACGATAGAAAATAAAATACGACATTTATTTCTACTATTTTTGGGTTAGATGATTTGTACAAAGAGAAAAGAATTCACACTATTTGTGATGCAGTAGGGTTAAAAATGAATGTTTAAAAAACAAGATCACAAAAATAAAAGTAATAAAATTCTTTAAATTTCTAAATAAAAAAATCACATCATACATATTTACTGTGAGCTCTTTTACTATAGTCTTTTTCATAAATCGAATAAATTTTATTTTTCGTCTCACAGCGATAACAAAAATGTAAAAAAATAGTAACAACAGAATTTCACACTAAATTGTAAGAAAAAGATGTTTAACGGTGTCTTGCTCTAGAGAAAATATATAGAACATTAAATTGCAACATCAAAAAAAGAATAATGAGTAATTTAAAATGTCCGCACTTTACTAGATTTCTATGCTGCAAATTTTCAGTAAATCGACAAAAATCTGTAAAAAAAGAACAAAAAGAAAAAGAGAGAATAAAATTGGACTGAACAATAATAATAAATACATCAAAAGAATTGATTAGCGTTGCTGCTGTTCTTTTTTTATAATTTCGACTAAATTCTTTCCCTAACTGTAGAAATAAACGTGTCTGCTTTTTAAACACTTGAAAAAGATTCTTCTTTCGCTTCAATTTCTGCAACAGTTCACTTTCTTTTAGAAGATTCAACAGTGGCTGACGGAATTCTCGATTGAATGAGCAGTAGATATAGAAAAGAAAACTTTTTTTCTGTTACATAAATTATTTGCCAAAAAAAATTACTGACATCAAAAGTTAACATTTTGAATGGTTTCAATAAGCTGTGACGAAAAAATGAGGCTAACCATAAAGCTATGGATAGAATTATGATTAATTTACTGAAATGTTGTGGTTTTCTTGTAATTTCTTTGATGCGAAGTTGAACTGATCTATTTAATTTCAACAGAGTGCTATTGAGTTTAAAACGAAAAATGACAGTATTTTGGTTCTGGTCAATTTGGTATGATTAGTAAAACAGTGGTAAAATAGATTTGGAATTTAAATTGACAACATTTATTGAGTAGCAACCAATAAGTTATCGTTTAGGTTACTTAAGGGAGTTGATCATTACATTGAGCTTACACCACGGACCGGAGTGTTTGTTAATGTTTAACTTACTTAGTATCTGATCATTGTTATGTAAATTAATGAAATCATTTCAATGACTAAAATAAAAATAAACTATGAATGTATCTTGAATAGTTTATTTATAAACACGTAAAATAAAAATCCAGGAAAAAGTACTTGAATAAATAAATTTGATGATTAAAGTAATTGATGTATGCAAGGTTTATGAAACCTAATAAAAATGAATACATGATCTTAAATTTGAATATATGCTAAGTGGCTCTTATTCTAATAAAATATCCAGACATTCGTTAATATGCCACATTCTTGATATCAATTACATTTGAAAACATAAAAGACCGGCGTAAAAATAAATTATTATAAATGCAAAGATTTTTATGGGATAATAAGCTTATTATTTCAATAATAATATTGAGTGTAGTAATGAACTTCTTATAGATACTAATTAAGTCTAGAGAGACATGATTTTATTGCTTATTAATTCTAATTTTAATGAACAGATTTATTCTTTTGTATCGAAGATTCTTCAATTTTTAACATGTTGCTGAAATACTGTAAGTATGCAAATTGTATTTAATTTGTGCTTAACCCAGCATCGGCAAGACAATAACTACAGATTTTGTAGAAGAATAAGAAACAGTTAAAATAATACCAATTTAAAATAAGTCAAATTGAATGATGCCTAGCTAATGCTAGGCTGTCTTACTTGTTTCTTATGCAAAATATTCTCAATATCCCTTATCGTAAAACTCTTATACAAGTATAAGAAATGTAATTGATGCTACAACACGCTAATCATGTGAATCGCGATCTTCCTGTGATTACAGCCTTCAGAAAGTTTATCATACGGATAATTAGTTTCATTAATACGATCGCGGCTTGAATACCATTTTAATACTAAACTTGTGAATGAAGAAAAACATTGAACTGTGTAGCACCACGTGACCACTTTAAAATGTTGAATATATGCATGACTATATGACTATAAGTGACTATAAATGACTAAAATCGACAATTTGAAAATATTGAAACCGAATCCAATTTATTGAGAATGTTGTTCCTGTGGCTCTGTCAAAATTATTATAAATATCCATAAATATTGGAATTTATTGCATATAAATTTGAGGCTATTCCTAGGGTCATAATTATCAACCGGCTTTGAGATTTTTCTTGCTGTTTTATGATTTAAAAATTAATTCTGTAATTATTATTACTTAACCGAGATGCACTAACGATTTATTTAAATCGTTCATTTCCACCCGATTAAATACTCTACTTTTCTTCTAATTCCAATACATGGAAGTAAATCTTCTTTTCCATCTGCATTATTTGATGAAATATCTCATTTTAATGTTCGCAAAGCGAGCTTAAAATGTTGAGATTATCTAACAAAAGTTAGGTAAGATTTTAATCGGTTTAAACTGTGTGGCTAATGATCAGCAAATGATGCATGAATAAAAGCAAATAATCTTTGAAGTAATTATTGAAAGCTAATCTGTATATTGCCTGAGAAGATGTTCAATTTTCTGTCAAAAAAGAGTCTTTTATCAGGTGCATCTCGTGATTCCTGAAAATATATAATTGGCCAGTTGGACACAAAAATTATATAATACAATCTTTTTGTGTATCTATCAAATGGCTGTTATTAAACCAGGAAATAGTTTTTTTGATCTGTAAAGTAATGCTTACAGATAAAATTATAAATGCTGAAAAGACTTCAAATAAATTCATGAACAGAGGGATTTGATGTTTATAAATTGAATATTTAATTCAAAAGTAAGGAGTTATACTCATAATTAAATATTTTTAAACAATACACAAGCTGCAAATCATTTTGGTTTCATTACTTGTTGTCTTAGTAACTTCATAGTTAAGAAAATGAATAGATAATTTAATTATAAATTGACAAGCTATGCAAGCTCCACAATTTTCTCTAACTGAATATTTCATATATGTTCACCATAATTACTCGTTTAGATACCAAAATGGAATAAATTTGAAATGCAATTGAATTTTCAGATGTGCTAAATTTTTAATTTACTCTCAAATGCATCAATGTTTATTTGCATATCCATGAATATAAATCATGATTCATTGTGTGTAAAACCTTCAATTAAACTTTGGAAAACTTCATCATTAAACTTTACAATGATGATTTTATGAATTTTGATGATGGAACATATTTTTATGTCATAAATTTTCACAAAAAAGTCATAAATACAACAGACAAATTTTTATGTCGTTTAGTGTATGCCAGAGTTCATGATAATTAGTCAAATTTTATCCGATTGACATTTATTTATTTATACACAACCCGCATATACTCTCGGAAAATGATCAGTAAATAATTTTTATTTGAAAGGTTTTTAATGACTTTTTTTTTTTCTCGAATAAAAAAACATAAATATTACGAAATTGGCAGACGTTGCTTCCGTGAGTGAACGATTTTCCCATTTTTTTCATCTAATCGTTCATAACGAGAGTTTTTTCATCTTTCAATTTATTTTTTTTTGTTGCGAAAAAGAAGAGAGAGAAATTCAAGATGATTTAAAGACGTAATTTCTCACGTCGTCGATGTTCGTCAAACGCTTGCTTTTTGAAGAATTAATAATAATGAAACGAAAGCACGACAGTGAAATAATCGATGGAAATTGCTAAATTTAGCTTACTGTTGGTTAAGAATTATTTACACTCGCATTTAATTTTGCCATTAATTATGATTGTGAGGTATTATTTTTGAACGAACCTTGTAGCATTCAAAGTTATTGTAGGTGTTGAGATAGCGCGACTACTGATAATATTTTTAAAAAATCTTGAATTTATTTTTGACTCCCCAAATCACTCATTTTCCTAGCTACATACCCGACTATCCAAAAATAATTTTTCAGCGCAGGAGATAAAGTTAAACTAATAAATTAATTCGCATCCAACAGTGAATTGTAGACATGTTTAATTGTGACAAAAATTCCGAAAAAAAATCCAACAAATTCAGCCACAACTTAATGGAATTGTAGATGAGAATTTTAAACGGCTCTACAATGAGACACACAATGCACTTCCAAAATGAATTTCCATTTCCTAGTTGTCATAATATATCATTATATGTTTCCTCAAATGATATTCGTTTTGAGGTTTCATCTCAATTTCTATCATACAAAACTTTTTTTCACCCCGCATTTTGCATAAATTTCGTATGTGACAATTTATGTGTCTGCAGTTGGAAATTTGAGAAAACTTTATATTAGGGATCTATAAGAGCATATATAGATTAAAATGAGACATGAGAAGAAATTTTCATTCGCCTTTTTTTAATGCAGCTATGCTGAATGACATAGCGTAGAACAAAATTTTATGTAAACGTTATTTCCTGTCTATCATTTCTCATTTCTGCCGCTTAGAAAGAACTTAAAACTTATTGCATTTCCAAATTCATTATTATCATCGTCATCATCTTCCTCCATTTATTGTTGTCATTGTCTAAATATAAAGAATTTCAATTTTAAATTATTTTTTTTGTCCCATACCACCCAAAAGTTTTTGGAGCATTGCACAATTTCATTTGTTAAGTAATTTCATGCATCCATGAAATTAAGTTTCATCCAACAATGGCAGTAGATAGACATCGATCGATTATGGAAGTAAACAGAGAAAATTTATTTTAGTTTGACACAGACACCTGATGAGTTGTTGACTGATCGTAATGACAATTAGAACTTGACGGTATTAAGAGCTAATGAGAAACAAATTGTTGCTTGCTTACTGTTCAGTCGGCACAATAATAATAATAATGATAGATATTTGATGAAAATGATTTTTCCTTTAGCATACTAACTGAGTGACTGACTGGCTTCTTTTCTGACTTGTTTAATAATGTGTGTATGTATTTTCACACTCGATTTAACCAACAGAAAAAGTAAGCAGAAAAGATTTTTATGAAAATTATTTCTCGCTTGTCAGCTTCATTCATGCTTCGAAGAACTTTTCTCTTTCTCTGTCTCTCTTTCACTTCCTTTCTTAACTTGCTACTGATACGATATGAATGTGTACATTTTCTACCTATAAGCGCCACATAGCGAAACAACAAGATGATTATTTTATTCTTGCATGCACATTCACACATTTCTTCTTATTATATTTCCATCTGACATGATACATATAATCAATCAACTCAAACGAATGACACATACCGACTGGTGCGGAAGAAAAGTCATTTTACCTCATGGAGCATTTATGATATTTTCTACTTTGAGTATTAGCATTATCAACATCGTCGACATGATTATTATGATCATGCGTGTGACTTTAGTTTGAAATGTAAAGAAAACACATTCAAAGAGACATATTTAAATAACATATGTAAAGCTTTTAATTCAATTAGCATCAGTATAAATGTAATCACTTCTTAGAGCTATATATGAACATGTAATTCAATTAAATGAATGAATTAATGTGAAAATGTAAAGAAATATTCATGAACTGTTTTTCAAATATAAAATTATATTAAAAAAAGTCGGAGATAAAGTCAGTCTGGGGCGATGAATTGAGCTGAGAATTTATTCAATTAGAGTCACAAACGCGAGAGACTTTTTCCGGAGAAAACAAATGCATTAACTCATTATAAATTATTCAAATAACTGATTATTATTTGAGTGTGCTGCAGTTTATTCAACAACAATCGCAGACCATGCATTCGACTAGCGGAGGAAAATAATCAGTATGTAGTGGAAACATATATTTTGCTGATGTTTTTGACTTTGAAATATTTGTGTTTATATAGAAAATTCATTTGAAGAGCCTTGATTTTGATATATTTTCATATGTTAGAACAAATTGCTACTTAAAACATTTCTGTTGCTAACATGTTTGTTATTTTTGAAGTATCACAGAGCTCTAGACCACCTCCCTTCTAACTGTTGCACGGTATAAATAAATGAACTCATAATTAACATAGACTCACTTAGTTAAACTTGACTATATCTGAATTTAAGTGAAAATTTTTGAATTACATAAAAATTTAATCAATTTAAATACATTAGAGCTTTCCACAACATGACCGAAAATTTCACATGAGATATTTTTCTTCAATCTCCTAAGTATCTGGCTGAACAATATTTCCCGTTGAAGCATGAAGCTCAACCAAGTATGTAAAAAAAATACTTTTATCAATTTTCATGGTTAATTTTGGTGTAAAAAAGATTACAAAGAAAGCTTGAATTTTGGATTATTAACTTTCACCTTTACGCAGTATTTAAATTTATCAGATATAATTTCTCTATTGAAGGTTAAGCCAATGCTTCCATAATACGATCATCAAATGGCACAAATTGAATGAAAAGTACAATGTGTTAAGTGTCATTACATTGATCCTCTTGTAGCCTACATCTGTGCCAATAAATATGATATTTTTAAACCTGCGATGTTCTTTATTGAATAGTTAAGCACATTTTCCATGAAGGTCAATTTTGTGTGTCAAATGGAATATCTAAAAAGGTGTGAAATTAAAGCTATATGGCCGTTTCACCAAATTTTGTGCCATTCTGATTTCTATTTCAAAGCTCAATTCCACAAATGAAGACTTGTAAATGCTCCAGGCTTTATGTTAATCAAAAAAACTGCCCACAAGCTTATCCTAAATTACTTAATAATAGCACATTTTTACACCTCATTCAATTTGACATTTTATTGATTTGTAATTTTCCATATAAAGTCTCTCAATGATTTTAAAAGTGTGTCTTTTCTACATGAGAAGTTAAACATTTTCATCTGCAAAAACACTATTTTCACTATTTAATTTCTTCATCATCGCATAACAACAATTTCACCATGCATACCAAACATATTAGAATCACGAAGAAAACAGAAAAAAAAGTTACTAAGTGAAAAAATAGAAATAGCAAGTCTTCTGTCGTTTAACAACAAATTATTTCTCCATTTATGAACATATGAAACTGAAAGAAGAAAGAGGAAAGATTAACTTTAATTCCGCATCTTTGGCTCTTCCTTAATTGCACTTAATTGGTGTATATATACTCATATATGTGATGTGAATTTATTTTCTCACATAACAGAATTTTTTCTTTTATTACTGCGCCTTTTACTGAATAAAAATCCTCAGCAATATTAGCTTACGGTATCAGTTGTAAAGAAAGAATTAAGAGACAAACTTTTTATAACTTCATTGTCATCATCATCATGTATTCTTCTCATTGATGTCATGTATTAACTTTAACTGAATTTGTTTGTATGACTGCGCACACATACATCATGATGTATCGTTAAAAATATAAATGAGTTAATGAATTAATCCCATTCAACCATAAAATTCACACATTAAATTACGCTTTTAATTCAATTAAAACCAAATAAAGCAGTGCGAAGTATCGGAAAGGGTATTGAGAGGAATAAACTTTAAATTGAAAAACTGATCTGATCGTATCACGACTTTGGTATGTACACAAATATCTAGGAATCAAAAATAGTTAAAAAACATTTACCGTTCAATGACGTCTGCTTAGTGATTAAAGTCACATTAAGAGATAAGATAAGAAACGACTGATTTCTTTTTCTATGACTTATTCCTTTGTAAAATGCATTTGAAATTGCTTTTATTAATATTAATGTGTTCGTGAATCTTATCAACAGATCTTATTTTCAGCCTTGACAGATTCTCACTGAAATAATTTTTCTCTCCGAGTAATTTAATCTTATATAGCTTGTTATCAATTACTTTTTGAGTATTGAGACTCAGTTAGCTTAATATACAGATTGAAATACACTCAATGATTTGACGTGGAATTTAATTTTTTTAAGAAATTTAGATTTAAATTAAGACAATTTTATTTCAAAGGTCATGAATCTAATCTAGGTGGAATCACTTAATTTAAATAAAATATAATGACTATGATTTTCAATCCCGAGATTTAGTTAGGCTGGCTAAATCACCAATGGGTCACCAATTGGTCAAAAATGGGGAAAATGGTGCTATAGATGACAGAATCTTTATTTGATGACAATTTTTTAAATATATCTGAATAATTTCACAATTTCCGGATTTCATCAGAACAATGGAAAAACCTCACTGACATATTAATCATGAGCTCGTGTATTCCTAGAATATTTATTCATTCTACGTGATTTTTATTTGCCTTTGAACTTGTCATTTACCAATCACTCATCGACAATGATCATAAAAATATCACCATTATTTGACTGACGTAGTGTTAATCGAGAATAAAAGAAGAAGCTTCAACTTGACTCTTTGAATAATATTCATGAATATTCATACTCTTTGTTTAAAATTGACAAAACATATTCAATTGTTTGAAACTAGTTTGAAATGTATCATAGACAGTGGCAATAACTTAATTTTAATTCGCTGTATTCAAATTAAATTAAAATATTGCAAAATTTAGTATAAAGACTCTCCCTGTTTTATCCACTTTAAAATAGCCATACTTAATACATTTAAAACTGATTATCGCATTTATAAATATCATTAATTTATGAATCACGCTCGGCAACGCTTGGACGAAATGTGTATATCAGTTTGTAATTTTATACATCATTTGGCTTAGGTAAATAGTATTCAAAAGCCAACAAACATATTTACCAGACTCAGGAGTATTGAGTTCTAGATTAAACACTTACAAACACCAATTCAAAACTTTTTTGAGTCTATAGAATTTGTTGGGATTTTTTAAAACCCATAATAAACTTTTTTTTTTGGAAATTATTAGTTACGCAATGTGGAAATTGCTTGATTATACAAAAATGAAAATTATTGTCTACACTAACTGTAAATATAATCAGTGTTGAAAAGAACAACTTCAGTTTGAATCCATTCAATGGAAAAAAATTTTTCATGCAATTTGAATCGTTCTGTAAATTTTTATTTATGATTTTCGTTTGAAGTTTTAAAAGCTTATATTCGAGTGCAAGTCAAGGTTTTGAAATTTAACTTTATTTGGATTTGAAAATTTTTGAATCTTTGTAATGCACAGGATTTTGGAAATTTTCATAGAACCTTTCAACTTTGAGACTTTGAATTATCTTTATGTACACGTGTATTGAACTTGAAATTCTAAAAAATTTATGGATGTATCAACATGAGATCAAAACATATAAATTGCATTTTCAATACTTTTCAGCCAAAACATTGATCTCAATATTTGCTCATTCTCAATCTTCAAAACTCTTTGTTTTGAGATTCATCACTCTAAGGCATCATTAATTAAAAGTATCAAATGAACGTGTGGTTTCGATCATTAGTATAGAATGTGTTATATTGCTTGAATAAAATTCTGACTTTCTGACTTTATTAATAAATGAAAAAATGATTTTGTTAAATTTTTTTGAATCTTCGTTGTCTAAAAATATTTTTTTTGCAGACAGTACTAATTTTATACCAGAGAAATTTCTTTTTAAAAATAAACAATAAATTTTTCATCAGCGAATTTCTTCTTGGAACTCTATCGGTCTGTAATGAAAACCACGGAAAGACACAAAAAAAATTGAAGCTGTCTTTCTCATGAACAAGATGTTGCATAAACCATAACGCTCATATTATTGAACATCATATCATATCACCGTAGACAACAATAATAATAACAGCATCAACGGCAGCAACAGCAAAAATAAAAAATTCACGTACCAAATAAATCTCGGGGCTTATATGTTACTAGGTCAGAGATCCACTGTCTCGTCTGCTTTACGATATTCTCTATATGCTTTTTTTTTGACTATTCAGTCTGACATCTTCTCTCTCTCACACTTATTCCGTAATCGATTGTCTAATAAACGTCATACGTGTTTTTATCATACGGTTATCTCTATTTTTATACATTTATGAGATAATTGAATCATCGTCTAATCATATCGTGCAGTCACTCACTGACATGAATGTATGACGAGATATTAACTTGAAGAAGTGAGCATGTAAAGAACTCTTGTGGCACGCGGTTAGAATAAATTAATTAAATTATGAATTCGCACTACACAGCACAAGAACAAAAGATGCGTACATAAATTTTTTTTTTTCACTTCTCCTCTGTATGTTTCAATCACAAAGTCTTGTTTGTTGCACTACGCGCGCGGTTATATTTACACATGGAAGAATACGTAAATTTTTTTGAAAGAACGGCAAAGAAGAAAAATATCCGATAGCAATGAATGCGGCAGCGGTAGAAATAAAGTGCGTTCACAAACAGAATTTTCACTTTCAACTGAATGAATGGAATAAAGCAAAAAATAAAAAATAAAAAAAAAATGTATAACGTAAGATAATAAATCCACACACAGTAAAATAATATTATTATATGTACGAACGCGGAGAAGATTCCACCGCGAGAGAGTAAGAAAAAAAAATAACAACTCGAAATGTAAACAACAAATGTGGCTATACTGTGAAAATACAGTTGGTAATATGAGCAAAATAAAATATTGTGTGGATGAATGCCGCTTAATTCATTTTGACTTAACAATATGAGAAAAGTTTTTTTTTTTTTTGACAATTTTGAGAGATTCAAGCGGGAGAGACAAGTCGTATACTATTCACATGTGGTTACAAACAATTTTTTAAATGTGTGTGCTCAGACAACAAATGAGCACATATTGTTGTATGTCATGAGCAAAAGGCCACCGGTGGGCACATCAAACAACGTGTGTTGAATTTTTCTTTCCGTCTTTCTTTTCCTTCTTTTGATATAATTTTTTATTTTTGCTTCCGTGCGTGCTTAGCTTTACTTTGCTGGATCATATCCAGACCTTTTATTTTTATACACTTTTCCGCGAAATTTTTGATGCCTTTAGAAGATCAACTTTTTTTGGAGAAGCTTTCAAATAAATAGCAAATTTCACCTGCGATTACTTGCTATTATTAGCTACAAAGTGTTGTGTCACGACGGATATTTCAAAAACCTTAATTGGGTTTAATTGATGCCTCAATAAAGCACTACTTTATTATCTATACAAATATGAAAGTTTTTGAATGGTTAATCACGAATTAACCTTGCAAAAATGTATCCATAACATCATTTAACTGCCAAATGAACTTGAATTCTTGATGACATTGGTTCATATTATATTTGATGTCACTTCAATCCATATATCCAAAATGTTCCATATTTAATACAATGTATTACCTTGATGTTCTTTAGGAACTTGAATATAACACATTAAGAACATTTTGGTTACATCATCGATGGTGTAAATGGATTTTACAAAATGTTTATGTGGAGGTTATCAGTACAATCTTGATCACAGTATACTTTCTGCTATGCTCATTAGACTTAAAATGACAATAAATTCAGAATAATTTAAATTTCTTCTTGGATTTTCAATTCTACGACTTGAATCTAAAATTTTAATTTAAGTGACTAATTAGGGTGTGTAGTAATTTTTTTTAATTATTTAAGTGATGGTTTGAAAATGAGCTTGACTGGTTGACTTAAAACAATCAGAAAGTCGTCATGTAATTATATCTTTCAAACCTTACTTTAATAAATTTGACAAATCTTGAATTATTCATAGTCAAAATTAATTCTTACTTTTATCATTTCTGCATTCTTTCATTTCGAAGACTTGATAAGATTTCATGGTTTCGTTATATAAAGAGCTCCCCAAAGAACTCATTCCTGTCATGTTTATTCAATTTCAGTTCAACAACTCTTTTAGATTATGTTTAAGTGTAAAAAATAATTAATTTAATGAAGGTTCGCGTAGTAACTTTAATGTTCTGTAAATATTATTCAAGAACAGCAATTAACTCGCTGTTTTTTTCAAACATAATATAAAGTTATTGTAAACTGTAAGGTACTTTTATTTAGAACGTTTAAATGATAAAATACTGTTACTTTTTGTTCAATAAAGCAAGTAAGGGAGTCGAGATCGAAACGAGATCGAAATTTAAACAATTCTTCAATCACGTAACTGTCTCGAAAATCTTTATTAATAGGATGATTGCAGGCAGAATTATTTCGTGTCACATTTATTTTGTCTGGCATTTTGCTTTATAGACACATTTTGCATTCAACTTTACGTAAAGTCTGTTGATATCTGAATTAACTGTAATAATAAATTCTGGTCTTCCTGTCAAAATGTCAATTATCTAACTGACTTTGTAGTCTTCTAGGCAAGCAATAAAATTAGAAATTGATTCCCAATTTTTAATTAAAGTGTGTAAAAATTTCCATCTAAATGAAATAAATTTAGTGAATTCATATGAAATTTATCACTTCACATTATCTATCATCTTCTATCTTAAATGTATTCTCAACAGACGCTAAAATGTTAATTTGATTTTCTTATGAAATTTGTCTACACATGAATTTACTCATTACTCAAAATTGCAAATATTAAGTAAATATCATAATTTATATAGCTTTATTTTCCAATTTCACATTGAAATGTTTCTGCTGAGTGTAAATATTATTATTACTTTATACTTTGCAAACAAATGATTGCATTTGAATCTGAAATTAATTAGTCAATTAATGAGCAAGCTGTTAGTTCTTGGTTTCATTCTCTTCCTCCTTAGAATGAAGGATCCTACTTATATACAAAGTATTCATTACTCCTGATATTTACCTCATGATAAATGTTGAAGTTTACAACTTTAATTCAAATATTGAATAAACAACAGTAAGTTTTCAGTTTTATACAGTTGATATGTTTATCAAATAAACAGAATCAAATAGAGATATAAGGCAGAAAAAAAGTTAGTGAGCACTTATGTGTTTAACTTTGTATTCTGAATTGACATTCATATATAATTTGATATACGATATTTGAACAAAAGAGAAGCGCAAAATTTAACAAAATTAGTCACTAATTTAATCTTTTGAGTTTTCAGACGCACACGATGATTAAATTTTTTTACGGAACATTGTCACAAAAGAAAGACTTCTTTTGTTACGAACAAAAGAAGAAGAACTTCAAAGTGCTCAAAGAATTTTTGTTGCTTCTTATTTTGAGCGATAAAAGAACATTCATGTATGCTGCATTTAAATCTTTTCTGGGTTGTAGTCAGGATAAAGAGATAAGCTTACCAACCATTCATTACTCTCTTGATTCTGATATAGAAATACGAATCACGATAATGATGAGACACGAGAGAAATTTAATTTCGTTTCGACAAAATCATGAAAAATATCTCTAATTTTTTATTACATTAAGCTAATAATAAGCAAGATTCTATGACGACAATGAATGAGAAATACAAGTGCAGCCGAAAGATAAGCTATTCAAAGCAGAATTTCTCCTATTTCTCATCACTTCTTCTTGCATTGATTTTTATCTGTAAATCTTCAAAAAATTATACATTCATCCAGCACTCAGACAGATTTAAATTTGAGTAATAAGAAACAGAATCAATTTGAACAGTGAAATTTGAAATTGCAAATTTAGTTTTTTGAACTTTAATGCAAATTGTATTTTAAAATGACTACTAAAGTCTTAGTTATTGGCAAGTTATTGGTAAATCATTTTAATGTTGACTGATAAAGATGCAACTATGTTTAATAAGCTATAGCAAATAAGTTAATTAGTTTACTTGTCCTGTGATAATATTAGATTGCATACCATGATTAAATTTGCATTTCATTAAATTAACATGTATACTTGATGTGTACCAACAAATTATGATGATTTAATATTGCTTTTCAATTTTCACACATTAAGACCAATACAATTTGCATTATATGATTGCGTCTTGTACAACGCAGCAGGATAATTATTGCATGCCTCATCTTCATACTGTGCACAATATAAGCCAGATCGTCAATTCATCATCATTTCTTATTAATGCAGCTTGTTTGACTTTCCAACTTTTAAATGGAATAATATGTAATTTAAATTATGTCAAAATTTCTCACAATTAAATGCGACTGGTATACTTCCTTTCTATAACAATGTACAACTTATAACAATGCTCGTAATTTGAACATTTTAATTATGTAATCTGTGCTATATTAAAAACTTTTAACAGAATTATAATGTACTCACTTTCTAATTTTTAAATTAAATTTCCCACTTTATGTCAGCAAGCTAATTGATGTACAAGCTTGTATTTAAAACTTTTCATTTTATAACAAATTGCCGATGCCGGTTCTCATAAGAGAATACTGATGATCTAAGTTAGAAGCTACAAATTAGGTTCTGAGCAACACATCATACACAAGCTTTCAACAGGGTGTCTTATGACCGTCATATGACAAATCTTCAAAAAATCGTCGTCTAGACGTCGTGACGAATGATTTCAGAATGTCATAGAATGATGTGTCCCTCAATATATAGATAATGAATTGATGAAAGGTAAATAATGACACATTTACTATTTAATGTATAGTTCATTTCCTATAACAATTACGATTTAAGAGGCACCATCCCCTCTGAATTTGAAGATGATTATCAATTTATGCATGAAGCATTTAGTCCAAAAAGTCGTTTTAAAAGTATTAAACGAACTAAAGATTAATTGATTTTAAAATGAGTTCAAATATTCATATAGCTTCACTGTGCCTGTACAATACATCCAACAAATTCACTCCATGTTCCTCAATGAATTTTTATTCTTTTTTATACTCGTCTTAAATTTGCAAATCCTCTTTTCGCATTTATAGTCATTAAAAAGAGTTAAAGTATGCGAATTTCGTGCAATTTAAATCATTTAGTGGATAATAAACATCAAGAACAGATACCTACTTTTTATATTTTTTGATGAAAGAGTAACGTTTCTTTTTAAAATTAGACAAATTTTTTGTGTATCGTTTACTACTGTGTGAATGTTTTTATTATTTCTCTTTTATTTCTGTTCTCTTGCTGTTGTTATTTTTATTACTATTTAAATATAGCTCATGAAGTTGCTATTTTAAACGAAGGAAATGTTCGTGAGTGGGTTATTGGCATAAGACACTAAGAAATCTAATATGAGGTAATTCAATACAGAATTTTGAGGAATCCTTTGTTTTCTCATCTTTGAAGGTCTTTGAAACATGACTGTGCATTTCGAAATTGTGTATATAGTTTAATTACCCATTCTTGCTTTGATCTCGATTGGGAACTTTATGTATGTCTTATTATAGGATCTCCAAGAAACTGCTATGTTTCATAAAAGTCACAAGTTTCATTTTCTAGAAGAAATTTGCTTCATTCTGTTTCCTCTTATTCATTAAATATTTAAACAATCAACAATTTAAGTTCATTTTGTTTCTTATTTTTTTTATAAAAACTAAAGCTTTATGTCGTCACGCAATATTTAGTTTTAAATCTCAACAGTATTCCTATTGCTAAATATCACATTGTTTTCTTTTTATATATTAATCTTTTCATCTCTTTCACTGTGCATTATGAGGAGGAACAATTTTTATAAAAGAGTAATAAATATAGTGCGGCTTAAAAAAAACATTATTTCACGCTTCAGATAGCAGTGTGAGATACCGTAAAACTGTTGAATATGTCATCTGTTTGAGGAAAATATTAATTTTTTATGATATTTTTGTCATATATGCAGGTTGCTTTCAGTTCAATAAATTGATTGCAGTTTAAAGTCATATTTTATAGAGTTTAGTTTTCCAATTGATTAGGAATTGAGGTAAAATAAATATGAAAAGCGTTGTTTTTGATGACTATAGTATTCGTCGTAACCTCTTAGGGGTCATTCATTTATTACGTAACGTCTTAAGAGGAACCTAAAGGTATTGGAGATATTGTTACATTTTGAAAAATTTAGCAATATTTCCATAAAAATTGAATCAAAGGGATGGATGTTGATGAGGTCAAAACCAATTCTTCGAGTTACGTAATAAGCAAACGACCCCTTACCAAATTTGTTTTGAAAATTTCTCATTTTTGTAAACAATTTTTCAAGGTTTTAATACCATTTCTGCTCAAAAAATCCATTTTTCATCGACATTTTTCAATGATCAATTTAATATCCTAACAATAGAAACGAGTTTCTCTGCCATTGAAATGAAAAGAACTTTGTGATCGAATAGCATTTCAAAAAATGTGAAAAAGAAATTTGTGTGAAAAATAAATGAGGTAAAAAATTGTAAATTAATCAAGAAATTACTCGACTAATCGAAAATTGACCTATAATAACCTCTCGCGTGACCTCACAATTGCTATTTGTGGGTCATCTGCTAAAGTAATGTTGAAACAACATAGAAAATTGTTTTTTCTCCGTCTACAATGATAAAGTCATTTATGGAAAAAGCAACAGCAGAGAAATAAAAAAAAAAAATTTCTCGTTTACTTGCTTAGCTTCATTGTAAGTGAAACTCTTAAGACATCTTAGCTTCTTAATAATTAATTATTTTATTAATAATGAAATGAAATTTCTCTTCTCTTCTCAACCACCTTCACTTCACCGAATAAAACATTTTTTAATTAATTATGTCTTCAATTGAAGAATAAATATTATGTTATTAGTACAAAGTAAGTTTGTCGATGAAAGTCATAGTATTTAAAAACATTAATTTTCATTTTCAATAGACGGAAAGACAAATAGAGTCTTTTCATTTCTGTGACTTCTTAATTAAGATGATTAAAGGCTGACAAAGGTGAAAGAAATGAGAGAGCAAAACGAAACTGAAAGCATAATGATTTAGCATAAATTTTCCACAAACGCCAAAACAGATTTTGACTTGAGCATGAAATTTTAAATTTTCCACGCTCTCAATCTAAATCAGGAAAAGATTTTTTTTTAGTTTTTGTTGTTGATTCCACTGTGAAAATATGGTTTGGATTTAAATATTGATTTATTTGTTGATTTGCATCGTCAAAAATTCATTTCAATTTATTTTTCATAGTGATATTTTCTACTCTCAATTTATTGTATAGAATGCATGCGATTGCGGTACATATAAACATTTTCAAAATAATGCTGGATCAAAATGACTTATACAGTGCATCGGAAGCATGAACGTAAGCGAAGCTTTCTATATTATTCAAATAAATAAGTTTATCAATCAATATGAAAAATTTATTTTCCTCTTTGAGTCAACAACAACAACATCCAATCCACAATTTTCTAGATCATCAATATTAAACAACAAAAGCCGATTAGATAAATAATGATTCTACCAATTGTGATCCGTTAATTTTGAAGCCTGCTTCATTGACGTGCGGTATATTCGGTTGATCTCACTATTTTAGACTATAAACATGCGTGAAATTCAGACTTTTGAATTTTTCATCACATTGGTGTTTTATTGATTAAATAAATTTTTGATCGTAAATAATTGTTAGTCTGATGATGACGGGATGATATAGCATAGCGGTTTTCACGCTGATAATATTGAAGAATGGCGAGATAAACGTTTTCATTATTTATGGAAAAGTTTGTGCTAATTATTTCCCCAAAGCTGTTAAGAACTAGGATTTCAAGTTAAAATATAAAAGAATTTTAAATTATGATTTTGTTTTGACTTCTTTAACACTTTTATTGACTTTTTACGCCTACATTATGAACTTAATCTTGAACAATTAATTTCTTATCATTTATCGTTTTGCGGCATGAGTAAATAAGCCGTAGCTACCTGTTTTTTTATAACACTATTTATTGTTAAAATTAGATTGAAATGTTTTGGGGCCATCCAACTAAAGCGTGTAACTTCAAAGGAATGAGACAATCATGAGAACTAAGAACTGTCTCTAACTGACTCATTTATTCATTTCTTCCAATATATAACATTGAAGTAGAAAGCAAAAGTCACTTGGACTTTATTTTACTTACTCATCACTTATATCTTAAAACGCAATACTGTTTGTCACAAAACAGTAAAGTAATGACACGTCTAAACAAGAAAGAAACATGTGTGATTGTGTAATACATACTCATTCTGCTCACCGTTCAAAATATAGCCTTATCTACAATATATTTTTCAATAAAAGTCAAAAAACGTAAAACAATTCATTTTTAAGTGATAAGATAATTTTTTGTTATATTTCTTTACATTGGGTCATAAATGTTGAACATTATATGTATTTATTTTGTAAAACCGAAAGAAAAAAAAAACGTGCAATGCAGAAGCCAGCTGGTAACCACTATAATGATTCATAGCACGTATAATATATATTTGAAATAAATGGTATAAAAAGAGGAAAAATAAAAAATTTACTGTTGATGATGAAGAGATACAAGTAAAAATTATTTTCATGTAAACCACAACAATTGCTTGAGGCTCTCGAGCTTAACTTATTAATTTTACTGGTCAGCAGGTCAAATTAAACGAACCTCATGACTTATGCATGAAGAGAAATTGTTATAATTTATACTGAGAACAATTGGATGTTTCTATTATTTTTTTAAGAGCACCGAAAATTCGTTGTTTTTATTTTGGGTGTGAATGCATAATGGTTTTGTAGACGGATGAATGTAGAGTATCTACTGAAAATTTTATTACATTTCTACTTACTTACATCATTTTGTTTACGAATTTTTTTTTTCCATTTCTTTTAATTTACGGGTGTGCGTGCTCACTTAATTGGGTTAGCACACTTCATGAAAATAGTAAGCAGGACAAGACATAAAATATTATAAACAATATGGCATTACAATAACAAAATCGTAGAAGAATTGATGATGATTCATTGCACACATAAAATTATTTGAGGCGCGAGCTTGGAAAAAGCATTGAGCATGAGAAAATTTAATACGAACCGGATGATTACAATATAAAAAAAATTACTGACCATTTGGTCAATTCTAGTACGGTTTAAATTGATTCGTGGGTCAATCATGAAACTTAACAGTCCAATGTAAATAAACAGTAAATCTTCATTTATTTTTGGTTGCCGACAATTGTCAATAATATTTGATGTGAAAAAACATTGACTAAACTTTATTTGATTAGATTTAGTCACCGTGGATAGCTATGAGGCTCATTAACGATACACAAATATTCTTGATTTGATTCTATCATTTGAATAGCGATGTTAATTAGCGTATTGAAGTTCATTTGTTTGTTCAGACGTGCGGATGTGTATGTATGCATATTGAATGGACATAATGAACAATCAGTTCGGTTGAATTCAATGACAAATTCGAAATACGCCGAAATGTTCAACATCTCACTCGTGTGACATGCTCTTTAGACTCTATTCATTTAGAATTTATTGGAAAATTTTCTTTGTGCTATTTTAGAACTATTCACAAAAGTCTAAGGTTGCAAGTTTTTCCTGACTATTCAATTTTTATGCAACCGCATTGTCAATAATTGTGAATATGATTGCGTGCAGTTATAAAGTCAAATTAAAAATTATTTAACAGACGTCACATGAAAAATCGAAATATTTGATAATTTTTTTATTAAAATGTCAAAAGTGTTTGCAATCGGCACAAAATAAAGGAACGAAAATTTTCATCATTGAATTTAATTGAGAATGATATCAAAGAAGCAAAAAAATGAGCTTTTGGTGGTAACATATTGCGGTTGAGTTGGGTTTTTATTTTTTGGGTAAACTCAACATCAGTTTTAGCACTTTAAATATTTGGTCATGAGTATCACAGATTCACAGTGAGCTGAATAATTTTCACTCGGGAGTCGAAACAATTTTCCCGATGTTATAACTGGAAAAATTAATATTTTTATCATCACAAATGCCTAAAGATATAATCTCATTCATGTATACATTTAAATATACAACACAGCATCCTCCAAAAATGAGCAATTAAAACTGTCAGAGAAACAATTTACCGCGATAGCACCGGATTTTTTTTTTTTTTTCATATATTTTGTTTCAAAAAGCTTGAGTAATTAAAAATGAAAAAATAATTTCAACCTCATTTCCATAATGTTTATACATGCGAGTATGAGGCAATATAATGTTATTATTTTATTTTTTTTTTTTTGTATGCGAAACTAAGAAAAACAAAAAATGAAAAATCCGTACAACTTAATTGGGCAACAAAAATTTGAATGAATAAAAGGAAGGAATTAGGAGAAAATTAGACACAATATGACATGGTTTAGAATAGAACAATGAAATATTGCTGACGAGCAGAGTTTTCAAATTATTTCAATTTTTCGGTGCTACGATTACTACATGTTCATAATATGGAAGAGCTCATACTATCAATTTTCTAGCATATTTCGACACTTAGTTAGGAGTCATTCACTTATGACATCTAATGTAACATAATTTATGTGACCCTTTTTGGCAACAATTTTACATTTTTATGAACATTTTGATAAAAGGAATTAACCTAAATAGCACAAGTTGACTAGTCGATTCAAATTCCAACACCAGATCAGCTTGATTCTAGCACAAGGCAGAATACGACGAAATCCTGCCTCAGACTAGAGTTAAGTCGACCAGAGAATGGATTCACAGCAATTTCTACGCCGTGAGCTTTTCGAGTAAAAGTTGTAGTCATTATTTTACAGCCTCAGGATTCTACATTCCTTTAATACTCCACAGTGGGACAAAAGAGTTTGACACACTATGAGGAGTTGCCACACTTTATGCATTACTTTGGAATTTTAAAGAAAATTTCTAGACGTTCAACAGGAGGGATGAAGAAATACAAACAATAAAAATGCTGTTTTAGCCTGGAACTGAAAATTGTCAAAATGTTTTATTAACGCCCTCAAATCAACAGTGGATCAAAGAAAACACACCAAAGAAAGGCGGCCAAAGCCGAAGCCTCGAGCATTTTATGTAAAATCAAACTCAATACATTTATTTGATTTAGATACAGGTGTCAAAAACACTTGCTGTACTGCTGCCTCCTCTAAAATATTTATTCCATATTTGTAAATTTTCCCTCAAACTTGTTCAAAAAACAACAAAATTTCAATTAAAAAATTATTGAAAATGATCAAACTTCCACATAAACAATTTATGGTTTTTTAAATGCTTATGCAGCAATACATAATGCTCCATACACAAATTTTAAAATTAAACCACAGAATTGCATAAAGGAAGTTTTTCCCTTTGAAATTTCCTAACTTTTCTTCATCACTAAAACAAATTTTCATCACTCTTGATCTACTTTTTTTCAATTTTCATGATTCTTTCAATTAATCAAATAGAAAGGAGGAGAAGAAGAAGAAGGAAGGGGAGATGAAAAATAAATATTTTTCAAAAGAAAAATGATCAAGTTTCAATGGCGAATAAAAAAAAAATAAAATAAAAAAGTCATGTTTGTAAATTAAATTACGGTTCTTCAATTTCCGGTATGCTGCACAGAAGCAACACAAAGTTTAATCAAAAAAGTTTTCTTCTCGATGATGATAGAGAGAATGGAAAAAAATTGAAAGAAAATTGCAAGTGAATGAAGTAAAATAATATCAATAATGATGACAATAGTTGTGGATAGATAGATGAAGTGAAAATCGAGAAAAAATAAGCTTCTGGTGCTAATATTATCAAGCAATAAATCAAATTGCAAATTGCCATTGATTTATGTTAATTTTCCTTCCCTGCACTATTCAAAAAAATTCAATATATCTCTATGCACTAATAGAAATTCGCATAGATACACACAAACCCAAATAGGGAGATTGATAAAAAAAAGTTTCCCATAAAATAGTTGCAGAATATTGCAATTTTCATTCACATTTAGTTTTGTGCATAAAAACAAAAAAGATTGAAACTATTTCTATGTAAATTTCTAGCTCTCATGAGACAGTGTAATAAAGATTTGTGATTTATGCCAATTCTCTTTAATTTTTAGATAACATGCAATCGATGAAAATTGAAATTATGGAAAATGTCATTGAATTAATCACATTTGAAAATGCACATATTTATTCAAATGATGCATTGACAAAATGCCAAATGGAGAGATTTTAGACATTGTACGTTTATTATCAAGCAATGAAGCTATTTAAAAGGCAAGTGATTTGAGTTCAAAGTGGTAATAAACACGTTTTCATTCATTTCATGCTTCATCATCATTTCCATTTCCATCTACGTGAACATATAGACCGCATATATGTATATATGTAAGTCAAGTTCAAGAACTGTACATACACAATGTGTTGAGTACAGAGATACATTTACGGTAAAATTTGTAATTATTTTGTAACATGATGACTTGTTGGACTTTCATTTTCATGAGATTCAAATATGGTAAGATGATATTTCAACTTTAGCGAGTGCTTAGCAAAGAGTAGCAAGTTCCGTTCTAGAAAAACAAAATTAAATTGTTCACATAGTCGCATTTCATTTCACTGATAAGAGTTCATCATATTGCAATTTTTTTGCTATGCTCAGCGGAATTTTTTTTTGCAAAATTTCACATCTCAAAATGAAAAATTCTTTTCCTTTTTTATTTATTTTGCAGTTTTTTGCCTTGCCTCTCTTCTAAGCGTTTATGTTCTTTTTTGATGTTGATACTTTGGTTGAAAAGAAATATGAAAGTTCAAAGAAGCACTTAAAAATAATTGGAGATGATGATATAATTGAAATAAGTAAGGAAAATGCCACGTCGTGTGAAATTATTGAGTGGTTTTGGAATTTTTGTAGAATTTTTTCTTTAATTTTTTTTTGTGTTTGTTAGCAAAAATACCGGAGTGAACGGTTTATTTGCGAAATGTTTTTTGATTTGACGAAATGTTAAGCATTTCAAGTTTCGTCAGATTGAACTGTTTTCCTGAAAATTCTGTTGAATCATGTAGACAAATTTGTCACTTTATTGTATGATAAATTGTTTTCCAATCACCACAATCCTCACCGCAATCTATTTCATAATAGGAAGTAGTAAAGCGTTAACAATTAAAACTGTTTCGTTTCATTTATCAGTCTTAGCTATTTGATGTTCAGTCATGATACATTAAAAAATCATGTGAAAAAGTCAAATTAAAATATTATTTAATATATTTTAAAGTGAAATTGACATTTCAGCTATCTATCCTAAAATCATAATTCACAATATGCACAAATACTTTTTCCTCATTAAAAATGAAATAATTTAAAATCTAAAAACGAATGAGCAACAAGTAATGAGATTTTTAATTTATTAAATAGTCTATGAATTTCATATGATTGTAAGTCATGCATACAGATCATGTAGCTTTTCTTTTTAGACAGATAGAATATTAATATTCACTGTTATCAAATGAATACAGAGCAAGGATGTCCTATGAACTAGATTGTTGACATTTCATGATAAACTTGAAAAGTTCAAACTACTTTGTTATAGAATAAAGCTTTGAAACTTTCTGCAAATTCATCAATTCTCACTCAATAGAGTAGAGTTGCAAGGATTCCAAAATGGAGGCTTCCTAAAGTCCAATCAACTCTGCTATTTAATATATCGCCCACAATTTTAATTGAAAAGATCCAAAGTTGGCAGAAATTCAAAGCTTAAAAATTCATAAATATAATAAACACTTGAAATCTCTGAATTAGATCTCAAAGTAGAAGAAGATCTGCAAAAATTAATAATCTGCCATAATGCAACTAAGAAACACGTAACCCTCGCTCTGAACTAAATCTACTTTCAATAAGATGATTTAAAACTAATTAAAACTTCCCACGATAATTCATAATCATATCACTTAACAATATTTATTTTGTCTGAAATTACAAACTCCTTATCAAGTAAATTGTTCTATGAGTTTACATTAATGCGGATGATTAGTAATTTAATGAAAACAAATTTTGCTATTGAACTCAATATCTTATTGAGAATTATGCAATATTCCAAAATTAATTGGTACGAAGCCTATTAAGTTCTCATTAATAATCTTGAGGATTATTAAAGTTCCTAAAAAATAATCTATGATAATTTCAGCTTCAATTTAGGTACTTATTAAATCGAATGAAATTTGGATATACAACAATACCAGAAAACATAATGTATAAAAAATCGTGAAAAATAGATTATTGCAACATTTTCTATCCGACTTGCGCAAGTACAGCACATTACAAATGCTGAAATAACAATCAGACAAATTCAATCATGATTCAATAATAAATGTCTACAAGTTCAAAAGCATATATGAATTGCTTACATGTTATGTAGTAATGACTAATTATTTGCTATTGATTAAATTTTGAATAATATATTTTTTGGCATTCAGCTACTGATAGAAAGGTAAATAAATTTTCCAAAGTGTTTGGTAAATAAAACGACTTGAAAGCGTTGAAATGAACAGTCAGTGTGAACTAAACAAAGAAGCCAGCTTAATTCATTAAACATTTCAAAATCTTCTTCGCTCCCAAATTAGTAATTTACTTTAAAGCACCGCAAATCACTTTAATTTCTTTTTCCACAGTCTTTCTTTCTTTCTTTCTTCTTTATGTAAGTCAGTCTGCCAAGAAGACAACCAGCTTGAGCTAGTGAAGCGAGTGTGGGAATAAGACAATTGTCATAAAAAATAAAATGAAATTTTTCATGCCCATTTAAACTTTCAACTATTCATCGTCTAATGTAATATCAATTTACGAGTTTAGCATGTAGAAGATGGCACAATAAGAAGAGATATAAATGCATGCATGTAATGTACACAATCTTTATTTGTTTAGCTAGCATATGCATATGAATATCTTAATGCTTTCCTCACTTCTATCTTTCCATTTAATAATGACTTTTTTTTATTTCAAAAAAATAAAGTGAAAGAATAATGCATCCGAGATGATGATCGTGATGTTAATGTAAAAGTCATTTGAAAAGTTGTTCACTTTGTCCCACATTTAAAGACTCTTCGACTTTAAGAAAACAGAGATACATGCGGAAACTGCAGCTCTCTTGATTTTTTTTTTCTTATTTTTCACATTTTATTGCACATAACATAATAAATAGCAGCAAAAAGAAATAAGAAAACAAGAAACATGTTGAATGTATTTCTACATGTGAATATGAAGAATATTTTTGTAATTATTTTCCATGACGCTATTCAAATTCATCTATATTAAAATGAGGGGAAGTGAAATGAAAAAGAAAGTTGTATGCTTTTTGTCAAGTTCTACCTTGACCTAAATTCCATTACTTCTTGACTGTGCGTCATTTTCCTTCTAATTTATGCATGCTAAAGTCACATTTCAACCCACAAATTCCTCTAATTTTATTATTTTTTTCTCAAATCTAAAGAGATGGAACCGAACGAATCGATTCGTCTGTGTGTCTTTATTTCACTCAATTTTCATGATTTTATTTATAGACATGAAATCGTTTACTTTAAGAAATATGCATACACGACAAGCCTTAAATTGATTGAAATTCTGAATCGATGATATACCATTACTTCTGCTTAATACATTAATTTTAAAAAGCATCATCATCCTTCTAAATTATCATTCCTAAGGTTGTCATTTTCCTGATTTAAATTGCTTCAAATTATAACTTTATATGTTCGATATATTTTTATACATTTCAAACAATCACGTGTATGTCGCACGATCAAAAAATGAGAGAAAAAAAGCAAATTAAAGCGATAGCAAATGGAATAAATAAACTGTTTCCACTAAAAGTTTTTTATGTTCCAAGTTACTGTTTAAAAAACGTTTTTCAGTTTTTTCAGTAAACAAACAAATGGTCAATGAGCTGTTTGATGCTCGTTAAGTAAAGTGTGTATGATTTCGTCAACAAAATACTGTAATTAATTGCTGGTTCGTGTGCAGATGAAAATTTTCTGGATAGTTATAAAAGTGCTTACTAAAATTATAGACATTTTCCCGAGCAGTAAGCACAAGTATGCAAAAAGTATTCTTTCATGGTACAGAAAGACCACTACGGTACCTAAAAGCGATTTGTTTTCCTGTTAGAGAGTATGTTCGCTAAAGAACTGCTATGCTCCTTTATTAATGGTAAGATACATATTAGCCTTGAAAGCTCCGTGATAGCAGATTTGAGAAACGTTTTTATAGCGAAATAGGGCTTTGTCGCATTGTGCCGCTCGGGTCGCTAGGGTTAAATGTAGAACAAAATCGAGTTAAATGATATTGTGAACATTTTTTTTCAATAATATGAGAACAATAATAATGAATATGACGTACTGCTATCTGCTATTAGAACAATAGAAAATCACAACCATTTAAATAATAATCCATATTAACTTTTTACATTAGCTTCCATATACCGCAAAAAAAGCATTTTTAAACAATACATTAAGGAATGAATAGAAAATAATTGATAAAAGTCGGCACTCATTGAACATGTTCCATCGCTTAGAAATCAGGTATTTAACTACTTTAGCATGAAAAAATTCTAGGAATTAATTCCATTTCAAGATAGTCTATGTAGGAAATTTTAGTCTATTTGTAGACTTCTTCTTAATTAAATTAAATTGTAGAAATTTACAACATAGAAATGAAAGATGTCTTGAGGAGATCCATGTGAATAACAATATTGTTATGATTTCTCATCGTAAACATTTTCTATCGTAATCTGAATATTTAAAATTTTAGCAATGAACAAAATTAATCCGGTTTTTGGATACCAGCGAATTTTATGGTACTCTGAGTGAAAAAAATATGTATCTGCAATGCCTGCAGATTCAATTGCGTAATTTTTTATTTCAAAAAGAAATCTTCGTAAACAAAAAATTTGGCATTCTGCAGACTTTTCAAGTTCGACAATCGACATTTTCATTTTAGTATATTAGATTCAGTATGACAACATCAAGTCATATATGGACAGCAATAAATAATCAAGTCTTAATTCTTATTTGAAGTTATCTCATTTAAAAATCTCATCACAAAAATATTTAAATTGAAACTCATTCTTAGAAATATTTAATATGTGTACAGCATATACTTGTCAGTTTGAAATCTCAATCTTCGCACTTGTTTTCATTCCCTTTTAATTATATAATTCATTTGGGTCGATAAGACGATATTTTTTTGTCGTTTCTTCGTTTTTAATTCATAAACCACCCGACATGAAGAAGAAACATACTTAAAATCAACCAAAATTGTATTACAGTGTCTTCTTTTCGATTTCCTTTTCGTATATTTGTTTATGTCGTACAGAGACAAATAAATAAAGAATTATCAATGCTGGAGACGTAAAGGCGGCATTATGACAGGGATTTAGCAATGTGAGTAAATATAAAATCTATGTATGTGTGTGTGTAGGAGAGAAATAAAATTGTCATGTGCCTTAGAAGAGATCCAGTGTAGTCTTCAATATTCATAGAATAAAAAAGATTCAACGCCTCTGACTATAATTTTTTATATACTTTTGAAATATCAATTATTTGACACATGAGGCGACTGACGTAATAAAAAATCATGCAAATCGCTTTAATATGAATTTGGCAAGCAAATTTAACCATTAAAATTATATGTCTATACATCAAATATGACAAATACAGCCCACCTCGCATCTCGTGCAGACTTAACCTTGATTTATTATCAAACGTTTTTGGCAGCATCAAGTGAAATTTTCTTGTCAATAATTCCTCTTATTTGAAACTCAATTCTTGTATTAAGAGATATAAATAAGAAATAAGTATGAAGGAGGATTGCATTTTTTAATGAGATGCAAGTAATGGCATTTGAAGTCTTTTTTATAGCATTGTACCACACAAGAATTCCTCGGGCAAATTTTCATCTCGCTTTCAACTTGAATTGAACATTGTTTTGTATATATGCAGAAATATAGCGCGAAAGAAGAAATCACACAAAAAACCCGTTGCATACGGCATAGAATCTAATTGAGTGCACTTCGGAAGCGACTTCGAAAGTAAGTGACGATGTAAGATATACACAAAAAAATAATTCAATAGAAACTAGTTCTCTATAATATCGATATTGTATTAAAATTATATGCATTCTGTAATAACATACCCAACTATGTATAGCTCCCCTCAGCAATAACGAACGGGAATTGAATTTCTTTAATCTTCTTTTAGATGATTTTTTTGCAGTGTAGACTGATAGAAAATTCTTAACATTTTATTGTAATTTTCCTCATTTTTCAACTCCTTAACTCACACAAACACTCACACGCGTATAATTTTTATAAATTTTTTTATCACAAAATTTCTTTAAAAAGTAGAAAATTTTCAAAAATTCACTCAAAGCACTTAATAGAATTAAAAAATATTTTTTCAAGTTTTATTTATTTTGATTATTATCGTCTACACTGTTGAGAAATTTCGGCACGCAAAAAATACTCTCTCATTCTCGTTTTTCTCTCTCAGAATTTTCCTTGTGCTTATCACCAATACACATTTAAGGATTCTCGCAAAAAAAAAAACATATAAACCAACAACAAGGATAATCGATAAACGATGAAACTTTTTGCCAATAAGACAACTTTTCCAATCCTATGAGACAATCAATGTCTTGTCAAAACCTATCAGCAATAATCTAATTTGAAGAGTTAGCATGCAGCCGTGTATAAAAAATAAACATAAAGAACACTTCTTTATTAAAATATATCACAAACACTACAGATTTTGATTTCAAATATGAATCTATGTATATACATATATTTATTTATAACAAAATAAAAATGCGAGAGAGCGCACACGGGAAAAATCGATGCGGAGAATGCTTTCGGTACAAAATCAGTTGAACAACTGAAAGAAAAAAAAAATTTGTTTGTATGAAATTGTTTGAGAGAACAAGTAACTGAATTTTGTGTTTCTCCCAGTTTTTCTTCGTTCTGTTTTGCTGTTGTTTTTTTTTCGTTTGTTTCATTTAGTAATGTTCATAGCATGTAACAATTGTTTATGTCTTCTTTCTTCATTATTTCATCTCAAATAACAGACAGACTCGTGGGTAAATGATGGCTAATTTATATGAGATCTCATTTAATTTTTCCCGCGCTCAATTTTTTTCCCTTTCAACTGTGCTGTACAAAATTTTTTAAATAAAATATGTTGTTTTTTTAATGAGACATGGTCATGAAAAAAGAGAGGGAGTTAAGTAAAATAAGAGAGCGATGACAATAAAAAAGATTAAAATTATAATATAAGTGACGAGAATCGTGACGCTTGGGAATTTAAGAATAATTTTTCCCATATACAAAATGATTTCAATTGATATGAATTATTGAAATGTATTTCCATCTATCACTCATGCATATAAATCTTATAACATTGTCTCTCTTATAAGAATGAATATATGTGAACAGCTGATGTGAGTGAGTGAGACTATATGAGTGAGAGTGAGTTGATTTGTATGAATGGATATGCACATGTGTGCGCGATGCATGATTTTAATCATCAATTATGCTTTGATATGCATCTTCTTCACAAAACAATAATTTTATTAAATCAAAGAGAATTAACTCACTTCCTCTGTAATATACTACTCATTGTTTCATCTTTATAATCAATTTTTTTATTACTTATAACTGCCAATGCGCCGTTCAGAGTTTTACAAAAGTAATTTCAAGCATGCTTTTGTGTTATGAATGAAAACCACCGACTGAGGATTCATTGAGATCACTCAAAAGTATCGCAATTTTTTCGGCTTCTTCAGAATTCATTAAATGTGATTTATTTTCGGTTCTTCATGCCTCAACACTTTCTATTTGGCTGTAATTTGTATTTGCTGAAATTCACAGTGTGATTTATTAGTGCTATCTATTATCATTGTCATGTTGAATATTTAATATTGAAAAATTATCTTAAGGAAATTACATTGGGTGATTATTATTTTTTGTTCAAATTGGAGATAACAGGCACTGTGCTCAATGTGTGCGTTCATTTATAATATCAAAAGTTAATGCACTCGAACAGTGTTATCCAAACTGTATGTCGCTGCAAACTTTGACTATAGACATACGATACAACAAAAAAGTAAGTCATTGAGCTTTGCTGGAGAAAATTTTAAATTTACTAAGAATACAACTTATTTATGCAGATTAAAAAAAATTTACAGCTCACTCGAGCTTGTTCTACAGTACAAAAATATGTCGCGTCACACAGTTTGGACAACACTGCACTAGAATGATAAACAATAAAGCTGTTTAATAAACATAATAGTTATATGTCAACAATGCAATTGCATTATTTTGCGTGGTGCATATTTTGGGTATAATTTAAGGCCACTTTTTTTGAGCAGTTTTCGTTTGACAAAGAAATCAACATTTACTCAAAAATTATAAAACTATTTTTAAAATACTTTATAAACTAAATTAAATCAGATGAAAGTCAAGCCTAAAAATAGATATAAGAAAGGATTGTGGAATGTCGGTCTGCTCCCTAGAGACAGTAGTTACTCGTCTTTAGAGAGCTTTATATCACATCGGCAGATTCAATTATACTCTGCTTGATGCTTATTACATCAAAAAACATTAAAAAACTTTTTCCAAATGATATCTGAAATTTCAAAGATATTCTATTTTTAAAGACGTGGTTGAACCATAGTAGCGTATTCTTCCTACAACCTTAAACAGTATAAATATATAAAAACATTCAGGTATACATTTATAATGATGACATTAATTAAAATTAAATGTGTTTAAGTTTTTATAAAAAATATTTTTAAATCTATTAATAAATCGTTAGATTTAATTATGAATTAAAAATTCCCACAGAAACATTACCCCTTAAAGTTATACAAAACCTAACAATCAAGATTATGTTGTCAAAATTAAACAAAGCAGATCAAGTTGTAATCAATAGTATTCACAATTATATTCATATTTTAATAATACCAACTGTTAGTTAATGTAATCAATACCAAAAATTGCCATTGGCACATAAACTTCTAATTGGCAGCAAACATAATCATCATTATGAGTGTTATAAGTTGAAAGTTTACTTCAATCATTCCAAGTTTCTAATTCTCTTTGACAATTTCCAAATTAAATGTGCTTCAATAACTTTACTTCTATGTCATGATACATCCAAAGTTTTCTTATGTTACATAGTACACATATTCATTCAATGACCATACTATGGACATTTTGATTTGCTTCTCCTACCCCTTTTCTAACACCATAATTAGACAAACAAATGTCCGAAAATGCTATGTAACTTTATGACAAGACAAGTGGGAAATTGAATGTGGGATATTGAGAATGTCACATAAATACCCTTCGAGAAAATCAAAATAATATTGTGGAATTATTCATGATGTATTTGGTTAATTAACAGATATTATTTATCGGAAATTCGCTTATATCAAGTAATACGAACGCATGCTTTTAATTAATAAATCGTATTTAATTACGTTTGAAGATACAAGTGACTTCGATATGAAATATTTTCATTGCTTAACTATTTAAAAGGTTTTTAGAGATAATGAAGGTTTATTAGCTTTGAATTTTTCATACCAATAATGATTGATGTGCCATTAGCATGTCCTTACCATCTTTACATGTTCAATTTTCTATTGTTCATTACAATAATCAACTAGCTTATTACTTAACATTATTAAATGATTGATGAATTTTTAAATAGTGTTAATTTGAAAGTAATTTGGTTACAGAGTAAGAATCTTGGTTTATGATATTGTTGCAAAGTGAAATGTTGGTAAAAGTGGGGCCTAAAAATGCTACTTTTAGTGTTCCGTAATTTACAGATATTTTCCCATGTCAATAAGGTTTTTGTGATTAGCAATATGAGAGTCTATCGTCTTCAAAAGGCAAAACAAAGCAAAAACAAACTTCGTGATTTCTATAATAACAGTCTAAATAACGGAAATTAATAATAGAATCCCAATTTATTTTATAATAGTTAATTGTCACCAAAACTTACCAAACGACTGATGGTTACATTGTAAGGTTGTAAGCATATATGGCATTCTTATGATATTGGTGGAACTTCAACCCTACAGACAAAGAGTTTAAATACACTTATAATCTTCTTATAAGCTCGTTTTGATGGAAGCAGTAAGTACTCCGAGAAGGTGAAGCACTTGATGTTTGGTCAGTTACCGAGTCAGATTAACAGCCTCCCAAACTTTCCATGTTCTGTATTTAATGGTCTGTAAAAAATTACAATAAAAATGATTTTTTCAGGATTGAATGACATTAAAAAAAGAACAAAAAAGCTAAACCCTCGCAGAAATTGATCACTGGTAAATATTTGAATAAAATTTACCTCACATTTCGTGATATTTTTTCTGATAATCATTTTAAAAGATCTCATTTCACATTTCCTGAGAAAAAAATTGAATTATAGTCTACCTCCAGAAGAAAAATCGCAAAATTTCAATTACAATTGATGTTCAATGATGTTAGAAGAGAAGGAATTAAGATATCAAATATCCAATTTATTTTTTATGTGCCTCAAGGAATAAGTACTCTTTTTAATTCCTCAAATTTCTTCTTATTATTCCTTTTTGCCACTTGAACGAATCGAAATTAAAAATTCTCTCAGTGAGATCATTTCAATTTTCAATTCAATTCCATTTTTTTTTTTTCTCTTTTCTTATTCGACAATAGGGTGGATTAATTTCCTTTCTATGTTTTTTTCCCTTCCTTCTCACTTTTCCTGAATTACGAATGAACACTTTTGAACAAATGAATTTTTATCTCATTAATTTTTCACATTTTCTTTTCACATTTTTTTCTCATTGCCTTTTTTAGTTGATTTTACTATATACCTACATATCTACATGGAATAGATACATATAGTCAGAATAGTCAGAAGTAAAAGAATATATTAGAGAATTTCTTCATTTTCCTCTTTATTGAATGAGAAAAGAAAAGAATTAATTTATAAAAGTGAAAAAAAAAATATGAACGAAATATTTTATCGCTACTGATTCCTTCCTTTTCACAGCTTTCCACGCCATAAATTCAAAAGTGAACAAATCCCCTTTTTATTCATTCCAAATTCATCGTCTCATCGTCTTTCTATTCTGAATGAATATAAATATAGTCGATGGTGTGGATTAACATTATCAGCAAATGATTTTACACCTTCATTAAATGAAATTGCTTCAAGTAGAATTAATTAAAGCGCGATGAATATAAGAAGTGAGAAAAAGGTACAACAATGAGCTTTCGGCATTATATTTTTAATAAAATTAAGAGAAAAGTTTTAAAATAATTTATCGTTATTATTTTTTCCTTGTTTAATGCATTAACTCAAACTTGTATGCTTAGTCAAATGTTTGCTTACTCATTATGTTGAGGATTCTGGGAAAATGTGAAGTTGTTTGACTGTTGAACGACAAAAGTTTTTTCATCATCTAAATAAAGTTACGGAGTAAGGTAATAATGCCTTAAAAACACAAAGTCTTAGAATTGCCGTGAAACATTTTAAGAATGATATTTAAGCTTTTCAATCAACAATCTTAGAATTGAACATAAGCTGCTCAATAATTCAATATCATATTTAACAGTATTAACACTTAGTAATAGCACCTTTCAAATTCAGCATGCTCAATAAGAAGTTGCATAAATGAGTAAATGCCACAGTTGATTGAAGGCGCAAGGATTTATTTTCAGATATACGCGATATGGTAATTATTTCTGAAAAGGGTAAAATGAAAGTCGAAGCAATCGAGTAGAAAAAATAGAAGTGAAATGAGCTGTTACGGGAATTAGCTAAAAATATGCATAATTAATAGTGCTCATTTACTCGTACGTCTCAACTACATAAAAGAGCTTTTACTTTTCATATCATAACAAAATTAAAGCATATCAAGGTATACCTACATGCTACGATTATTTTTATAAAGCCTTTTTCTTGTCTTAACAACAATACTTTGTAAAGAAAAACGAAAATAGAGAACAAAAATGTAAAAGAAAAATTAAAAGAGTATAGTGCGTGCTGTAATAATGAAAAGGCTTCTCATACAGCAAAAGTAATTCATTTGTTTGAAGTAAAATGAAAGCAAGTCGATAGTGGCAAAAAAAAAAAGTATGAATTTATCAGGGTCAAAAATCAACACGACATCACACACAAGTAATTAATCATAAGCTTTTGATGTTAATTGTTATGGCAAACGAGTGTGGCACAAATGAAATAGAAAATTAGAGAAAAGGAATTCTAGTTTCACATACTTTTGCTGTTTCCATTGTGTTTTCGCATAAATTAGGAATGTTATATGTGCTTAGTATCATAAATAATATAATAGCATACAATTGCCTTAATGACTTATACGAATGCGTCAATCAATAATGGCGTTATCGCAAAAACATTAGATTATTACTACTGTAGTACAAATGTCATTAAGTACTATTGGATTTATAACTCTATACTGGGAGAATTAATGACCATGTGCTGTCATGCTATATATATGCACTCTATTATATGATTTTATGGCCATCATAATTCTAATACAGCAAAATATTGATGTAAAATGTAGATTTGATGTTAATCAATTTTAATTTAAATGAAATAAAGTATATTTATTATAGCCTGAGCTGGTCGTAATTAAAGTTTTAAACTAAAATTTTTAACTGTTTTAAGAAGTTATGGCATGTTTAATTAATCCTGTAAACGATAACAAGGTGGATGATGACATGAAGCTAAGCAGGAAGAATCTCGGGATTTTTATTGGAGCTTTTATGAATCACATGAATAAAAATAGTTATTTATTTAAGTTAAACCTAAGTAATAAAAAAATTTGCATATATTATAGCTGATATGAGGAAACTGTAAGGTTCATAAAAGTTCATATTCTGTGTAAATGTCGATTATTAAGCTTTCATAGACTCATAAACTTTCAATCATCCATATTCTTTCAAAATGTAGGTCATTACGTATGCAGAGGAATAAATACTACGATAAAAACTTTGTTGCTCTTATGGATACATGCAAACAGCGCCATTCGGACATCATTGATTTCATCAAGAATAAAAGCTATTCTATGGAGAATTTGGCAAATTGAAACAAATCAACGATTGCATTGTCTCTTCGCATTTCTATTCCAAAATTGTATTCCATCTATTACAGTATATTTATAGCTTTCTAACTCGTTGATGCATCAATTAATAATTTAAACAGCAATTTCATTAAATGATTGCGACAAAGAAGATTTTAATTTGATTATATTACATTTATTGTATTAAGATCACGGATAAAAAAAATTACTTGGCTTGTTTTAAAACAAGCTTTATCAGAAAATTAAATCTCATTTTTATCACGATGATATTCATTCTGCGACGTAATGATCAAATATAAAATTTTATATCATATATACTTTGTTGATGCTATCCCTCTCGTCTAATTTTTTATTCAATAATGATTGTGTCTCTTGTTAATTTTTCGCGAAATACAAAAATTATCTAAATGCAGAAGATGATGCGATAAGGAGTGAGACAATTGTTTGATATCCGCATAGGCAAGAATAGAAATATTTTCACGTAAATGTCATAAATTTTTAGGATTCGATTGCTTTTCTCTGCCGCTATGTTTAATTCCCTATTCGAAATTTGATTCCATAGCTTAAATTTCCTATCACTTCTCGCGATGATAAATTTCATTAACTCAACTTCCTCTATTCGTTTTTGCACGCGTCATTTTTATGGTGCTAGTGGCGTTTTTTGGATAAAAAAATATACTAGCTATAAAAATCAGTAAAAAATGTTCAGAAATCCCCAAAAGGCACAATTTTGTTCATTTATCAATGAAGATATTCAAAAATTCGGAACACGTTTACGTTTATTCAAAAAAAAAAGCAAGTAAATGCTTTTCGTTTTATTATTCAGAAAATAGAATTCAAATAATAATCGTAATAATTGATAATATCTCTTAAACGACATTAAAATTGTTGTACAATATTTTTCTCAGCTTCTTCTTCCATCTTTTCCTCAATATAAAGTGTAGATAGTCTCAAGACTTTTTATTATTCATGAGTACCTTCAGCAACAATACATTTATTCCACAGATGCGAGAAATTTATTTCTTTCACTTTTAAACTTTATGTTGTAAAAGAAGCTTTTTAATTTATTCATATGATTTCGACCAAAAACTTGGGAAAATTCAATTTGATTTAACATAATTTTTGGTATTTTGTTTTCTTGTAGTTACTGTGTTATACACAAGTGGAGACCAGAGTCCCGAGCATCACAAATCGGTTGATCGATCAAAAATGCGGCAGTAGACTGAAATGACTCTCATCAGGTTGAATTCAACACTATGCCAAATTCATGCCAATCTGGTGTCAGATTATTGATCAATTAATCAACTTTTGCTATTCGAGAGCCATTCATAAATGAGCTCATACTCAAAATTTAGTACACGAACTACTCAATACTTAATGCATAAATATCAGAAAATCATTCGAGTATCAATCCTTGGTCAAGATTCAATTTCTCATAAATAGAACATATACATTCTTTGCTACATAAAAGATGCTTTGCAGAAACTATCCAAAACTTTTTATTTAAATATTTCTCAGAAGATTTTAAATCTTTGCTATCTAAAGTTTTTTTTTTCCCTCAAAGCCAGTACTCTTTCCCTTATCTCAATCTTCCACTATGATTATCTTTCAACAATCTCCATCCTATCATGTCTACGCTATAATAATATTGATGCACCTGTTAAAGAAAAACGAAAGATTTATATAGCTCATATGTACTGTGTGGATACCTTTTTGTATTAACTCTCACCTTATCGGAATGTATTGAGATAACTTCATCGTTTTCAGGTCAAAAAGATACTCTCGATAATTCTAGATTTATAGGGAACTATAGTTAAAATATTTTATGTCCGGCAAGTCCACAGTTCATGATTTACAGAAACATCTAGAAAAAGACTGAATTTTTGGAATTATTTATAGAAATTCCTTTAACAGACGTCTGAAAATGTTCCAAAAATGTATTCAAAAATGGACAAATCAGAAATCACCCTTCAAGAACTCAACTAGAAATAATCTTTGCAGACGATAAAAAACAACAAAAAATTAAAATGTTTGTAGAATGACCCTCAATCCTATGTATGTTAAGTAGATAGAATAGCATCATTCAAAGTTGAAAATATCCGAAAAAGCTTAAAATATAAATAAAGCATCATAGAACAGATATAAGAAACAAGTCTCAAACTCATGAGTATAACATCAAATCTTTCCATGAATATGAGCATATTACCGCAAGGCAAGGAAAGTCAAGACAGAAAAAGTTTTCTTTTTTGGTTTTTTCTTTTTCTGATCATTGAATGTCTTAAGCATAAGAAGGAATAGTAGCAAAAAAAACGAAAGATATAAAATACACAATCCATATGCGAATGAGCGCATACGAACATGAACATAAGCATAAGCAAGATTATTCAAACAACATGAAAAAGAAATTGGAGTCATGTTTGAGCCATAAGAAGAAATTAATTCGATTAAGAAGCTTTTATCTTTCATGAAAGTTCATACAAATGGAAGCACGATTTTGTGGAATGGAGAAGAAAAGAGACAGAACTGCTTTTTTAATTTGCATTATTGCCGCAAGAACTTTCCATCATTTCATGCTGAAGAAAATTACTTTAGTTTGCTTGTGTTTGCGTATGTATGAGATAAATTTGTGATATAAATGTGTTTATAATATAATGCCCTTAATGCGCTCAAAATATGTATATATTTAGGGTAGGAGTGGATACAAAATATATATATATGAAGAAATGAAACTTTACCCTCATTAATTTCCCTCATTCAAACATGAACAAGCTTTATATGCCAGACTGCGTTGACGCTTTTTATCATCATGCTCTGTTGCACTTTTTTCAGAAAATTTTCTTTGTATTTTAATTTCACTAAAATGTGCGTAGTGTCATATAATCAAAATTACCCGCATATCTTGTATGGGGAACAAGCCATAAAATTTAAATACATTAACAAAATGAGCAGCAGAAAGAAAATTCTACAAACAGACCATTTTTTTGAATCTGCAAAATGAGAAAAAAGTATTATTAATGAAGCTGGGATTTCACCCAAAAAAAAAAAAAATATTCATCACCGTAATTTGTTATGCCTCTGTTGTATGTTGCTGTAAAGCCTAGGGATATAAATGTAATTATTTTAGAGCTCTCAAAGCGTTCTCGTCAACAAAAAGTCGAGACAGCAAAATAAAATGAAAATAAAAATTAAATAGAAAGTTTTGAATGAAAAGCATACAAATTGTCGCAAAAAAGAAAAAGGTTTAATTATGTCAATGAATAATAACAAAGTGGTTGAGAATATGAGGAATGTAGGTGGGTAAAATTAAATACGAAAATCTCCCTTGATTAATTAAAATTTGAAAAAAGGACTTTGAGGAATGGAGTTCAACAAGTCAAATTTAAAAGCAGGACATGAAGTCAAAGACTATACGCCCGTGCTTGTGCTGTTGAATCAGAAATCCCAGAACCATTAAACATCAAATTTTAATTCATAGATTTATACTAAACAAAGCAATAGCTTAAACAAAAAGCACCAATTATATTATCAAATGGAAGAAGAATTGAAGAGGAGCAAAAAAGAAAAGAATAAGTTTATCGTATAGAAAGGTCCAATTTGGCAATCAACATTCATGACATGAATTGTTTTTTGTGAAGTGGATTTTGTTGGTCCGACCGGAAAGCAAACTTTATTTAGCTATTGTAAATACTCGTATTCTACCTTGTACTCAATACAAATTAGACAAATTTACACACAACTTTTGTCGGTAAAAATGTCTAAATCTCTTCTCACCCTCCTATTTCTCTTAGGACTCATTCTAACATAAACACTTCGAATACTGAATAGCAATGAAGCCTCATATAAAGTTTGAAAAGCATGAAACTTCCATTGATTTTCAATTATTGCTGTACACATTTCCTCAGATGTCCAAAAAGTTTTCGATCAAACACCAACAAAACTGTTCAAGGCTTAAATGGAACTTGTGTGATTAATTAATTGAAGCAGTTTGAAAAGGAAAAGAGATGGGGAAAGGATTTTTGTGTTCCAAACTGTTGATTTGAGCATAGTTTTCTCATTCATTTCCAATTTTCACGTTTGTTTGTCTTTTCTATTACCATCAATACGGACAAGTTGCTTCTAATTAGTTTTGATTGTATAGTTATTCTTGGAGAACAATGGAATATTTTTTGGGTGGAGATCAATCAATCAATGTGTCATAAATATTAAGTATTTATTTCTATTTAGGAATTTAAAAGAAAATATTGCAGAAATTCTCGTATATGACCGAGGAACTTTAGCGCATTTTTGAAGGCAGTGTATTTATTAACATTAATTTGAAATCATTGATGATTCGAGACACCACGTCATCCTAATTACACGGTGGAGCTGAGCCTATGTCTCCTATTTAATACACAATTAACATAGCTAATAATTCTTTTAATAATCATTCTATAAATTAAAAAGTTAATTAAATCTCTAAAAAATTTCATAAAAAATAATCACTGCTGCTCAACGAAAGGATATAATATCCAGTTCCATATCTCAATTTTTTTATTTCAAACTAGAGCTCTCTAATAAGTCTATTTGTCGATTTTTCGCGCCAAAGTGTATCATGAATTTTAATTTTTCGAAAATGAACTAAAAACTTGCTAAAAACGCTAAAAATTCTAGGAGAGTGATCCATTCATAGTACTGTCAAATATTTTTCAGTAGAGAATGCAAATGTCACGATATTTTTTATCGTATACCACTAGAAACTTTCCATACCTAATAAATTCTTCCGTCAAAATAATTGCATTGAAAAACTGAATTGTTGACCATCGATACATGCTGTATAAATCAGCTGTCATAAAAATTGACAGAATTGTCTGGCAATAAATATTTATTCTTCAGTATGTGCAGATTCAAGACTTACTTTAATATTAAACTGAGAAAAAAAAAATTCAATAGAAACTCTGACAAAACAAATTCAAATGTAAATTTAGTTTTAAACTTTACAAAAGCATGATGGGAATACCTCATGTGTGTTTTTATACTCAGTACCCAGTAAGGAATGTGGCAATTTATAGGACATATTACAGGATATATTTCATAGAAAATATGTTTACAAAAATTTCACATTTTAATAAAATAAAAATTAAATTCAAATTTTCAAACTTCAAATTTTTTAATAATATAATCCCGAGATTTTTCTGACTGGCATTAACGTGAGATAAAAAGTTTTCTCTTTCATTTAAATTTTTTTTTCTCAACCAACTGAGTGAAAAAAAGTTTTTTTTTTTTCATTCAACTAACTCCACTCCAACTTAAAAGCTAGAGAGATAGACGGAAAGGGACACTAAGCAGAATCTATTTCTAAATATGCATGCAATAGAGTTGAGTTTCTATTTTATTCTATTGTATCCTTTTCCATATTCATTCTCTCATTGTTGTTTTGAATATTAAATTCAATTCCCTTCAACATAAAATGACGGCAAACAGAAAATTGTATTGTTTAATTTTAGAAGCATTTGCAATGGGATATAAAAAGAGATACAAACAATAACAGTACAAAAAAAAGAAGGAAAAAAAATCATGATGATGATTCTAAAAGGTTTTTCACTCTATGTTAACATGACCATGAATGTACTAAAATTTAATATTATATTACAATATTATTGTTTATCATATAAAAATATTACAAGCCATAACAAATTCTATTAAAATTGTAAATTGGTTTGACCAAAAAAATACATACTGTGATGGCTTCGAGACATTTTCTGATTAGTGGTTTATGTACTGTAGTATTGTTTATTATTTATTTGTTTGCTAAACGATTTAATGCTCATAATCTTGTCACTTTTATGCATACATGCCATAAAATATGACTTTGCAAATATCGATTCTTGTACAAAATGATTTGTTTATATATTTCGTCTAGATTCTTCTACATTCTAAATAAATGTGGATGTAGACTTGATGTAAACATATTTCTATTATTTTGAGCCTTTTTAAATTATGACTATGTATAGGAATTTGAATCTATAAATTTAGCATGTAATCTATAATTCTCGAATTTCTATATTATAGTAACATTGCATACATGCATTTAATAATAAAAGTATCAAGTAAATACGAGAAGGAAAACATCATGGTCAGATAAGCATTCCCTGCATAAACTAACACTATTTTCTTTCCTTCAGATATATTAGCTTAAAAAAACTTCCAACCAAGTTGTTTTTATTCGAGTAAATATGGCTTTTTATGTGGACTCAAGAGTGCATATTTAAATACGTATCCAAACACCATTTCACATCCAAGTCTAAAATATGCGATTTAATTTTGATAAGATATAAAAGTAAAATTTTTATAATAAGCCTGACATGGTACGTAATGCCATAAATTCTCTTCTCTTCGCTGGTTCTACAGAGATCAATTGTGATCCGTGATCTCGCATAGATGTCGCCTGAAGCTGGCTCTTTCGCCGACTTTTACTTGCCAATTTCCAATGCTATTTCTATCAACAATTACCTTCCAGGCGTTCTCTCTTATTCGGTTTCTTGGGCTTCTTAGACCAACCCTGTATTTAAAAGAGCCTGGTTTAAATCTACCCCGCAATGTGCCTTGGATTGACGATTTCGACCTAAAGAAAATGAGTTTGGTGCATTATGGAGTGAAGTAAACATTACTCAGTTAAACTGCACTTAATTTCTTTAATTTAATAATTAAGGAGCGGATCTGTTGTAGAGCGGATCTGTTGTAGAATCTGGATCTATTGTAGATGTGCGACACAAAGAGAAGAAGTGAAATCTAATTTTTGAGAGACCTCATTGGTTAATAACTCCTTCACTCATGTACAATCATTTTCATATGTCATTAATACAGTAGATTAATCTGTAATCTTGAAGTATTACTTAGTCTTGATTAATTCTCATCACGTTTGATAAGATTAACATATTTTTCACAGCAGATAATGTTCATATTTTTATGAGCGTATGCATAATTTTTTGATATTTTGGGAATACCCTGAATTTACGTTATAAGCCACTACCCATTACTAAGCCACCAGCTTAGTAAAGAAATTTGACTCTGGAAAAATTTTGTATCCGTTAATAAGCCACTACCAAAAAGTCATTAATTAAACCAGATAAAATAAATTTTCCGATTTTAAATGACATATTCGGACATAAACTATGACGACTTCAGACAACTTTCCTGAAAACTAATCGAAATAAACAATAAAGGGGAAACTCGAAAGTTTCAATTCTTGAAATTATGTAGCTCTATTTATTTAATTCGACTTAGAATTTTAAAAATATTTGTCGACTCGAGTGTCGTCAAAAAATGATCGTTGCAAAAGTCAGACTAGCGCCATTTCATTTCGAAAGGATTCGACATTGATTTCGAAGGATTCGAAATTGTATGCGAAAATTCAAAAAATATTTTACCGTTGATATAAATGTAAACAACGAAAAATATTTTTTAAATTTATCAATTCTTTTCATGAAATTCCATGAAATTGAGACTCAAATGATCATTGATATCATTGCTCATTTGAAAGAAAACAGTTAGATGCATCATAATTAAAATAAATATTGATTTTTTGTTTGTAACGTATTTTTAGATTTTAAAAAATTTCAACGGTCATTTATTTTTTAAAAACATAGTTTTTATCCCCGTTTTTTCATTCAAATAATAACGGTCAATATTTGAAATGGCGCTAGTCTGGCAAAAGTAAGCAAAATTTAAAAGATCGGGGTATAAACATATGAAAATTCAAAACTATTAAAGTCGTTAAATTTTTGAATTCAAAAAGACCGTTAAGTAGAAAATATAAATTCATTTTGGATTTATATGTTGAAAATTCAACAATAAACAATCAGTAAAGACTAGAAAAAATTAATAATTTTTAAGATTTCTATGAAAATTTTCGTTTTTTCTTCATTTGTTTACATTTTTTACTAAGCCATTACTCGTTATTAAGCCTTTTTTTACAATTTTGAAAACTTTTTTCTTCCGATGAGCCACTGGCTTATAACATAAATTCAGGGTACCTATTTATTCAAATGATTAAGCAAGCATAGGATGGGAATACCTTAGTCTCTATTTAATAATTAAAGATCATTTAAGTTGGAAAACAAATATTTTATTTTGCAGATTTCAAAAAGTATTGCCTGAATTGTACAGGAACCAAATAGAAATGAATAGTTAGAAAATTCTATTCAGCACTCTCTAGCTCCCTGATGACATGCACAAATTTTTTGATTGCGAGCTTTGTCAGTTCATCAGTGATTTGATGATAGAACACGACACGTAGAATTTGCAAATTTTTGCAACTTGATTTAATGATGATTGGTTTTTGATCCTCATCACATATCCCTTTTTCAATCTCATTTTCCTTTGCTTCAGCTAATCTGTTGCTCAAATCTAATGCTGTAATTTTCTTATCATTTTCAGCAACTTTAACCATGAGTATGTTTGTGTGTAGATTTTTGACATCTACTTTGAATATTAAACTCTTTGTAGCATCAATAGCTTCTGCTAGCTGACGTGCATGTTCGTGATCGAATTTTAATTTTGGAACGATATTTTCGAGTGCATATAAACCTGCAGCTGCCAAAAATCCCACTTGTCTCATTCCGCCACCAAGTGCTTTTCGTAGGCGACGAGCTTGATCAACAAAATTCTTATTTCCCACGAGCAATGAGCCGACAGGACAACATAGATTTTTACTTAAACAAAATGAAACCGAATCAACGTCACGAACAACTCGAGAAACTGGCACGTTTAAATAATCGGCAGCACTAAAAACTCTTGCTCCATCCATATGAATCGATAAATTCTTTTCTTTACATACAGACGAAAGCTCCTCAATCCAGCTTAGCGGTAAGACTTTTCCACCTAAATTTGTAGAAATTTAGTTTAATGGATGAATTATATTTGTAAAATATGTTTAATTACCTGCCATATTATGCGTATTTTCTACAACTACTAACTGAGTAATCGGCTCATGAATATCAGCTCCTCTGATGTGATTTCTCAATTCATCAATTGAAAATGTTCCATCTTCTGCGTTTGAAAGTTTATGAACAAAAACTCCAGCTAATGAAGATGCAGAACCTTGTTCGTAACAAAAAACATGACTTGAACTTCCAACCATTACTTCAGAGCCACGCTTATTGCAATGGACCATTACTGAAAAATGTAAGTAAATTTAAATGGTTCCCAAAATCATCATAAATTGTTTTTAAAATTACTAGCTAATAAATTTCCCATAGTTCCAGAAGGCACAAATACAGCTGCTTCTTTGCCCAAAAGTTCTGCGACCTTGGCCTCTAATTTATTAACGGTTGGATCTTCTCCATAAACATCATCACCAATTTCGCTTTCAAACATCGCTTTTCTCATGTCATCTGTGGGGACAGACTTTAAGAAGAAAATATTAAGATTTATAAGTTTTCTCACTGACTATAAAAATTTAATAAGAATCTTACCAAAGTGTCACTTCGCAGATCTACAACACGATAGTTTTTCAATACAGAATCATCAAATACACGACGATAAATTGCCATTTTTATTAATTATGTGTGTTTTACGACTTGTCGAGGCAAACGTTGAGAATGTTATGATAAATTTAACTATAAAAACTCTCCTGAAACAGCTTATTCTCTCAAGACAAGAGAGTAGAGAAGAATTTTGAAATTAAAAGTATTTATTCTTATCAGCAAATTGATAAAAGAAAAGAAACAAAAATAGAATCAGCAATTAATTAAAGTTATCTGCATGGCAATTGAGATAATTTAATCATGATGCAGACCATAACATTTGAAATTTTATTTTCCAAAAAAAAAAAATGAAAATTTGAAAATGTTTACAAAACTTTTCGATTATATGCTCAGTTGATTCAGTTATTTTGGACAGTATTGTAAATATCAACTCGACGTTGAGCAAATATTGGGATATTTGATCTAACTTTGTCCACAACATCCAGATCTGTAGTTAAATATAGAGATTATTATTTTTAATGTCTTATTAAAATTTAAGTTTTTATCCTACCCAAATCAACAATGAATAATTCGTCGTCTGTCCCTGCCATATAGAGCATTTTGCCCCATGGATCAGCAACGTAAGAGTGACCAAAGGCAACATAAGGACCATTTAAATCCCTTCCTTGAGAAGTAAGAACAGTGTAGAGTTGATTGTCATTTGCTCTGGATCGTCCAACTAGCTCCCAATGCAAAGGTCCTGTTTTCATACCAAATGCACTTGGATAGACCAGCAAATTACATCCTTGCTTTCTGTATAATTTAGCAAGTTCCTCAAATCTAACGTCATAACAAATTCCCAATCCAATTTTAAAGTCTTTAATATCTATGATTGTAATTTCATTTCCAGGTGATAATGAATCTGATTCTCTAAATGTCATTTCATTTGGTATGTCTATGTCAAATAAATGCATTTTACGAAATTTTCCCATCAATTCTCCTGATTTTCCCCAGACTGTTGCAGTATTAAACAACTTATCACCATCAATTTCAGGAATTGTTCCACCAATAATGAAAATTTCTAGTTCCTTTGCTATTTGTGACAAAATATTTGTTGTCTCGCCAGGTATTGTCTCTGCATACACACCATAATAAGCATTGCTAATGAAGCTATTAAAGCATTCTGGAAGAACTACAAGTTCAGCACCTTTCTCTTTTGCTTCTCGAATTTTTTCCACAGCTCTAGCAACATTCTCAGCTTTGTTGGCACTGACTGTTAATTGAATGCAGCCTACTCTTAACTTTCTCATCGAATCAGACATGATGAATCTATGGAATTGAATTTAATAAAAATTTAAGAAAAAAAATTAAATGTCCAAATTCAAAATTCTCAAAAGCAAAAGTGCCAAATATGTAAATCTGATAAGAATTGACAGAACCTTGTTGGAGAGACATAAATTTAAAACAGAAACTCTCACAAAAATAAATTTATTTGCTCATAGTACCTAATCAACAAAAATTTAATATAATAAATTCTTCATATCATTTATTTCAATTGCACTTGGTTGATATCACTTCTTTTCAACTGTATCATATACATCGACACGACGTTGACTATATATCGGAATATTTGAACGAACTTTGTCTGCTATGTCCAAATCTGAAATTAAAAATTAACTAATTTCACTTCTTCATTTTCACTGTATAATTACTTACCCAAATCTAAAACAAACAATTCCTCATCAGATTCAGCCATGTAAAGAACCTTTCCCCATGGATCAACAACGCAAGAATGACCATAAGCAACATAAGATGCGTTAATATCTCTAGCAGGTGAAATTAAAGCAGTAAATAGTTGATTGTCGTTGGCTCTGGATCTTGCAAGCAATTCCCAATGTAATGGACCTGTCTTCATATTGAATGCACCTGGATAGACAAGCATGTTGCAGCCTTGTTTCCTGTATAATTTGGCAAGTTCTTCAAATCGAATGTCGTAGCAAATACCAATTCCAATCTTAAAATCCTTGACATCAATCATTGCGAGTCCATCTCCAGCTGATAGCGAATCTGATTCTTTGAATGTAATTTCGTTTGGTATGTCTATGTCAAATAAATGCATTTTGCGATACTTCGCTAGCAATTCACCTGATTTTCCCCAAACAGTTGCTGTATTAAATAACTTATCACCATCTCGTTCAGGAATTGTTCCACCAATAACAATAATTTCTAATTCTTTTGCAATTTGTGACAAAAGATTTGTTGTTTCACCAGGAATTGGTTCAGCATACTCAGGAAAATAAGATGTTCCATACAAGCTATTAAAACACTCTGGCAAAGAAACTATTTCAGCTCCTTTCAATTTTGCTTCACGAATTTTGTTCAGTGCACGAGCAACATTTTCGGTTTTATTGGCACAAACTTTCAGTTGAATGCAGCCAATTCTCAATGTTCTGGCTAGATGATTCATGGTGAACTAATGTTGTGGAATAGATATTTACAAGATTATAAACAAATATCGTGAGAAATTGCTGTGGTTTAAACAAATGTTACTCTTACCTTAAAAAATTTGTAAACAACTGCGGTAAACAAACAGCTGATAACAGATTGTAGAGTTCTGTGTGAGAAAATTGTAAGTCTACAATTATTTGAATTTTCAAATAACGGCTTAAAAAAATATCTCTATATTTTTAATTATATTGCTTTATTCAAACTGTCTTTCTGACAATTTTGATTTTTTTTTACATTTTTTGAATGCTCGTAAAATAATAAAATAAATATTAAGTATAAGCTTGAAAAATTCACTTATAGTTCCTATCACATTGTCATAAATTGGTCAACATTATCATCATTTTATGCTTTTTCTTCTGTTGAAGCTGTGGCAACTGATTGAACATCAGCGGCTTCAGTTGGTTCACTTGCACAAGCCAATGATGGATATTTTGCTTGAAGAGCAGCACGATATTTTGGATGGCTGATACCATAAACAATTGGATTGTAGACAGCATTTGCTTTGGCGAATAAACTTCCCCAGATTGTTGCGAGTGGTGTGATTTTGGTGCTTGTGAGAACTCCTGTGAAGTTGATGATCAAGTATGGTGTCCATGCCATGAACCACAATGAGATTGTCATCAATGCAACTTTAGCTAATTTACATTCTGCGCTTTGGTTGACATTTTCTGATGATCTCAAAGATGCAACATTCATTTTCTTAGCTTGTTCACGCATATTCTTCTCGTGAGCAGAAACGGCTTGCAAGATGAAGAAATATGAGTAGATGATTGAGAGAAGTGGTGTCCAGTATACGAAGAGAGCATAGAGCAAGATGTATGAACGGGTGTTCCATGAGTGTGATAAGTAATCTGTTCCACATGCAGTCATGTTTCCTTCTGGAACATATCTGCACCATCCGAAGAATGGAGCACCAGTCCAAATAAGAGCAAAGAGCCAGATGATTGCAATTTTGACCATAGCATCATTCTTGGACATTGGTTTGCCTGCAAGACCCTTTACGATAACATTGTAACGATCGAATGCAATCATGGTCATAGTCCAAATTGAAACACATCCGAACAATGATCCAGCAGCGGCATATAATTGACAAGCCAATGGTCCATATATCCAGGTTTCATGATAGCAGTTCATTACCATTGGTGGTCCCATTGTGAACATCATCAAGAAGTCAGAGAAAGCCAAGTTGACAACTAATAGATTTGAAGGCGTACGAAGTGATTTGGTAGATGTGAAGACGCTGATTACGACATAATTTCCAATCATTGAGACAAGTCCTAAGCAGAAGATGGTGAATCCGAGAATTGAATGCCAAAGAGGATTCATTGGTGCGAATTGGCCCCAGTGGTCACTTACTAAGTGACGCATTTCTGGTCGGACCAAATCAATAACGGTGATGTTACCACCAAATCCGGCGGATTGATATGCTGCATAGGCTACCATTTTTATTAAGTTAATGAAATTTCACTTTTGAAAAATTCAAACTGTTTAAATATTTTTCTTTTGTTAAAACTTTTATTCACTTTGATATGAGCTGAAGAAAATCGTTTGCTAACGAACTACTTCAAGCCCTATTACTAGTCGCAATGAAAACCAAATCAAGCTTGAGAAATTGTAGAAAATTCCTTCGTATTTATACACAACATAACCCTTTGACTATGTTCTTTTAATTTAATTATATTTCTTTAAGTTTTTAAGCCTTCTTGACATTGAAGTTTCATTTCCTTTCCACAGTAATTTATTTATAGTTCATTGAATTTTTATATTTACATACTTTTTAAAATTAATAAAACTTTGTTGAATAGAAAAAGCTTTTCAATATATCCAGTAATCTAGAATTCGTACTTTTTAAACAAATTTTAATTTTAAGCAGAGCTTTCAATATTTTGAAAATAATCATCATCAAGATGACATAATTAAATTGTCATGAAAAATTCTATTATTAAATTAAAATAAAAACCAGCCTTTTTTAATTAACATATTGTCGAATATTTATTAGAAATAATATAGTAATATTACGTACAAATGAGATATAGTTTTCTTTAAAATTATTAACAATACATTATAACGGACTTTTATAATTTAAAAATTGATTGAGGTGAAAATTTGGCGAGTAAAACTAAGGATACGTTCAGTTTTATTTACAGTAGAATTTCACAAAGAAAACATCAACTGAAAAATAAATAAATAAATTAATTTTAATTAAACAATCTAAAGACTTAGCGACAACGAGATAATAACAACTTGATACAACGAGATAATAACGAGGTAGATTGTTCTTTTTATTAGTAGTGACTTTCAAATAAATTCTTGGGTAAATTAATGTTTAAATAATTAAATTTCTAGATTCGTCGCCAAATGTTTTTAAGTAATATCATGACAAAAATAACTACATCATTTCTTCATTACAGACATAGGACTTCAGCATCCGTTCATAGGCTTATGGTAAGTGATGCATTTCACATTTTACTATCGGATGAAGCTTCATCGGAAGTGATTTTCGAGTGGATCTTTCCTGGCAAGTTGCTTTAAATGAAATTTGCTGAATTTACATTATTAATTTCTCGTATTGGAAGTCCTGAAATCCTGAACAAAATGAGTGAACATGTTTACTATATTTTCAAGTAAACATGCTTACTATATTTTCAAGAAGGTTTTTGATTAAAAGCACTAAATATGGATTCATATTTTAATTTCTTGGTAGATTTAAATAGTTTACTTTTTAGCTTCCATATTTTTTCTTGAGTTGTGGCTGGTTTTAATTCCAATGCACGACAATGAATATCAAATTACCATCATTGATTTTCATGAAATATCATCATGATTTTATAGAAGTTCAATAGAAGAAGTTGTTCTACAAAAAGTTCAGGATTCTTTTTAAATATTAAACAGTTTTGTCTTAAATTTTCTCGTGCTGCTCGTATATTAAGCAAAAGCTATAATATAAAGTCTTTTTCTTCAGATAATTGTGCTGCTTTTGTACAGGAAGAAATCAGCAGACATGATCTTTTCGATGTGAAAGATTTCGAAAAAGTCTGGCTCAATAGATTCTTGTTTAAAAATATCAAATTTATAACTTTAAACTTCTGCTTTTTAAACTTGAAATTAGATTAATGCGATTCATGGTTGAAAACTATTGTGTTGATGATATCACGATAATTTTATTGAGATCTTATTAGGTGCTTTTAGTAAAATAAACTATGAGTTTTAAGCATTTAAGAATTAAAAGGCAAATAATCTTTAAATTCAAAAATTTATTTAAGTATCTTCATGAGATTTTTTTTTTTACATTTTTTGGATGCTCGTAAAATAATAAAATAAATATTAACTATAAACCTAAGAATTTCACTAGTTCCTATCACATTATCATAAATTGGTCAACATTATCATCATTTTATGCTTTTTCTTCTGTTGAAGCTGTGGCAACTGATTGAACATCAGCGGCTTCAGTTGGTTCACTTGCACAAGCCAATGATGGATATTTTGCTTGAAGAGCAGCACGATATTTTGGATGGCTGATACCATAAACAATTGGATTGTAGACAGCATTTGCTTTGGCGAATAAACTTCCCCAGATTGTTGCGAGTGGTGTGATTTTGGTGCTTGTGAGAACTCCTGTGAAGTTGATGATCAAGTATGGTGTCCATGCCATGAACCACAATGAGATTGTCATCAATGCAACTTTAGCTAATTTACATTCTGCGCTTTGGTTGACATTTTCTGATGATCTCAAAGATGCAACATTCATTTTCTTAGCTTGTTCACGCATATTCTTCTCGTGAGCAGAAACGGCTTGCAAGATGAAGAAATATGAGTAGATGATTGAGAGAAGTGGTGTCCAGTATACGAAGAGAGCATAGAGCAAGATGTATGAACGGGTGTTCCATGAGTGTGATAAGTAATCTGTTCCACATGCAGTCATGTTTCCTTCTGGAACATATCTGCACCATCCGAAGAATGGAGCACCAGTCCAAATAAGAGCAAAGAGCCAGATGATTGCGATTTTGACCATAGCATCATTCTTGGACATTGGTTTGCCTGCAAGACCTTTTACGATAACATTGTAACGATCGAATGCAATCATGGTCATAGTCCAAATTGAAACACATCCGAACAATGATCCAGCAGCGGCATACAATTGACAAGCCAATGGTCCATATATCCAGGTTTCATGATAACAGTTCATTACCATTGGTGGTCCCATTGTGAACATCATCAAGAAGTCAGAGAAAGCCAAGTTGACAACTAATAGATTTGAAGGCGTACGAAGTGATTTGGTAGATGTGAAGACGCTGATTACGACATAATTTCCAATCATTGAGACAAGTCCTAAGCAGAAGATGGTGAATCCGAGAATTGAATGCCAAAGAGGATTCATTGGTGCGAATTGGCCCCAGTGGTCACTTACTAAGTGACGCATTTCTGGTCGGACCAAATCAATAACGGTGATGTTACCACCAAATCCGGCGGATTGATATGCTGCATAGGCTACCATTTTTAATAAGTTAATGAAATTTCACTTTTGAAAAATTCAAACTGTTTAAATATTTTTCTTTTGTTAAAACTTTTATTCACTTTGATATGAGCTGAAGAAAATCGTTTGCTAACGAACTACTTCAAGCCCTATTACTAGTCGCAATGAAAACCAAATCAAGCTTGAGAAATTGTAGAAAATTCCTTCGTATTTATACACAACATAACCCTTTGACTATGTTCTTTTAATTTAATTATATTTCTTTAAGTTTTTAAGCCTTCTTGACATTGCAATATTATTTCTCTTTCAATTTCCTTTTAAACTTTCTTGAAATGTATGAAATCTATCCGCAAACGTGAACATTTCAATTTCAATTAATACTTCGAATTTGAATTAATTATATCTTCAAGTAATTTATATTATTGCAACATTAAATTTATTATAAAAGTTTGATGAATTTAACAAAAATCATTAGTATTTATAAGTCCTTCGGATTAAGCTTCGTCAAATTTAGAGATTTTAAGAATTTTTCGTTTGATATTTATTTCAGAACAAATCATATAAATTTGCTTTATTTCTTGGCCAAACAAATGCTTTCGGCAATACAATTTCCATAGGCATCACGAAGATAGCCAGTATTGCAGTAGCATCCAGGCTGGTAAAAGTAACATATTGGTGCTGTAGTAGGAGTTTCACATTTTTTTTCACAACTTTTAGAAGGGCCAGATTGCAAATAAACCTCGTTTGCTATTTTGCAAGACTTTTGTAAGCATGTTAATTCAGCGATACAATTACCATAGGCATCACGAAGATAGCCTTGCTTACAATAGCATCCAGGTGTATAGAAAAAGCATATAGGTGCAGTGGTTGGAGTTTCGCATCTCTTTTCACAACTGGAAGATGGACCAGACTGTAAATATTCTTCGTTAGCTATTTTACAAGATTTTTGTAAACATGTTAACTCAGCGATGCAATTGCCATAGGCATCACGAAGAAATCCTTGCTTACAATAGCATCCAGGTGTATAGAAAAAGCATATAGGTGCAGTGGTTGGAGTTTCGCATCTCTTTTCACAACTGGAAGATGGACCAGACTGTAAATATTCTTCGTTAGCTATTTTACAAGACATTTGTAAGCATGTGGATTCAGCAATACAGTTGCCAGCTGCATCACGAAGAAATCCTTGTTTACAATAGCATCCTGGTTTATAAAAATAGCATATTGGTGCAGTGGTTGGAGTTTCGCATCTCTTTTCACAACTGGAAGATGGACCAGACTGTAAATATTCTTCGTTAGCTATTTTACAAGACATTTGTAAGCATGTGGATTCAGCAATACAGTTGCCAGCTGCATCACGAAGAAATCCTTGTTTACAATAGCATCCTGGTTTATAGAAATAGCATATAGGTGCAGTGGTTGGAGTTTCGCATCTCTTTTCACAACTGGAAGATGGACCAGATGCCAAGTATTCCTCGTTGGATTTTAAACAAGTAGTAGTTTGGGGCAAAAATGCATTAACGGTTGCATCTGTAATATTTAAATAATTTTAAATTTCTTTACTAAAAAATTTAAAACTTTTTCCGATTTAATAAATTACCAAATGCAAGTAAAGCAAAAAATAAGAAAATTTTGTTTTGCATCCTTTCTGGAGTAGGAACTCTTATAAACTGATGAATATTTGGATTATTATTGTTATCTCCAACTTAATAAAACACTTGAATCAACTGCAGATTATTTATTTCTTCCACATTCTAACATTTAACAAAAACAATTTATTTTAATAGGTGTATCTAAAGGCTTAAATATTTATGACTGCAGTTGTTATATTAATCAAACTACGTTGTAGGATATTCAAAAGTAGTAAACAAATTTACTTGCTACAATAAAATGAAATATGAATTTGAGAAACGTTTAGCTTGACTTTATTCTAATGGATGGCTTTATATTCTGTAGAACGAATCTGGATATCACTGACCATTGAAATTATTTACAATTACGAATTATTATTGATGCTTTTTCAGGATTTGGCAAACATTTTTGCATGAAGATGATACACCGCGTGGATAGATTTCATATATTTTGAGGAAGTTGAAAAAAGAAAACGAAAAAGAAATAAAATTACAATGTCAAGAAGGCTTAAAAACTTAAAGAAATATAATTAAATTAAAAGAACATAGTCAAAGGGTTATGTTGTGTATAAATACGAAGGAATTTTCTACAATTTCTCAAGCTTGATTTGGTTTTCATTGCGACTAGTAATAGGGCTTGAAGTAGTTCGTTAGCAAACGATTTTCTTCAGCTCATATCAAAGTGAATAAAAGTTTTAACAAAAGAAAAATATTTAAACAGTTTGAATTTTTCAAAAGTGAAATTTCATTAACTTATTAAAAATGGTAGCCTATGCAGCATATCAATCCGCCGGATTTGGTGGTAACATCACCGTTATTGATTTGGTCCGACCAGAAATGCGTCACTTAGTAAGTGACCACTGGGGCCAATTCGCACCAATGAATCCTCTTTGGCATTCAATTCTCGGATTCACCATCTTCTGCTTAGGACTTGTCTCAATGATTGGAAATTATGTCGTAATCAGCGTCTTCACATCTACCAAATCACTTCGTACGCCTTCAAATCTATTAGTTGTCAACTTGGCTTTCTCTGACTTCTTGATGATGTTCACAATGGGACCACCAATGGTAATGAACTGCTATCATGAAACCTGGATATATGGACCATTGGCTTGTCAATTATATGCCGCTGCTGGATCATTGTTCGGATGTGTTTCAATTTGGACTATGACCATGATTGCATTCGATCGTTACAATGTTATCGTAAAGGGTCTTGCAGGCAAACCAATGTCTAAGAATGATGCTATGGTCAAAATCGCAATCATCTGGCTCTTTGCTCTTATTTGGACTGGTGCTCCATTCTTCGGATGGTGCAGATATGTTCCAGAAGGAAACATGACTGCATGTGGAACAGATTACTTATCACACTCATGGAACACCCGTTCATACATCTTGCTCTATGCTCTCTTCGTATACTGGACACCACTTCTCTCAATCATCTACTCATATTTCTTCATCTTGCAAGCCGTTTCTGCTCACGAGAAGAATATGCGTGAACAAGCTAAGAAAATGAATGTTGCATCTTTGAGATCATCAGAAAATGTCAACCAAAGCGCAGAATGTAAATTAGCTAAGGTTGCATTGATGACAATCTCATTGTGGTTCATGGCATGGACACCATACTTGATCATCAACTTCACAGGAGTTCTCACAAGCACCAAAATCACACCACTCGCAACAATCTGGGGAAGTTTATTCGCCAAAGCAAATGCTGTCTACAATCCAATTGTTTATGGTATCAGCCATCCAAAATATCGTGCTGCACTCCAAGCAAAATATCCATCATTGGCTTGTGCAAGTGAACCAACTGAAGTCGCTGATGTTCAATCAGTTGCCACAGCTTCAACAGAAGAAAAAGCATAAAATGATGATAATGTTGACCAATTTATGATAATGTGATAGGAACTAGTGAAATTCTTAGGTTTATAGTTAATATTTATTTTATTATTTTACGAGCATCCAAAAAATGTAAAAAAAAAAATCTCATGAAGATACTTAAATAAATTTTTGAATTTAAAGATTATTTGCCTTTTAATTCTTAAATGCTTAAAAATTCATAGTTTATTTTACTAAAAGCACCTAATAAGATTATCGTCATATCATCAACACAATAGTTTTCAGCCATGAATCCCATTAATCTTATTTCAACCTTTAATAAAAACTAAGGAAATTTATAAGGCATAGTGGAAACATAAATTTGATCTTTTTAAATAAGAATCTATTGAGCCAGATTTTTTCGAAATCTTTTATTCACATCGAAAAGATCATGTCTGCTGATTTCTTCCTGTACAAAAGCAGCACAATTATCTGAAGAAAAAGACTTTATATTATAGCTTTTGCTTAATATACGAGCAGCACGAGAAAATTTAAGACAAAACTGTTTAATATTTAAAAAGAATCCTGAACTTTTTGTAGAACAACTTCTTCTATTGAACTTAACAACAATACAAGCTAAATCATTCTCCACTCTCCTTTCATGAAAATCAATGATGGTAATGTGATATTCATTGTTGTGCATTGGAATTAAATTAGCCTCAACTCAAGAAAAAATATGGAATCTAAAGCAAACTACCAAAATGTACCAAGAAATTTATCTATGAAACAATATTTAAATCACATCTTGTCTATGTGTCTATAATTTATGGAACGGTTTGTCAGTGCTTTCAAACAAAACCTTCTTGAAAATATAGTAAACATGTTCACTCATTTTGTTCAGGATTCAGGACTTCCAGTACGAGAAATTAATAATGTAAATCCATCAAATTTCATTTACAGCAACTTGCCACGAAAGATCCACTACAGAATCACTTCCGATGAAGCTTCATCCGATAGTAAAATGTGAAATGCATCACTTACCATAAGCCTATGAACGGATGCTGAAGTCCTATGTCTGTAATGAAGAAATGATGTAGTTATTTTTGTCATGATTAGAGATGTAAATACAAATACCCAAATACCCAAATATTTGGGTTTTTTCAACTATTTGGGGTTCCCAAATATTTGGGTTAAACCCCAAATATATTTGGACTTAAAATCATCACTTTTAGGAAATTTTTCATATGATCACTGAAATTTATAGTGTCAATTTTTTGCCATTTTGAAATCTCATATTTTGCAAATTTAAGCTTAAATTAAATCAATCTATCAATTTTTAAAACATTTATGTTGAATATAAGTTATAGTTTGGTTATATAATGTATCTTACAAGAAATCATAGTAAAGTTGCATAAATTCAGCAGTATCATAACAAAATCCTGCAAGTTTGTGGAAAAATTGAAGACACAATATGCGACCTACAGAGCGATAGATATATTCCTGCATGCAGGTAATAAAAAATAAAATCTGCGAAAAGGTAGTTCCTGAAGAATTAATATTTAAATATTATTTAATCTGCTGTTATTGTCTTAGCTCTTGTGGGTGCAACTTTGGTCCAAAGTTACAAGAATTAAAATATTAACTAGATACTTTTTTAGCTCATTGTTTTAATTCAACTAATCGGTGAATGACTTTCGCAATGATGTAAAAAAAGCTCAGCTATGTTCGTAATGAAGAAATGATGTAGTTATTTTTGTCATGATATTACTTAAAAACATTTGGCGACGAATCTAGAAATTTAATTATTTAAACATTAATTTACTCAAGAATTTATCTGAAAGCAATCATTAATAAAAAGAACGTTTTACCTCGTTATTTTCTCGTTGTTTCATCTCTGTCGCTAATTCTTTAGATTGTTTAATTAAAATTAATTAATTTATTTATTTTTCAACTGATGTTTTCTTTGTGAAATTCTACTGTAAATAAAACTGAACGTATGCTTAACTTTACTCACCAAATTTTCACCTCGATCAATTTTTAAATTATAAAAGCCCGTTTAAATGTATTGTTAATAATTTTAAAGAAAACTATATCTCATTTGTATGTAATATTACTATATTATTTCTAATATATATTCGATAAATATGTTAATTGAAAAAACGACTGGTTTTTATTTAAATTTAATAATAGAATTTTTCATGACAATTTAATTATATCATCTTATTTTCAAAATATTGTAAGCTCTGCTTAAAATTAAAATTCGTTTTAAAAAGTACGAATTCTAGATTACTGGATATATTGAAAAGCTTTTTCTATTCAACAAAGTTTTATTAATTTTAAAAAGTATGTAAATATAAAAATTCAATGAACTATAAATAAATTACTGTGGAAAGGAAATGAAACTTCAATGTCAAGAAGGCTTAAAAACTTAAAGAAATATAATTAAATTAAAAGAACATAGTCAAAGGGTTATGTTGTGTATAAATACGAAGGAATTTTCTACAATTTCTCAAGCTTGATTTGGTTTTCATTGCGACTAGTAATAGGGCTTGAAGTAGTTCGTTAGCAAACGATTTTCTTCAGCTCATATCAAAGTGAATAAAAGTTTTAACAAAAGAAAAATATTTAAACAGTTTGAATTTTTCAAAAGTGAAATTTCATTAACTTATTAAAAATGGTAGCCTATGCAGCATATCAATCCGCCGGATTTGGTGGTAACATCACCGTTATTGATTTGGTCCGACCAGAAATGCGTCACTTAGTAAGTGACCACTGGGGCCAATTCGCACCAATGAATCCTCTTTGGCATTCAATTCTCGGATTCACCATCTTCTGCTTAGGACTTGTCTCAATGATTGGAAATTATGTCGTAATCAGCGTCTTCACATCTACCAAATCACTTCGTACGCCTTCAAATCTATTAGTTGTCAACTTGGCTTTCTCTGACTTCTTGATGATGTTCACAATGGGACCACCAATGGTAATGAACTGCTATCATGAAACCTGGATATATGGACCATTGGCTTGTCAATTATATGCCGCTGCTGGATCATTGTTCGGATGTGTTTCAATTTGGACTATGACCATGATTGCATTCGATCGTTACAATGTTATCGTAAAAGGTCTTGCAGGCAAACCAATGTCCAAGAATGATGCTATGGTCAAAATCGCAATCATCTGGCTCTTTGCTCTTATTTGGACTGGTGCTCCATTCTTCGGATGGTGCAGATATGTTCCAGAAGGAAACATGACTGCATGTGGAACAGATTACTTATCACACTCATGGAACACCCGTTCATACATCTTGCTCTATGCTCTCTTCGTATACTGGACACCACTTCTCTCAATCATCTACTCATATTTCTTCATCTTGCAAGCCGTTTCTGCTCACGAGAAGAATATGCGTGAACAAGCTAAGAAAATGAATGTTGCATCTTTGAGATCATCAGAAAATGTCAACCAAAGCGCAGAATGTAAATTAGCTAAGGTTGCATTGATGACAATCTCATTGTGGTTCATGGCATGGACACCATACTTGATCATCAACTTCACAGGAGTTCTCACAAGCACCAAAATCACACCACTCGCAACAATCTGGGGAAGTTTATTCGCCAAAGCAAATGCTGTCTACAATCCAATTGTTTATGGTATCAGCCATCCAAAATATCGTGCTGCTCTCCAAGCAAAATATCCATCATTGGCTTGTGCAAGTGAACCAACTGAAGCCGCTGATGTTCAATCAGTTGCCACAGCTTCAACAGAAGAAAAAGCATAAAATGATGATAATGTTGACCAATTTATGATAATGTGATAGGAACTAGTGAAATTCTTAGGTTTATAGTTAATATTTATTTTATTATTTTACGAGCATCCAAAAAATGTAAAAAAAAAAAATCTCATGCAAAGTTGAAGAATGAGAATGAAATATTGTATATAATTAAAAATACAAATGATTATTATCATATCCCGTAGCAAATTGCTTATAAAACATTAACATCAAATTCTTAACCCAAACAGGAAAAATCGTGCTTTCGAGAGAGACTTGTAAAAGACTTAAAAACGGAGTAGTTATCTGAATTGAATTCAAAACATAATCAACTTTTGGCAGGAAAAATTTCACATTTTTCACATGATGTCCATATTGTAAGGTAATTTTACCTTTTTTTGATTTTGAAAATCAAATACTAACCTTTGCGTAAAACAATGAGCTGAAGTCGATCGGAACTTATTGTCCAAAAATAATTTGGAATTTTATGTTATTTTCTGAAAGTTTAAAAACATATCAAGTTATGCAACAAAATTAAACTGCTTTTAAATTTTCGATCCTTTTATCGAGGAAAGTTTAACTTTTTTTTATTACATTTCAACTGTCTTTTTTCAACTTTAGTATTATTCATGTTGTTGCTTTGTCGAAAATCATTTCTTTCTCATGCATAGTATGGTATGTTCATTTTTTCTAAAGCTTATAACTCCTTTTTCTTAATTTTTGTAGTACTTCCAAAAGATACATTTCCCTCTAGGAAATAAGAAAAAACGAAAGGAAGCTTAAAATTTTATTTAAAACTTTCTTTCATATTCAATGCTTGCAGCCATCTAAAATTACGAAAAATTCCTCACATTACAAAAAGTTTAACGACAATAAAAAGATTTTCTACTTCGTTTTGATGTCGTGATTTAAACTTTATTTTTCTTTTTAATTTTAGATGCATATTTTTGACAGAATGTATGCAAATATTTCCCTTCCTTTTTTGTTAGAATCAACTTTTACGAAAATCATTTTCACTTCCATTAATTTTCCCATACTACTTTATATCTCGCGAGCATTTTATTTAGATATTATTTTGAGGCACAGCTTAATAATACATTATCAACTTTTTTCATACTTATCAATTAAAATCGATAGACATATAAAAATCATTCACTCTTACATATATTCTTTTCATCATCAGCGATTTTCAAGCACAGAAAAATACAAAATTTATTTAAGTAGGTAGGTATTTTTTTGATAAATTTTGCATATGTTTTTGAAAAATATTTGCTGCTTACTTAATTAAATTCACATAAGCTAAGTTACAAGGATTTAGGTGATAAATTGAAATTTATAACTTTGTCTCATAAATAACTTTGAAAATAATTTTTAATACCAGATTAATATTTTATTTCAACCAAAACTAATTGGCATAATTAATAAAGAATAAAATTAAGATTTTGAATAGAATGTGAGATTAATCGGATATTTAGAGAGAGAGGAGACTATACAATTTTGTTACGGATTACATACGTTACAATGACGTCTAAAAAGCTACTTAATTTCTGAACGTTCTTTTTCAAATCTACAAAGTTTTATTAATTTTCAAATTCTTAAATTAATAATGAAATACTTCGTCAAATACGTAATGCATAAAAATATCTCCTTTTGTGTAAAGTGTTACACAATCTCTCAAATAGCAGAATGCATTGAAGTTTTCCGATGCCTGATGACAAAGTTCTCCATACTAAATTATGCTGCTCGAGTCTTAAATGAGTTTTAGTTTTTTATACATTCTTTAAAACGAGAGCTTAGGGAGTATATGACCACAATCATGTAAAAAAATTCATATTCCATCCAAAATATCAATTTAAAATTTTCCTGGTGTTTTAATAATTTTGATTAGAATTTTTTCTAAATATTTTTCAATAGTCTTTTTAATTATCAATTAATCTTGAAAAATAATTCAAGGTTAAATATGAGATAAAGTTAATCAAAGAATTCCACTGTTTTTGAGGAAGAAATTTTTAAAAGGAAGTTTTTTGTCTGAAAAGAATTTCAAAGGATCTTTTTATTTAAATTTAATTTTTTGATGTAATTTTATTGTGTGTTTTAGTAGAGAACGAGAGAAATTAAGCACTGCTCAAGATAAATTGAAAATTTTCATAAAAGCTTTTTTCCTCCATACATTAAATTCCTTCAAAAATTTCATTCCAACAATTTTAATGGATTTTTCATTTTCTAAAAAAAATCTAGCATTTCCAAACTTTATTTCACTAGTTTCAAATTAAATATCTTGTTCAGCTATGTAGCTTGGGATTTTTCAAAGATACAAATTTGAGCATACACTTTAGAAAGTAATAATAAATCGTAATAAATAAATAATTTTATATAAGAAAAGGTCAACAACATGTAAATTTCTATATTGTTTTATAATTTAAGTTTGCTTGCTAATAATTGTGCTAAAAATAATTTGTACATAGTGATAGTATTTTCAATTGATATTTTATGAAACAAAAGCCTCTTGTAATAAATAGTGTCATTGTTGCTGATTGGCTAGAACTTCTTTCGTGATCCTTATAATAATTTGGTTATTATAAATTGAATTAGGTAGTATAAAATATTTTTTGTTGCGTTTGATAGAACACTTATTTAAGAACTCAATTTTTATTTTAGTTTAGAATTTCAAAATGTATGAAAATTAAACCAGTTTAGAATGTTAAACCAATTTGGAATGCTTTAAATGCTGCTAGTTTTACGACGAACTAATGACATTTAAAATAAAGCATGCAATTGCAAAGTGCTGAATGAAAAGGCTTCTAAACCTTTAAAATATTATTTAAGGCTTTTAACCTTGACATTATGGTTTTAGAAATTATGAATACAGGATTAAAAAATATAAATTGTTTTTCTCAGTGTAAATAAGTAGTTATCGTTAAATATATCAATATCAGTTAAGTATTTATTTAAATTTAAAGTATTTATGATTAAATGTGAATGCATAAATAACAGTCAACAGTTTATTCTTTGGAATGGTGATTGAGTATTGCAAGTATAAATAAACGGTATAAAAGTCTACCATATGGGACACTATAGATCATCTGTGTATTTAAAAAAGTTATAATTTTTTCCTGAGTGTTTTGATTAGTTGTATAGCATATCGTATCTGAATGTGTTATGGCAAAATAGCAAAGTCACGTTGCATTTAGTTTAAGGATGTTAAAACTAAAGAACTAAAAGACATAGGAGTTTGCATTGCATTATGACTAATAGCTTCAAATAATCAATATTATTTCTTTATACTGAAGCTATGTGTGGTCATGAAGAATATCTTGATAATCTTGATAATGTGGTGGGGAAACTTTTGTAATATCCACGACATTTATGCTTCAAACTTATTTAACGCACCAAATTTAAAAATGTTCAAAATATCCAAAAATAAATCAAAATTTATGGCATTAGAAATTCTTACGAGAGTCAATTTTGTGTTGGAGAGTACAGTTTGAGCACCATTGCTTAAATGTGTATTTGGTAATTCTAATAAACTAAATATATTAGTCCTCAATTTTCTATAATTCTAAACTATTACCACTGTTTAAAACTGCTCAGAAAAAAATTATAATTACTATAATGGTGTCTTTGCATATGATTTTTCATAATAAAAAGCAAGCAATTTACTAATCATGATAATGAAAAAAATCAGCTACTTATTGCTTAGTTCGAAGTTACACTAAAATGATAAACTGAATATAATTGTCCTTATTTTTTAATCATCTTTAAAATGCTGTCAAACTAAAAGGCACAAAAAATCTTTTCTCATTTACGTCTTAAGTATTTATCTGACTTAAATTTCGATTCGAAATTGATTTTAATTGTTAGTTGAGCTTATTTTATAATTGCTAATTTATTTCATATCATCTAATTTTAATAGCAAAATTTTCTTTTATTTTAAAAATTTCTACTTCGTTCTTTAATAACTTTAGGATTTCTTCTTATGATGTTAAGGCTGTTTTCATAATCTCATATTTTAGTTATATTTGTCTATAATAATCCACCGAAATTATGAATTTTTAACAGAAACGTAATTTTCTTTCGTAAAAATACAAATCTTACAATTTTAGTTTAATTATTTAATATTTTTTGCAAAAAACATTCAATTAGCGAAAAAGTCTAAATTAAAAATTATGAAACTGCCTTAATTTCCTGAAGTTTTTGATAAAATCCATCTAGAACTGTAACTAATGTTAAGCAGAATCCCTTTGAGGCCGGAATAAGAGGAAATTCTGGCTTAGAAATAGCGCTACATTTTCCTATTTAATGAAACATTAAGTTGATAAATCTATTGAAAATTATTGAATTAAAAATGCATACCTTCACTAGTTGATGATTTATTAGCATCGGTGCTGTTATTTTCACTCAACTCCATCCATGATTTAATTCGATTGTAAAATTTCACGCCATTTTTACGAAAATGATCATGAATTATATCACTAAAAACTTCTGGCGGTGATACTATCATTTTTGTCATAGATTGAACTAATTTAAGGACTACCATTTCATTGTACATACGAGAGTTCTCTTTACCTTGTTGCGTGCCTGAAATTCATGTTATATCATTTAGTAATGAACATTTTTAAATGATAAATCTTATCTTACCTCTTTGTTTTTCGTAGCCAGCCTCATTATAATATGGTTCATCTACTAAAATAAGTCCTTGTAATGATACAATAACTTGCAATAAAGTGCTACTATTTGGACACCAAATTTCAGTTCCACGTCCCGACCATGTACCTAAAAGCGATACGCAAACTTTTCCATCTTCATAAAGATTCGGATTCAATCGATCTCTACAGTAGCTTATGTAATGGCACAATGGTGGAGACTTGGGATAATCATGTCCTAATTGAATGTCAAAGGCAAATAGTCCATCTTCATATGGTGTTTTGGTAGGTCCTTTAATAAGAACACTCAGTAAATCAAGACGATCTTCAAAAGTAATAATCCAAACTCCACTTGGTAGTGAATTTTTAAGTAGTTTGTGCTCTTTTTGAACAGCTTTATAAAATGAATGAGGATTTGTTGGAAGTAATACAGTCAAATGATACTTGTGTGTGCTAGGTACATGATCAATAACTTGAAAGTTATCAATACTAGATGCTTGTTCGTCTGCAACATTTGTTGAGCTACTGCTTTCAACTGTTTTCGTTACTGCATCACCATGAGTTAAGTCAAAGGATTTTACTTCATCTGGAGAAGATATATCCTCTTCCTCAAATTCACTATCAATTTTTGCAATAGATTTGGAATCCATTTCCAGTTCTACAATTTCTTTAAATGTGTCACTTGGACAATAGCGATTATTAATTTCCTGTAAGGCTTTAACTAATTGAATTTTGATAAGCGAGCATAATTTAGCGCACACAGTTATAACATAACTACTGGAATTCGGTTCCGGTGCTTCAATAATTTGTTTGGAACTTTCAGATGATCCATTGTCTAATGTGATTAAAATACCAGAATCTGTACTGTTTTTTTCAACCTCGTCACCTTTCTTTGGTGATGGTGTCTTATAAGCAGATGAAGGCGATGAGCATGTAGATAATTTTAAATTATCATCAGTTATACTTGATATATCTGATGATGTTGAATGAAATTTGCCTTGTTGTTTCCATGCTTCCGACGCAACGACTAAAAGGTTTTGTTTTTTTGTTGGAGATTCTTGGCTAGCTTGTCGTGTTGATGGCTGGAAACAAGATTTGGTGCTTTCAAAACTGCAATAACTGCTATTATCTTCATGACTATTTGAATTTGATGACGAGGATTTTGTAGCCTCTAAAAGTGAAATTTTCTTTGTTAAGGTCTTTCCAGTGTTTGATGTACTTTCTACAGCGCTTGGTACTGGATTACCACTAAATACTGCACATGGTGTTTCACCAAATAAACGATTCTTTTTCTCCAATACTCTTTCAGCAGTTGTTTGAGAGCCTCCTTTTCGAACCCTTTCAACTAATCCCATAAAATTAGATTCGTGGAAAAATGAAGTATTCATTAATCGATCAAGGTATCGACACTTTTTATAGACCATTAAAAGTTTTTTCATAACTTGCTGCGATTGCAAATTAGGATTGATTATAAATAATTCTTCTAATCTTGCCATTGCCTTTCGTGCTCGTTCTAAATTAGCTGTTAAATGTTGTGGTTGTGGCATTTCGCCAGGTTCACTAAATTCGTCTTCAGTTTGCCAACTCTCATCGGAATCGGAATCGTCACCATTTCCCCAAAAATTATTTTCCGAATCATATTGTCCTACTTCAAATAAATCCTGAGGCCAGCACATGGATACTGTGCCATCAATCCACCAGACTTTAACTCTTCCTTCTGGATAGTTATCAACAACTTGACCAGCCGTAGCGCATTGCTGTTCATTGGGAAAATTTGCAACACGTATTACAATCGTTCCCGGACGGTATTGAAAATCAGGATGATCCTTAAGGTCATAAACGCTTACTTCAGATTCACCCTTATATATTGGTGTCGGTTCATCTATATTCGTGTAAGTACTGAACCACTTAACTCTAGCAATTCGTCCTAAGTGATCAACTTTTTGAATGACACCGTAATCGCGAAAGGATGGATTAAAATTTGCCGAATCGTTGGCAGCTAAAACAAAGTCAGCCGGAAAAAATTCATGATCATCTAAGTGATGAATTGGGCACAACTCAGTCGATGGAATATCTTTTTCAATTGTACCATCTTGCCAAACTACCGTAGCCCAACTATAAACTACAAGTACTTCTGTTACTACACGATCACCAATTTGAGGAATTTTTTTATCTTTTTGATCTCTTTGTTTGTGTTTCTTTAATTTTCTAATTTTGTGCGAAAGTAATGGCGATTTCTTTGGAGATCCTTTTGGTGTTGGATTACTTGAACAAGATGATGCCGTTGTTCCACTGTCAGAAAATACTTCTTCATCTTCTTCCTCTTCTGTCTGCCATTCATCACTTTCGAGGAACTTTCGTGATTGTGGATATAATTTTGTGCGATCACATTCATTTAATTTATTTTGTACACTTTCACTTTGCTTCTCACATTCAACTAATTTAATTTTCTCAGTATCATATTGTTCTTGAGTATTCTTTGTAGCCTCGGAATTTTCTAAATTTTGATTTGTTCTGCTACTTAAAATTCGATATTTATTGCCTGAAAGGTCACAAAAAATAGTCAATATTATATATGATTGAAAATAATTAGGTCAACCTACTTTGCTCCTTTTTCCATTGCGATTTTCTAACTATGACGTCGCTTTCGGCAACATTGAGATAATTTTTATCGTTGATTTGTAACATGCAACTTTCAAATAAATTAAGTCTTTTTATTTTCTTTAGATCCTCGCCTGAGACGTAGCTTTTTGGAATGCATGATTCATCTGAGCTAGTATTTTCTTCACATGATGCCTTACATTGCCAATGAACGTAAACACCTTCAAGTTCTACAGATTGAACTGTAAACTTACGTTCAGCTAGATGCTTACGACTTGTCTTCATGTCAGGCGTTTGGATTATCCATTTTGCTTTATCAAGTTCCTTCACTGGACTAATCAACTGCTGTCCAACGTAAAATAAATCACTAGAAAATACGGTTCGATTGTTTTTTAGATCTTTAAATGGAAAGTATTCAAGGTCTGGGCGGATCTCTAATACTGAACCGCAAGATGATCTAAAAATTAAAGAAATTATTAAAATATAATTATACGCTTCAAATTATTTTTTTGTTACCTTAATGTTAACTTTTCATCTATATTTCTTGTGCTTCCCACCCAGCCATTTAAGCATACTGCATTGTCTCTAGGAATTAAAGTTAGTGGCACAAGTCTTTCTGATAATACATCTTTAAAAATATATCTAGAATTTCCTATAATTTTCAGATCAGCTTTAACACGTATTTCACGACAATAGCCTCTTTGTGTGTCACTTTCTGTCATTCGCCGTACAACATCCCCCGGCATTAAAGTTCTATCTGCTAATCCAACCTAAAAAATGAGTAAAAATTTTTGTCCATACTACGATACATTTTAGTGTCCATTATAAAAAGGATAGAAATCTTATCTCTTCACATATCCTTGTTATATAACGAAAAATTATTTTCTTTGTGGGAAAAAAATGATTGAATATGAAATTTGCTTACATTTTTCTCTAAAATGATTTCATCCTTTCCTTCAGGATACCACACAACCTAAACATTTCCGGCAGAGAAAAGGAAATTCTTGTTAATCAGATTTTTTTCATTTTCCATACAAGTTAAAAATTTCTCACCCTTAGCTCTCCTTTTCGTAAAAATTTTTCATTTTCTGTATGATTTTCATATTCCCCATCACTTGGAACCTATGTAAAGTAACAAATAATGCAATATTAAGAGATTTTCTCATCAGTTTTATCGATAACAAATCAAATTTATCGACATTACATGAAAAATTATTAAGTCGATGGAAATTGATTTCCTAGAAAATTTTTTGTCATAACTTACCTCATTCTCGACAACTAAACCAAATTTTACACTTCCTTTCTTATCAATAGTAAAAACTTGATCTTCATAAAAGTATTGATTCATTTGCTTAAATTATTTTGAGACTATTTTAAAATTAAATACTTAAAACGTTCAACTTTCGATTTTCATCAATTTTTATTGTTGTTGCTGTTGTTGCTGTACGTCAAATGTAAACATTTCTGTGTTTTTCAATAAACGACTAAGCCTACTTTTTTTCTGCGTCTTAATGTTTTTTGTATTTTCGTGATAAATATCGATTGACATGCAGTAATGGATGCAGATTCCTTAAGTTATGACAATATACTTTGTTCAGGTAAAATATCAGTTTCCAGAAATTCTTAGAAATAATAAAATTTTACAAAAATACATTGACTACTAAGCAAAAATATTATTTTTCAAAAAGAATGATAATTCATCCACAAAAATCAATTTAACTGACAGATTGTCATGTGCTAGTTTTCAAAATGTATTTTCAACATTTCATTCATAAGTTTGTATTAAAATTTCATTAAAATTTTAACTTTTAATTATTAAGGATACAATAAATCAAGGGGTAGAAAATTTAAGTACTTTAAGGAGTAAAAAATTTAAAAATTTGAAAACCGTTACAGTAAATCAATTCAATTCGTTTAAAAACTTTTCTAACGAATCTTAGAATTTTGAGGCTTTTAAAAATGTTCTTTCAGTTCATTGTAATACTCTTCTCCGAATGCATCTTCATCATCCTCAAAAAAGTCGATAACGTTTTTCCTTGATGACTCATTAAAACCTGACCATGGAGGACTTTTTGCTGTCGGTGCAAAAATATCACCTGAATATCTATAAATTTAATGATTTAATTGTAATTATTCATAAGATTGATTATCTGATTCCTTACATCAGTCTGAATTCTCTAGGTCCCATTATAAGATCATCGGGTAAATCCTTTGGGACTCGACGTGATCTACAGTCGTGAGCATTATTTTGTGTGAAATTTTCAGAAAATGATGACAAGAAGAAGTATGGACCTGAAATAAACAAAATGTGTCAGTCCAGTAGGATCAACAAAAATATTCAATTATTACATAGTCCATGGGAGCCATAAGGAAAAGGACCAGCTCCATTTTGTTTATGTCCACAAACACCCATCCGCCAATCTTGATGGCAATTGTAAACTTTTGTTCCATAAGTATTGCTTGTATGAATACATTGCACAAAGTTTGCTGATGTTTTCGGATCTAGTCTATATATAGGATCAAATCCTGGACCAGCCGGGTCACATGCTTTACAAAAGAACATACTATTATTATTAAAAACTAAACTTTTATTTTACGCTCACCATAAATTTTATCAACTTTTGATGCTTCTGAATTTGCAATGAGCGCACCTGCTTTTGTAACTAAACGAGCACCAAACGAGAAACCAAAAAGCACAACATTTTGTGGTACAGAAATTTTTAAAATTTTTTCACTCAATAAATTGGCAATTGCATTGAAATGTGGTGTTAACACAAAATAACCTCCTGATGAATAAAACGAGTAATCCATAAAAAATACACAATTTCCACGGAGCTTCAAAAACTCATTAATCATTGGTCTGACCCAAGGCCTGTCAATGGATTCTAACCATCCATGAACAACAAATGTTGTGTTTCCTCGAGGATCACAGTTGAATGTTTCCAAAGAATCATTAATATAGGTTATCGTACCGTTCGGGTAGCTTAAATGGTTTATAAAATAGGAAATAAGAATATTAATGACGTGATATCTAAACTTATGACTGATTCTTTTTTAGACAGTATAGATCTGATATATTTAAAAATTAAAACAGCAATCACCTATCAGAAAAGGCACTAAAAATTATATTTTCTCTATATCTACTCAAATTGTCTGACAACACAAAACTAATCGCACAAAAAGGCACACAATATCTAAATATTTCCATGATGTTGATGGTTCAAAAGTTCTTGAAATACTAAAAAATTCTGCCAGACATACAGTTAGCTTAAATAAGCAGCAACCTAAAAGAAAGAAAAAGAAATTATCAAATAATTTATTCGTTTGCATAATATTTCAATTAAAAACGACTATTATGTCTAAAATTGAATATTTCAGATACAACTTGTTCTTTTTGTTTTACATGATGATAAGAGTTGTTATACATGAGACCAAGTTTGACTGAATAGTAAACGCATTTCATTAAACTAAATGCACATGCATATTAATATCATAATTCATTTGGAAATGGGGTTTTTCAAGTTCCCGCATAATAACAAGATTGAATTGGTCAGAAGTGTAGTCAGGAAAGAGTTTTAAGCGCCAGACTCAGGAATTGAATAGAATTTCTTGGGTAATTTCTTGTGAAAGAATCTGCTAAATTCAAACAATTACAACCTCAACCTAGAAAAATTCCCGACTTCATCTCTGGAATGTGCTGGAAGCAGCCTATAAAGTGCGAAAAAGTTGTAAGTTCAGAAATGTTTTATCATATTTTGTTTTTACTGATTTTAAGCTAACGGTTCGTAAATATTTTACATTTCTGTGTTCAATACTTTCGAAATATTGTCATGACCTTTTATAGATAACAAAAAAAAATATCACAAATCACAAACCTCTAAAATAAATTTTTTGTGTAAAAATTATACCGAAATTCATGAATGGTTTGATTTTTGCCACCTATATTCGGATATTGATTAATATTGTTTGTATTTTAAATCATTAGCACAGCATGGTTTATTGGCGTTCGTAGTTTAGTATGACCATATATGAACGGTTGTATAGTTTTGCACCTATTTATTACAAATTTTTGTCAGCTTCAAAAAGCTAAAAACTAAAAATTAGAATTTTGAACAGAGGTGTAGTCAGAAATTTTTCATGGCTATTCAGATTTTAGTTTCTCTTCTCATGGCTATAACCATGAAGTTACTGAAATGTTCCTATCAACGCAAAAATTGCCTTATCATTATTTCACCTTGTAAACTTTGTTATATTGCAGTCTTTGATAACCTTTTTTGAGCCACGGTACATTCAATATTCAATAACTAATATAGTAAATCTATTCAATAGGGACAATTATTGATCAAAATGGTTGTATCCGATCTTAAAACTCAAAAAATTATCTAAGATTTGGAATTTTAGATATTTTTATACTTTTTCTAAGCATTAATAGTAACTTAACAGTGAATGTATGTACAGTGTATTGAGATACAGCAAAAATTTCGTAATTTTCAAAAAATTTGCTGATGTCGGCGAAAGCTTCACAGGGACCATCTGCGAAAAAAGGGATCCAGGCGGAATGTGACAATTTGCTTAAGTCATCGATAGAAGATGGTAATCAAAAAGAGGGTCCACCTGAGGAAGGTGAGTTGATGATAAACGACAATACAGAGCTTTACTCAATACTGTTCATTCGTCAAGATAAAAGAAAGCCTGAAATAAAATTTTTCAGATACTCATAAATTTTATGAATGCATAATCCAAGAAGATTGTCAAATATGAATATCGTGATGTAGGATTGGTTTGAGGTAAAAAGTCTTCATTTACTTGCATAAATCCAAAACGATAAATTTATTTTTACTTGAACTTTTCTATCTTCTTATTCTATTTCCTGAAGATTCAATAAATTTTTCTCCATTGAAATCATTGATTTATGAAAACTGCTGTAGCATTTTACACAAGAATAAAAAGTAGGAAAGTCAAGAAAATAAAAGTAAAAAAGAGGAAGAAGGAAGGAAAAAAAACCTTTCCAGAATATTAAATTTGATTACCAATTTCTAATGGATAAATTTGATAAATTTTTAGTCTCGAGAGTCTTTTAAGTTATCTGTGATTTGATTTTCAATTTGTGCTTTGGTGGAAGAAATTGATATATTTCTTCTCAATATACAGAAGGGGATCTTTAGGAGGAGAAGGGCGCATAATGGAGCAAAGATATAAAAAAAAATCATGTATGAAAGAAATCATCCAATACTTTTTCAATAAATTCTCGTTTCATTTTTCTTCCTTTTAAATTGATATCATCTCGGTATTTTTATTGATGGAAGTCGATATCTCTACATGAACAGTAAAATGAAAAATTGATGATAATAGATGGGTCGTTTTTATCGTAAATTACCTTCGTGACCGCCTTTTAATGTCTCTTTGATTCATTCATTTAATCGCTTCCTTCTTAGTTTCTTAGATATTTTACTCTCAATTTCCTCCTTGTTTTCAATTGAAAAATACTATGACAACTTTAGATTGTATAGACATGTCTCAAATGAAGTTCATTAGCAAATTCAAGAAATGATGATGATGAGTTCATTAATTTGATAAAATAATATCATCGAGGGTGTAAATTTCCACAATGAGTAGAAGTTCCTTTGCAAATGATGTACATAATAAAATGAGATTTTTAGACCCTCATCGAAACTTCAAATTGAGCCGACCCCAGGGACTTGAAAAATCTGTTCATCAATTTCCAAACCCTGAAAGACAATGAGCATGCTTTCCTCAATGAGCTTGCTCTTGAGTATACTCAATCAATACAATGGAGCAGTGATGACCAACTTTTTATTTTTTGTGGTACATCCTGATAGTAAGCCTCACATGGTTTACGGTTCAAGACATTTTCAAAACATTTTGAGAGCTTATTAGTTTGACACGGCACACAGGTTGCCCACCACTGCAGTAGAACATGCTCAATTTTGCGAGCATACTCATTAGCATGTTCTATGTTTGTTTAGGAAATTCTTACCTCATTCATGAACAGCCCCCAAATGAGAAACGATGAAAAATGTCATTAATAATTTCCTCATTTACTCAGTATAAGAAGTAAAAATTTATATTGAAATTTTGAATGAAATAAAACTTTTTAAGATCAAATCAAGAAGTTATGCTACTAGGAATCTGAAAAGTAACATCTTGAATAAAAGTCAAACAGTAAAAGGAATTTTTCCGTAACATTTATGAGAATAGGATGAGAAAGTTGTTGCAGTTAATTTAATGCTTTATGCTCTCGACATTTACAGATTTATTTGTAATGTTCTCCTCATACAAACGAACCGGCTGAAACGAATGCTTACTCTTATGCTCTGTGTGTGAATGGTTGTGAGAAATGATACAAATGAATGAGAATTACAAGGAGAGATAATTAATATCGTCCATAGTAAGTTCATAATGAAATCTAAGTGAGTCAGTAAGTAACTAGCTACATTTCTCTTGTTTTTTACATCGCCCTTTATTCGTTTGAATGAACGAATGTTTGTAAGTATGGATATACATTATTGTTGAAATGAATATCCGTAGTAAATTAACACTTCATTCAACTGGAAATCTCTGTCAAGAGTATAAATAATTGCTTCTTTTGCAAATGGATGAAAACTAAAAAGATAAATTGCGGGCATAAAGAAGAAATTTTTCTGTTTGGAGCTTAATCTCGGCAATATTTTATTTTCCTTTATATTCCTATCAATTCCTTTTATTTCAATTTTCCTACAATCACTTTCTATTTTCATTCAATTTACATCATTACAATGCCTAGCGATGAGAACCTTTTGATCCTTTAAATTTCTCATAAAAATCTTGTTAAGCCTGATTTTTTGTTGACTTTTATTGCTGTTGATTTAATTTTGATTAAAGACAATTTGTTCTATTTTCATTTTTATTGAAATGCTTGATATTTTTAGAAAAGAATCATAAAGTTATTTCTACTATTGACGTCACTGAAGCACACTGTATGTCTCGGGTTCATTTAGCAATTCCAAACTGTATGTCGCGGGAATTTCTAAATGAAGTTAATCCTTTTGGTTTATAATCTAATCACTTTTTTCAGGAAATAATTGACCAAATCCTCGATGACAGGTTCCTTTTGAGTATCTATGTACCCATGAAGCACAATTGCCGGTCATTAGGAAGCCACAAAGAATTCGGAGTGTTTGGAATCTGACGAAATCCTTAATGAATCCTTCCCGTCCTTTGTGTCGCTCGGTTTAGATTTTGCAAATAAAACCAACATTTCCTTTAAATTCAAACTTCAACTCCATGCTTCGCCTTCAGTTCTTTATTCATAACATTTCCTTTGTAAATCTATCCACAAACAACTATCGGATACAATGACCAATCATTTTAAAATCGAATGAAAAATGAAACTTATTTTCTAAATCTACATAAATAAATAAAGGCAATCAAATATAAATATCGATACAAAAAGGAGCGGTCATGACTCATTCAAATGTTTATCTGTTCTAGATTTAAGCCAAAAGGAAAGGAATAAAAAAAAATTTATATTTAAATATATTACATAATATGATTAGATTTAAGGAAATATCATCACATTATTACCATTATCATTGTGTGAATAAGCAAACAAGTTCTCATGTAAGGAAAAGAGCAACCGAAAAAAAGTGGAAGGATAATCTTGTGTTTTTACGCATACATCCACATATAAAAACATTTTAGCTACAAAAAGGATACAGAAAAGAATTTTTATAGCGCTTCAACATTTTTGTTGAAAGGAAAATGCATGAGTAAGCACATAATTTTTATTATTGAGAAATTTTCCTTACTTCCTCTGATGATATTTTCACTTCTTGTATAATATCATTAGAAAAGGTCTCGCTTGCCTTCCTCATTTTTCATAAATTATTATAATATAATGTAGTTTACACCTTTCTTCCTTTCTTTCGCGCACTTTTGTCTTCTATCATTCATGATTTTATGACTCCACGTCTTATTCGCCTTTGCCGCTGTCGGTTTCAGTGGGAAAAAAGCAAAAACTTTGACTTTGCAGAAAAAAGAAGAAAGTAAGACCGTGACAATAATGATCAGTTTTATTATGCTATGCTAGATTTACTTGATGGATGTCACAGATGATTTTTATGATAAATTGCTTGGAACATTTTAATAAATTTTCGCATTGTAGTATTCTTCCCGAACAGCACAACGTGTTCGCTAGAGTATCGCTATGAAGTTATGTGGCATTGACACCATGACGACTGATATTGACCAATTTAAACTGCAAAAATGCAGTTCACAGCATTGTGCCGCTCGGGACTCTTTCATTGTGTAGACTTTCCACGTTAAAATAAGCATGCATGTCTTTATGATGAGCAATGAAAAATAACAATATTGTATGGATGCACATAAAAAATGTGTAAATTGAAAAAGGTATACCAAGCAATAATAACTGACAATGATGTTGATGATGATTATGCCTCTTTACATATAAAAAATTTCCTGCAACAAATGACAAAAGTATGGATTAAAGTGTATTTTAATGTGAGGTGTTAGCTTAAAGCTTGCGTTATTTATCTCTGGTATTATATGTATGATATGTTATGATAAATGCACTTCTTTATGCTTAGCAAATTTACATAACCATACTGCCATATTTTTTCAGGATAGCTTGATGTGATATCTAGCTATTTAAGTTTATGGTACATGTATAGAGATTTATGTAAATGTGGGAAAATTTAAAGGTGTACAAATGTTTTATTTATGATCGTTTTATTCAAGCATGAGGACCGCTTACATATGAAAATAGGGATAAATTATTGAGATGAAAAATATACAAAATATTTCCTACTTAAGGAATCCTTGAAACATTCAAGACATTTATGTTGAGAACGAGTGTATGAAATATATTTTCTCGTGATGTCTTTTTGTTTAACTTTCTTGTGAAACTCTTATTTGATTGACTCTAACATTATTCAGTACAATAGCTACAGTGAGTTGCATATTTTAAATTGTCATTGAATCTTGGAGCACCAAAGTGTTTTGAATAGCAAAACTATTGGTGATGACAGTTAAACTTGAAATATTTTCAATATCTTAAAGGAGCACATGAGTGTTTTGAAGCCAAAACTTCTTTATTTGAACGTTTTATTAAGAATTTTTATTACAAACTTTGTCTACACAATCTAATGGTAAAATAAATCTTTCCTAAGTTTCAAAAACAATTAATTCTCCATTCTGATAAATTGTGAGGTAAATAGAATGAATAGACCTTTCTTTACACCTTCTAATCGACAACCTTTACGAACTCTCAAACAAATATATTGACGAAGAACTTTTATTCATGTAAAGGTTGGATTCAGAATTGGAAAATGTTTTTGAAGATTAAATGTTCATTAGAAAATAGAATGTTGTCACGAATTATTTCTGTAGTTCCTTTCTTCCTTTAAAATTTAGTTTTATAAACCTTAGTTGACTCCACCCTAACTTACTTACATCGCTGGTCATACAGATGAGCTTTAATCAATGGTCCCTCTCAGTTGACATCTAAAATTGGATCTGTCGATGGACAATATCTATCAATATCAAAGACTTCATTGTGTCTACAATCAGCATCAGTTAATAATACCTCACCGACACAAATGAAGAAGGTTCCGCTAAAGCTCTCATTTAAGCACGAAATAGAAGTCGCTGTTAATAATAGAGTTATAGTATATCTTTAACAGCTACTCGAAAGAACATTTTTAGTTCTGTCGCTCGAGCTAGTGACAAAAAATAATTAATTGTCATTTGTGAAAAATCCTATTACTCAACTCTGAACCAAAACAATCAGTGTGAGAAGATTTCCTTCCTTTAACCCGAAAATTTTTTATTCAAACGCCTACAGCTATTTCTTGTACTATCATAATCGTGTTAAATCCTACCTGACGTCGAGTGATAAACTTAGGGAAACTTTAATCTACAATTTTATCTAGCATAATTAATTATAAAATCTTTTTTTTTCATTACCTGGGTGCCTTGAAGACATTCCTTTATCTCTTTTTCGCCGAATAATTTAAAGTGATTTATGAGTCATAAAAAAGACTATGGTAAGGAAATGAATTAAAACTATTTTCATGAGACAAGTCTTGTTCTATATTCAACGAAAAAATGTTCATCAATTTTATGTAAAGCTCCGTTTTTTATGAGAAAGTTTGGCTGATTGATCACTTTGGTGCTTTATACATTTTTAAGGTTTTCACCCGAATAGCACAAATCGGTTAGTCGATTAGCAATCTGGCCTAAGACTAGTGCGACTCTGACTTGATTCCGGATTTGGTTTAAAATCAACATCATGCTAGAGTCACGTCAGGTTAAAACTCATTTGGCATTGGCAGAGGGTAATCAACAATTGGACCTGCTTTAGACACCAACTAAGAGATACTATACATTAAAGTTGATCTGCATAGACTGTGCAGTAGATTGAATATTTTTAATTAGTTTCAAGAAGTATACTATATCCCAAATTCAGCACTAGGCTGGTGTGACTCTGAAGTGGTGCTGGATTTAAACAGATCACGATTGTTGCTAATTTAATCGATTAATCAAGTTGGGCTGTTCGAGTATAATCATTCATAAATGCTTTAAATATCACTTCCATTACCTGCATCCTCACTCGTCAAGTCTATGACGATATCAGAAACTTTTTTTTATTTTTTATTCTGTAAATATTTTTAAGACTACAAAAGCATAACAAAATAAGTAAAAGTTCTTCATTCTTTATATTTTATACTCTCATCTTCTCAGTATCTCTGTCGCATTTAATTAAATTAATGGACCTTCGCTGAGCTGAAAAAATTTACCAAATGCATTAAGCATATTGAAAATTTTTCTCCTTGTGTTTTTTTTTTTTTTTTGTTGTATCCTACGTCCTCGACAGAATAAAGCGAAAGATGTCAACATCGAAAAGAAAGAAGGAAAAAAAAAATGAAGGAACGCATTGGCAGAAATGGGAAACATTGTTAAGTCTTGTTGTTGTTTATCAACATCAATATATCAAGCCACATGATGGATTTCTTTTTTCTCACAATGAATAATGCTGTACATATAAAGAGATAACTTGCTTTTTAATGAAAATAACAATAAAACAGAAGCATAAAACGGAAACTAGATACAGAAAATTTGTGAATGGAAAACTTTTGTTTATTTTAAACCGAAATAAAAATTCAAGGAAAACATAAAATAAAAGTTTCAGCTTCTTTAAAAATACTCAGCAGAAGGATAAAGGAAAAGAGAGAAAATATTGAGGAAATGTTTGTTGAAAAGTCGTAAAGAAAATTGCTGAGATTCAGTAAGTATGGATTTGGATGAAATTAAAGTCATTTTAAAATCGATTTGACAAAACGGGTGAATTAAGAAGGAGAATGGCGAAAAAAGTTTAATTGTTTCGACAACTTATGAGACATTTCGAATAACTTTATCGGTTTAGGTATTAAACTTCATATCATAAGTATTGATTTTTTAAGCATTAAGTATTAATATTTAAGAATTTTTCACCAGTTGTTATTTTTTGTAAAATTCCCTAATGAATCGTACACAAATGTCCATTAAAAAATTCACCAAGCCAGCTTCAAACAAAAGCTTATTTTATTTGAACACGTACCGGTCCCGTCAATCTACTAAAGCCACTCGGGAACCTACAAGAGAAACAGTTCAATTTGCTCACAAGCCACCAATAATGCAAACTGAAGTTAGAGCGCATTTTATCGAAAATTGTACTGACGAAATCTATTGTACGCCAACTTTAGATTGCATTGCTATCTATCTTTTTAAGTGGGAATGCTTTTTAAGTTTTTGATCATTGTTCATCCACTAAAATCAATCTTTATAGGGAAACGTTCGGAAATTACGAGCGCTAAATGTCGTTTTCACCCCCATCATAATGCTTTGCTATAAAATCATGAACTAAACCCAAACAGATGATGATCATGCTTTCGAAAGCTTGCTTACCTTAAATACACTAGATGAGCATGTCCATTAACGCTACTTTCAACTTACTCTGCTCTGGAGAGTATCTTTTTGCATGCTAGGAAAAACCTGGACTTCGTAACAAAATTGCAAACTAATAAACGTAATTTGGACAGTCTGATATTATACAAGTATCCCCATTGAGATCATTACACAAAGTATTTAACAAAAAAGGACGAAAATTCTTTTATAAGAAAAATAATTCTTTAAAAAAGGATACTGAATCTAATTGCGAGGCCTTATTGGATTGAATTAGATTTGATATTTCCTTCTTTTTAGCTCGTATTGCCATTGTTAGAAGTTATTTACTTTATTAAGTTGCTATTCCTCCGTCCACACGAATGGTTTTATACAAAAGAAGAAGAAATTTTTTTTTATCCCCATTTGTTGCCATTTCTAATTTTATAATAAAAATTGTAATTAAAGTTTTTCATACAAATAGAAAAGGATATTGGATTATATTTGAAAAAAGGAATTGACTGAGATTACAACAATAACTTATCGTCATTTGTTGAGCACCAGTTCATGTTTAAATTTCATTCCATTGTGCTTCAAACAAAATTCCTTCCGGTCGTGGGGTTGTGTCTGCTGTTACCTAAAATTGCATTTTCACATTTGACTGTCTGTGAGCTGTTTTTTTTTTTCCCCTTTTGAGGATTTTTCTTTTGTCAATTTTGTGTATTAATGATTAAATCTTTTAAAATAGTTGAAAGTCATTTTCATAAGTAGATTTGACAAGGAATAAACAATGTGGATTAACACACCAAACATTCAAGGAAATTATAAAATTTAAGGGAACTTAAAACCTCAAAAAATCTCTTTTTATTTTCTTCATTTCACCATCTTTTGTGTGTTTTTTTTATTCCAAGCACGTTAAAATTGTTTGAGTCATTATTGCGGTCGGTGTTAAGTGGCAGAAGGAAGCAACAAAAACGCGGCAAGATAATTCTTTCGTATCCGTTTTAGTGCAGCCCTGTAGAAAATATAAATAAACAAAAATAAAATACTTTAAAGGGAACAATGAATAATTTGAGCACACAAAGTTTTGATTAAAGCACTTGCGGCATGCCGCTTCTTATTTCTGTTGCTTTGCTTGTTCGCTTGAAAAATATTTGCTCATACTTTTCATCCATTTCACTCTCATACTCCCTTTTCCTGTCAATTTTCATTAAATAAATGGTAGCGATGAGGGAAAGCATTGCTTCTCATTTAATGTATAGATTTACACATACTTACGAATATAGATTTGTGTGTAGGATGACTTTGTGGACAATGACAACTCTGATTGACGTTATGGGGATTTTCATAGTTCATTAAAGCACTGCTTATTATGGGATCACATTATGGCTTTTCGTGATGATTCCTATATATCATATTATTAAATACGTGCGTCGTCTCATGATGATTCTTACGTATCACGTAATCATGATGATGGAAATAATGAACAAAACTTTCCTTATAAATATGACCATTCAAACGTTCTCTATTAATAGTAATCGGTTTTCGGCCGGACATTTGAAAAAGTAAATTATTTTGTGAATTCTTGTGTATGTTATGTGACCATACCTGAAATTATATTTTATTTCTATGGAAAAATGATCAATTTACTGTTTATTAATTTCTGTAGGTGCTTCACAAAATAGAATTGAGTGAATTTTGGTCATCATGGTTGATATCTGTAATATGATTTTAAGCAGTAATATGACTTAAGCAGATTCACCCACCAACGTATTTTTCTGTCGAAAAAGGTAGCACGTGTGAAAGATTTACCTTAAATAGGCAGATTTTCTTAGATTCCGAGTCTGCCTAAACGCATGCAGCTAAGTTAACAACCTTTAGGTAGCAATGTTTATCCATGTTTTAAAAATATCCAGAAGATATTTGCTGATTTTAAGCATGTTTTTATTTAAAATTTTATTCCTAGAACAAAGTTAGAACAAAGAAGTAATGAAGGCATTTATTAAATTCTGTCCATAACACGCAATCAGCCTACACAAAATAAATCTCTAGAGAAAATAAGGGAATAAAAAATATTAGGACCGTAAAAATCAGGCATACGAGCAATCAGCCCACTTACAAATTAATCAGGACAACTGAAGTTTACGAGAAAATAATCAAATTCCACAAACAATACTAATTGCGAACTATTTATCTTTAATTAAACTTTATCTGTTTTTCCAATGTATTATGACACTTTTGAAGTGTATATTGTTGGATCTAAAATGATTAAAGACTAAATCATGATGATGAAAGGAATAAAGAAATATGAGAGAAAATTCCATGATTGTTATTGTACCACATTTCAGTGTGTATACCTTTTTAAAAATAATGAGATATTTTACTTTATTTAATTTTTTTTTTCAGCTCCGTCTACGTCTATCTCACCCTCATATCGCTCTTTTTCCGCTACTCATAAATCGAATAAATTACCATCCAGCAACAGAGGAGAAAAAGAAAATCAAATTTTTAGACAATTTCTATCTGTTTCTCATAGAATATTTTTTTGTATACACAAGAAAGGAAATTTTCCTGCTATAAAAATTCAAGGGGACTGCTAATGGCAACAATCATCATAATGGTGATGGTGTTTTGTGAAATTTATAGGGTCATTAGGAATTGCAGTTTTTTTTTTGTGTGTGTTGTTGTTCACCAAAATAAATTAAATTTATGAGAGAATTGAAAATCATAATTTAAAAATTTATACTTTTTTTTTCTTAAAATGCAATTAATAATCAATTTACAACATATTCATGCTGGCACCCCTCGGCTAAAAATGTTTCAAAAACAAACAATAAACAAGAATCTTTCGCTCCCTCAAGTGGCTTCCTTCTACTTTGTTCTTCACAGCTCATCTCATGATATTTATGTGTACAAATGAAAGGCTATATTTATATATATAATAGACGATGAGAAAACCCAAGAGTAATTCTATGGCACAATGAAGGAAAACGAGAAGAGAAAGGTTTTTGAATCTACTCAAGAACTCAAATTAAAATATAATGAAAGCATCTCCATTGAATTATAATTTGATTTGTAGAAAGCAGCTCTAGGGTCGCCGTCTCTACATATTTTCAAATATAATTTTAACAACAAAGCGAGCACAGGAAAATTCATTTCAATATAGCATTAAGATCTCTTCCTCGCTGTTTTAAGGGGTTGAGAATATTTAAAACTGTGGTATATTGAAAAATTTATATTACTTTGTACCTGTCTTAATGCTTGGTTTATTTTTTGATGGTTAACAACCAACTTTCATTAGTATTAAGATTTTCATACTTTCTCTTTACGAAATTGAGTGCTTTATAGTTGAGAAAATAATAATAATGTTCAATGCCTTCGTTTTAAGATTTTAAATGTTCTGAAATCTCATAACAGCAGGTTCAAGCACGTGTATATTGAAATGATACTTTACATGATGTACATTATTCATGCTCTGTATACTATAATTTTTTCAAATTAGCAAATATAAAAAATCACAGCAGGAAAACCCTTTGATCTTTAAAATTATGGGTTATAGCACATGATCAAAGCATTACACCCCTAGAACACAACCCTAATTAATGTATAAGTTCAAAATACCCGCATTAATTGTCTACAATTTAATTTTTTCAAAAAAATAAAAAGTTTAATTCCATCTAAACAAAATTCAATAAACTTTGCCTCTTTTACATTTAAATATTTTCTTTCATGATGTCATCCACTCTCATTTCCATTTCATGTATCAACGATAAGACTCGTAGGTGAAGCAGCTGAAATGAAAATAATTAATGATATAATTAAATGAGACTTTTGGCGCTTAAGACTTCTTTTTCTCACATTGTTACGAAAAATTTTAGCTCTTAATGGACTTTTTTTTATGTGTACTTTCCCTCATTATCTCCTGTAAGATGGCAAATGTGCGATATGACTATGTATTTTACTTTATAGTTAAAAGCATTTTATATTCTATGTTTCGTGGATAATTTATGTCGTAATATAATTTCTCTACTTTTATATTTTTTCCATATCACCTTTTCATGAATGCGACAGGAACTTCTTTTATTTCTTTCTTGATATTTTCAATAAAATAGGTGAATGTGAATAGAATGTTGGTGATGTGGGGGATATATAAAGATGAATGCGAATTGCGTATGACATACAATTTGCAAATATTTGTGCAAAGTATGATAGGCCTCCATTTCAATATATTTATTTTTTCGTCATTGTTCCTTTATAGGAAAAGTGAAGAGAAAAGAATAAAAGGGCCATAAATCTATTCGACAATTACGATATGGAAAAAGGCGAGAGAAAATTTTTCACCAACTTTTTAACACAAAGCCTCATAAATAACATTCGCAATCAAAAAGCATTGAGGCAAAGCATAATTTTTGCTCCGGTGTTTTTCATAACTTTTTTTCTTTGAATTATTGCCATTTGGGGACCAAAGAGTAAACGACACATATTTTCAAATACAATCGCACACTTTCTTCAAGGTACACACTTTTACAAGAACAACAAAAAAAGAAAAATTTTAAATAAAAATAATCTAAGGGGAGAAAAGTGTGCGGAAATAAAGAAAGGAATACTCGAATGAAAATGATTTACCTCAAACTGCGTAAATTTCAACCTTTCACCATTAATTTCTTTTATTTGTGCGTCGTGTGTTTAACAACAATACCCCTACGCATAAAGCGCTCGTATATATTTCACTTTCTGATTTTCATGGAAAATTTCTCCTCTTTTTCATACTTTTTTTTGTTAGCAAACATAACAAACATAAGGAAAGAGAGGAAATTAAATATCAGCAGAATAAAAATTCCAAAAACCTCAAAATTTTTCTATGCGTAATTTTCTTGTGCTGTTGTATTTCGCTATGTTATCTCCTCATACGAAATGAGACATCGAAGTTTTCTTCTACTTTTTACCTCCTTCTAAAAAAATTTATTTAAATTTTTCTACTTATTTCTTCTTGATAAGAAATTTCTTCCTTTACATTTTTTTTCTTCTGAGTGATAAGAAACAAAAAACGGGGAAAAATAAATTGCCATGGGGTAGTTAATGAACTTTATGGTGGAGCAAAGTTTGTATTTTTTATTTCATTCCTTCCTTTGAAGCTTTTGAAGTTAACTATACAAAATAATCTGTATTCCTTTTTAAAGGAAATGTATAAGCTTTGTAGTTAAAAATAGTCTTTACAAAGTGCTTATCCTGGGAATAAGGGAAGCTTCTTGTATCTCTATTAAGATATATATTTTACTTTAATCTCAAAAAGCTGGATCTTTTGTCATAGGAAAACATTAAAATTGGAGGAAATTGTTTTTTGTCAAAGCTAAATTGGTGAACAGGCTTCCCAAGTGGACAAAAATATCTTAGAATTAAGTATTGACTGGAAATTGACTTGCCCTTAACTAGTTATAACGAATTTTTGTCCAGTTGGACTTGTTTGTAACTCAAATTAATAAGTTCAAAATCTTCAACAAATTCTTGAGATCATTCCGAACAGACAATGAGCATACTCACTTAAATGAGCGTGATATGACTTATCAAGCTCATTATTCATGAGAATGCTTTATGCGTGATCGGTACAAATCCTTCCAAAAAACCTATGAACAATTTTGTACTTAGTAGATTAATTTCGGACTATGACGTAGCCAGAAGACTATCGAGGAAGCAAAATGCCTGGAATTTTTATTCCCAGGATTAAAATGCACTGCGTCCCGATATTGAAAATCCTAGTTAAGACTTCAATACCTAACAAACACCTTCAAAAACCTTCAACCAACCACCTTCATTATGAATTTTATAAATCCGATTATTTGAGGTGCGTAGGTGTATGTTATAATCTTTATTATCAAATGAACACATTGACACAACAACAGCTGAAAAAGATCAAACGTATTTGAATTCAATAAAGTCTATGTATGTAGGTGTGTATACTCTATCACAGATTTGTGTGAAAAGGTTATGATTTTGTGGAGGACTTAAGAGTGAGTATTGTGAAAATAATTCGGAGTGTTAATCTCTATTATTTAAATTAAAGTGCTTCAGTGGCATAATGATTTGTTATTCAATTGCTTCATAACGTTTGACGTATTTGACGCTTTTTGTCTGATTATGTGTACTTGAGATGAAACTCATAGCTTTTATTGCAGACTGGAGGTTGAATAATATCATTCTAGAAGTGTTCTATTCTGACTAGATCTATTTTTGAGTGGAAATTTGGCGAACTTTTATTTGTTAATATGTCATTAGCATGAAAAAGTTTCTCTTGCAGAATCACGGACCTATGACCACTTTGTCTGTATCACATTAATTAGACACCAAAGTGCGACACCATTCCGCCACAAAACCTCCCCGACTCACACTTGTATTGCATATGAATAGCGAAAATTGAAGCTTTACTCTCTTTAACTTCAAGCTTGTGTTTTTAAACATCTGATTTTGGTATATTATGTCAAACAATAAACAAAATTTCGTAAATGTATTAAATTTTACAAACAGCAAAGAGACAAAAATGCGTAACGTATCGCAACAATGTACGAGAAAGTTTAGTAAACACCATATTTTAATGAAATTTCCATGTTTGTTCATCACATATTTATTTCATTTAATCAAGGCTATGTTTATATTCTTTCATGTCATATGCCTTCTACAATTTTTTTTCTTCCTTTACATCTTTAATTTGTTTTTAAAAAATTGCCTTCTTATTGCCTGCTTTCTTGACATGACTTTTTTTTTCTTGTCATTTTAATATTTTTTCCCTTCATGCTTCTATAGAAAAGAAATTCTTCTTGTGATGTGCACTGCTGAGTATGATAATTAGCTTTGTTTCTCCATCCATCTATGGTACGTGAAGAAATGTTCTCCTTAAAAAAACGAAGAGATATTTCAACGTTTACATTTCCGCGTTTCATTTTCGCAACCATTTAGTCTATTGTGCTTTGTTTTCCCATGAAATTATGAATTATTTCTGTTCATTCTTGGCTGACAAGCAGAACCATTAGATCATATAAGAAGCGTCTAAGGACAACAAAAATGACTAAATATGAAAAGTTTTATGATAAAAGTATCTCGACTTTGCAGTCAGAGCAAGAAAAAAAAATGTATGCGAAGATTTTTTTATATCTACACACATTCTACTGCTGTGCTGTTGACATTACGTTGGTAAATAATAAATTATCCATGTTTGTCGTTGTTGGGAAAAGGTAAACAATAGAAAGTTTAAAGGAAGAATGAAATAAACCTTTTTTGTCAGTGCATATAGAGAAAAGGACTTAATACTTTTCCTCACGCTTCTTATACCTTTTAATACTGTTTCGTCATCCGTTTATTATCATAATAATTTCATGATGAAAAAATTCCTCATATGGTTGAAAAAATCTCGGGGGAATGACATTTAACAAAGGAGAACAAACGTTATATACAACAATTTCTCTGCCTTGTTATATCTGACAATATTTTGATATAGGAAAAAATTGCGATTTAAAATCAAATATTGATACTTGATGATTTTACAAAAACGTAGAACTTTATTGTCTTCGTTGTTTACCTTACTGTTGATTTTTTATTAAACATTTCCTAACATAAACATAATTTTGTGAAAACTACATTCGATCAACTTTGAATTATTGATTAAATTTGTTTTGAGATTTGAAATTGAGTGAAATTTATTGATTTTAAATAAATTTTCTTATTATTTTATCTGATTTCACCAGATTTTGCCCTTAAATTTGGCTAAGGGGTCGAATATTACGTAACGAAAAAACTGATATGTACGATCCCCACCTCCACTCTCGCAGTAACAAAAGTTGTTCTGAAATCTAAAACTTTAACACAAATTTCAACGTGGAAAACCAAGCTAATTATAATCATTAGTAGAGACATACAAAGGGGACTCATAAGTCATGTCAAGAAGTGCAGGATTTTCCAAATTTTTTGGGATTTTTGGGAACTTGGTTTGGCAAAAATTATTTAAGCCGGGTTATTGAGAATACATATGTCATACATTTTGATTAATATTAGGTGACTCTACAGCACCTTTTAGATAAAAAAAAAATCTAGAAAATATCATACTATGAATAAGGTCATTGATATATTACTCCTGAATCAACTCAAAATTTTCAACATTAATAACTTCTTTAAGCTACAAAACTAATATGAGATGCAAATGTATCTAATCAACTAATCTAATTTTTTCGCCAACTCTCATGATATGGAATGATCTTACTCCCTTAGTTCTTACGTTCAACTCGTGAATATGATGAAATCCATGTACACCTTCTTATAGTATCATGCAAAGAGATTTCTCCTTACTCTGTGGTTTTAAAATATGTTAAAATATTATAAGGTGAGACTGCTCACAAACAGCAAATGTGGCTCTTAATAAAATGAAGAAAAAGGAACTGTGGGAGTTATTATAAGGTTTATTCAACTTAAGTTATAAGAGAGACTAAACATAACATGTATATATTGTTTATTATGTTTCATTAAATATATACGAGATGCTATTCAGTGAACTAATAATGACATAAAAACACTGCAGATAATCAAACTGTCATTACTCCTTATATTCTCTCCGTAAATGTTTTCATCTAATACGTTAAGATAGATAAAGAGGGGAAAAATGAGCAGTATTACAACTTGAGTAAAAAATGTAATAATAACACTGATATAAATCATTGACATCGGTTGCTTTTACATTCTACGAAGTAACAAAAGCCACTTGCAGCAAAACATACAATACAAACATATGTGAGTGGATAATGTTATGATAATTTATATTCCTTCTGTAAAAACCTTTCCTTTCCTTTTATGCTTACATCCTTACACACATATATATATATAGATACACTTGATATTTTTTTCTTTTCACTCCAGTAGCTCGCGTTCGAATTTAGCCTCATCATATAATCCAATAAGCTTTCTGTATCGAAAAGTGAATACAAGTATAGAGCACAGCGATGACATTATACGAATGAACTGTCGTTTATTGTTTATATTAAAAGCTCATATAGTGTTGCCTTTTGATATAATAACAAGAAAAATAAGATAGAATAGTATCAAGTGGAAAATTTGATCCACAAAACTGTTTGTAGATATATTTATATGACTATAATACACACTTTTATTCTCTTTCTGTTGTGAATATCTATTATCGGTTGTTACATATTTTAGAACTCGTCCGCTTTAAGGCTTTTCACTGACGAAAAACATTTGTGGTGCTGGCAGCATTTAGATACCATAAAAATTTGCATAGTGTAGAGATTGTGTATGCCTAAATTAACATTTTGGTTAGATTCTAGATTAGGATTAGATGTTGGGTTTCTCGGATAAATTTTTTGCCTAAACAGCACCAAGTGTTTGCTAGGCACCGCTACGTTGCTGTATTACCGGTAACACCCTGAAAAAGTTATCCTGAGGACGCCGTATAGCTGTAAGTCAAATTCGAAATATGCAGAAAATAGTGAATTAATAAAAGCCACATCCATGTAGGGTCCTCCTTCACTTATTACGAAACGCAAAGAAATTAACCCTTTGACTTGTTTTTGTCCCCTGCCCCAAAATATCTAAGTCAAATTCGAAACGTGTAAAAAAAGCAGCGAATTAATAGAAGCTAATCAACATATTTATTTATACAATTCTGCGAATCAAAACGATGTCAATAACTTTTACTCAATAAAAATCATGTTTAAATGTCTTAAGCTATTAAGACACTGATACTTTGCTCGTTGTCATTGACAATTAGTTCTTAGAACTCTTATTGAGTTGAGTATTAATAGATTTAATTGAAAAACATTTCTCGGAGTGTAATAAGAGCTTTATAGAAAGCATATGGGTAAGGATCTCAAATGTCGCATCTGCTGCGGGGCAGTGGATACAGATAAATATATAGAAGAAATAAAAGTAGATAGTAGCAATCTTTAAGCAGTGATACATGCGATAGTAAAAGAAGCATATATGTTGAGCAGTATGAGATTGTGAATGCGAGAGAAAATAATAAAAACATAAGAACAAAGTGGCGTAGAAATGGAAAATCATCGTGTAATATGAAAATAATATTATTGAGATAAAAATTATGTGAGTGAAAGTAGGAATGTGAAACACATAATATGTACATTAAGTTCTACAAGTTTATATGTAAAAATTATTATAAGCACCCTTACAACAGAAATAAATTCAATCTCACTTGTAATTCAACTGCAAAGCGAATGAAGATGGAAGGAAAAAATAAAAATTTCCAGTGAATGATTTTCAGTCTGCTATCTCTCTTTCTTCGATACATACGTACATAAATGTGTTCATTTAAAGTGGATATATAATGTATATTTAAACACTTGTATTACATTTCCCATTCTCTATTCATATGATATTATTCACATACTTACAAATATTGTACCCATGAGAGAAGCAAAAGAAGGCAAAGGTACGAAAGAAGAAAATAAAAAAAAAATCGAGGGTTCCTTCATGCGAATTTCAGAAGAGAGAGAGACATAAGGAGAAAATAAAAACATTCACATATATTTTGTATAATGATCCTGTTATTATTATTTCAAGTGAAAATAAATACGAATGAGATGATTGAATAAAATATGAATGGGAATCCCTCATAAATCCTTTTATCGGATTTTGAATAAACAGAAAACAAAAATTTCTTTTCTTTCTTTAGTAGTTGGATATCTCATGCATGAATGGATGTTGTGTAGAATATAAATTATATATGAAAAAACCTGTACACTTCACTTATACAAATAAATCTCAATTCTAAATGAATTTTTGAGTGCACTCAAAGTAATAAAAATATATATAATAGAAAAATATAGTAAATGATGCTTACTAAGCTATATGATATAATGTGATTGAATGAAATACGATGTATGTTTAAAATGTTGATTTTTCGTTACATGAACATGAAGTGCTCATCAGGGATTATTACTAATCTCTTATTTTTATTATTTCTGGGAATACAATAAAATCCTTTAAAACCAAATGATTTTTAGTATTGCAAAATTGAAATTTTTCTCTATTTGAGGTTCTAATAAATAATCTGTTCAAATTTTGAAGTATGGTGTATATATCAATATGCCAGAGATGCATTTTGTAGATTGATGGTTGCGGATTTTTAATTATTTTTTTTTTATTTCCTAAATAATTAATAAATCTGGTAATGAATGTGCTTTATTCCTTATAACTGATACGTACACTAAACCATAGTTGGCAGAACCTCAAAGCCGAGGCGCCCCCATTGGAGTCTGATCTTTCAAAAAAAAAAGTGAAGACCGGATTTAATGGAGTCTAAAAAATGTGGAGACGGGACTCAATTCCGGAAAGTCTTGAACCAAAATTACCATACTTCATAGTCTTTTATATCCATTTATCACTGGACTTTTAAACCAAAAGAGGCGCCTTTTTGAACTTTTGAAGTCTGTCTTCTGTCCTGCCAACTCTACACTTAACTATGTGCTTTCCAAGAAGCAAGCACTTCTTTCTTAAGAAATTTAAATACACTTGATGCTAATTTTTAGATAAAAACCTTTAATATCTAAGAATATCCATCCCAAACCCCCAGTATCAATGTCAAATATTTCGGTTTCAATTTCTAACTTTCATTTCAAGAGAAAGAAATCTTAAATAAATCCGTGATATATTCTTAAACTTCTTCTTTCATCCAACATCAAGCCATGTAAAAGCAGCTGACTATTCTTACACATTCATTCTTATCTTATAGACTGTGTGCTAATAAAAAATAATAAACTGCCATTCTCAACCAATAAAATAAGATTATGGTGTCACCGAAGATACAAGACAATATAGTTTCATAAAAAGTACCACATTTCTCTTCTTAAGCCTTTAACCCAAAGTCAATATCAAGTCACATTTACTTCTATATAATGCATGATCACCAAATGAAATATTTGTGATATTATTTGATATTGATTAAAGAAACACAATAAATTTGCAGGAGTATTACAGTCTTTTACTTATGCTTTTTTGCCTCTTTACAATGTGAACGAACTCAATATTTATGAATAACTGCGAGACATTTTTCATATTTTTAATAAAAATTGCAGAAAAATGGGAAATTCTTAGTAAATCATCTATGATCTGCTTGTGTTTACTGAAATACATTTTTTTCAATTAAATTTTTCAAAAAATTAAAAATAAAATCACTCGCATGGTTGAATATTGTATGCTTCATATACTATATAAAAAATATGGCATCATATTGCGGTAAAAATTCTCATAATGAATATTGAATCAATATAATAAAATATAGTCGATGCTTGCAAGCGTATATGTATATGCATTCATACATCATAGTGCAATAAATTCGACACATGAATGATAAAAGAGGCCACAGACCATATTTTTGTATTCACTAATGAACGATCTGACCTGAGTTATGCACTATAATAAAAAATAATAAGTGAATCAAGCCTTTGTACTCTTTTTAATTAATGCACTTTATTTCCATACAACTCTTTTTATATTCTCAGTCTCATGCTTTTACATAAATGAATTTTTGTACATTTTGCTCTTTTTTTGTGCTGATCCTATCAATTCGCTATGATTTTGATACTCTTTGTATCCCTTCCGTACAACATATATAAATAAAGTGTATTTAAAAAAAAATCGAAAAATTGATTACAAATCACAAGTTGATTGTTTGTGTTATCGGATGCACTTCTTTTAAATTAACAAAAATTTAGAGCACATAGAGAGTAGGTAAGCCCATGGTTAAATAGAATAATATTGATTTTCAAAACAATATGCTTTTGTATTGCATCAGAGGATTTAGATGTAGCACTAAGTGTTTTTGATGTACATTGCTATATATTGTTAAAATGAACAGATGCATGTACGATATTGGATCCGAATTCAGATTAATTTGGATTTTGGTGAATATTTTCATTGAAATAATGGCATTCCACCAGGGGGAAGATCCGTGAAACGTTTATACGCCATAGGAGTTTCACGCCGTTTCACGCCACTTATAAATGACGTGCATCTTTATATTGGTTTTTAAAAGTGAGAGATATCTGAAATTCAGGGTCAGAGATCAAGTCTAATGTCGGCGGCTAAATATTTGTATACTTTAATGATTAAAGCATATTTTTAACTTTTTTGTCCTAACGTTTTGTTATTTTTTATGATAGTTCCTTGGATCATCATCCTGCTTTAATTAGTTTAAGTGTCTTTCCCGCACTGGATCTTGTTTTTTAGTTCGTAAAGTGTTGATACCTTTGACTTACAGGATCTTGATTTTAGTTCGTAAAGTGAATTTGAGCTTAAAACTGGATCTCGGTTTTATTTGCATAAATGACTTTGGACTTACTGGATCTTGTTTTTAGTCACTTATAGTACTAAAAACAAGATCAGTTATTCAAATACTTAAACACGAGAAAAATAGGAGTAAAATATTACCAAAGGTAAAAGTCACTTCCAAAGCAGTAAGGCATTCACTTCCACGAACTAAAATCACCAGTAAGGTAAAAGTTACGTTTCCCTATCAAATAACAAGATCCAGTAAGTTTTGAGCAACACTTCACGAACTAGTTTGATCCAGTCGTCTATCCATCAAAAATTGGAAAGTGGTCGTAAACGCCAATAAGTGTTACCGAAGCCGATACCGAGACTTAATGGGTTGTCTCAGTTTCAGCCTCGGTCTCACCAATTCTCGACAAATTCTCGAGACCGAGACTGAAACTTAAGCAAACCTTAATCTTAGAGAACTTTCGGATGCGTAACGCAAAAAATCTATTTTTGAGCCCCAACACGACTATCCATAATTTATAACTGCAAAATGTAATTGACTTATTACAAAATGCAATAGTTGAAAACCAGAAATAAGAAAGTTTTATTACTACACATTTCAAACTGCAGTAATTATTCAATGCTGATGCATTACCTCAATATACATATTATTTGTTTATTTGCTTAAATCTACATATCAAAACTGAACGCTCTTGCATATATCCTTCTATAATTGATTGAAAATTATGTTTGTATGCTCACAGATACTTGCATAGCATAGAATTTCCCAAAAAACAGAAATTCTCATTCAACAAAGCATATAAATTTGATTTACATCTGAAAATGAATTTACTTAACAACATAAAATTAAGTCAAACTTTACTTAATCAAATTATGAATACAAATATTTTGAATAATTTACAGAAACTTTGTTCCCTCTCACTCTTGCTCCATCTGATTCATTTCGGTTCTCAAAGAAATGTTCCTTTCTTCTGCCAAAAAAGAGAGAAAATTTATTCAACTATGAAAAATATGAGCAAACTTTAAACTTAAAACTATAATTTTCATACAAATAAATTTCCTTTAACATACAACAAGGAGAATGTTTTCAGCAACAGAAGAAGCAGATTTGTTTGAATAATATTCGATGTACTTCATGGGGATGTTTGGATATTAAGTAACTCAATTGAATGGTATTAGCAGATATCAGTGTGCATAGTAACTTTTTGGAATTTGAAAAGAGTAGTGCTGGGCCCTCTCACTGGCTTCATCCCTAAAGCAAAGGAACCCTAATAGGTCTAATATAGAGCTCCTGGCTCTTTAAATTCTCCCCACTTCTGCTATTGCTGTTTATGTTGTTTATTTATTTATTTAAATTCAAAATCCTTCTTCTACTACAATTTCTTTCCATTTCTGCTGTCGAGATGTTCCTTCAACTATAATTTTATTTGCATTTTTTCCAAACAAGGAGAAGGAAAAAAATGTTTGTGAAACAAGAAAATCAGACAAACAGCATGAAAACAAAAAAAAAGAGAGAAAAAGTTGCGAAGAACATCTTGAATAAAAATCAAAAAGACATGGAAGTTTTTTATCTTTTTTGCAAAAGAAAGGAAGAGAAAGTTGTTGCAGTTAATTTAATGCTCTATGCTCTCGACGTTTACAGATTTATTTGCAATGTTCATCTCATACAAGGATGCAGATAAATGAATTTACGACTTTATATTTGTGTAAATTAGTGACAAATAAAGTTGATGAAATGATGATATAGTCTCTATTTCATCTACAGTTAGAAATCATATTGTGTATGTAAGTGGCAATTCCAGCTAACCTTTAATTCATATTCAGTTTACAAAAAAAAAGGATTTCATACATAATTCACAAAAACAATTTGTTGAGCAACTTATTCCAATAATTAATTCAAGTCAATAAAATGAGAGAGGGAAGACAAATTATCCTAATTGTGGGATGAAAATTGATGTAAAGTATATATCGTACGCAAAAGAAAAGTAAAGAAAGTAGTTAAAGGTGGAGAAACTTTTAATGTAATTTTGTATACTCGAATTGATAATTAATTGCTATTGTAAATCAGTTTAATTTATTTCCATCTATCTAGAAATAGTCTTAAGCAACACCATGTATATATTCAATTCAATAAAAGAACAGGAGCTCCTATGAACATGTATGCTGTTAAATTTTGTTATTAATTCCTAAAACTTATATGTATACCTACTATCATCATACAGACATTATCAGGTATAAGACGTACATAAAAGTTTTAGATAGATACAAATTAATGTATCAAATTTCGACCTACCCAAGGAATATGAAGAAATGAAACTTTTACACATTCTTCTATTGAATATTTATGATTATTAGATTTTCACCTAATATTATTTTAGTCATACACAAGTAAAAAAAAGTGTAGGTATATATTTCATGACGGCACCATCTTAAACAATATTACTTCCATAATGCTATGAAAAATGTAATTAAAAACCACTTAAATTTCCTTTTTTGCCATTCGAAAAACATCTTTTTCCATGTCTCATGGGGAATTTCATGTTTCATTCAACAATACCATGTTATGATGTAAGGAATTATTGACATGAAATTCTATTAATTATATGTAATGGGAATTTGGCAGGTAGTTAATACCACATTCTTCTTCCTCCTCAGCCTATTCAACTTCCTATGCCAAATTATATCAGAAAAACAAAATATGTACATGTTTATATGTTTGACTGGAAAAAATGGTTTTGAATATTATGCAAATTATAGTAAAAAAGAGAGAAACATTTTTATGTTATTAATTTTTATGGAAATTTCCTACCGCACACCCCATCCTCTCCTTACTTTGCATCTTATTTGGTTAGCTTTTAACATTAAATTATAGCAATGAAAATAGGGTTGCTTTGCTGGCATAGTCTCATGGGAAGAACCTTCATTGTACAAATCTTATAGTTTCAATTTAATTTTAAATTGCTTTCTCGGTTGACTTTTCTCGTTCTCTGCATCATCAACGTCCTCAGATGCCTTTTTCTTCTTCTTCTTGTTCCATCATTTTATTCCTTTTTCTTTACAATTTGCCTTTCATGCTTAAAGTTAAAGCAAAATCTTTTAAGAGGATTGAGAGCTTTTCATTTTCTTTTTTAGCTCCTCTTCAACTCCTGATATACAAAAATGAGACTTTATTTTGCTTTCCTGACCTTTCCGCTTTCCACTCCTTATTCTTCTTCTTTATCTAACTACATGATAGTGTATCTTGTGAAAATTGTAAAATGTGACATAAGCAACATATAGCAGGAAAGGCAAAATCATAAAGAAACTTTTCAATTATTAAAGATTAAAGCAGTTTAGAATGTGAAATGAGAATGAAAGAATAGAATTTGCAGGTGGACTTTAAAATGAAATTTATATTAAGAGTAATGACATTTAATATCTTCGGAAGTATGATACTTAGGGACTCTGTATCAACATCAAATTAATATAATTAATAAATATTATGTATCAGAAGCTTCTATAAAGACTCTTTCTGACAATTATATGATTTCTTTAGAAATAATTTCAATTCGAACAAAAATTTTCATCCTTAATAGTATCCACGTCATTGTACTTTTCATTCAATGTTATTAATACCCCCTTGTGTATAATAGTAAAGAATCTCACAAACTGAAGTATTTCTCATCTAATGAAGCTTATTATAAGAGGAAAATTTTCTATTCAAGAAGCTTAATAGAAACTAAGAGAGCAATCTGTGAAAATCTTCAATTTTATGGATTATTATAAAAGTTCAAGTATGAAGCGAGGAAAATTATATCAGCATGAGAAGTTATGATTAAATTAATCAAAATACAAACTTATGTTGCGAAATAAGTTTTCAATATAATCTTCAAAATTTATGTAATTGGACCTTCTTCAGTGTCTTCTTCATCAGCACTCATAACAGCCATCATTCGCAACATTCAAGCACTTTAATAATTTTTAGTTTGAACAATTGCCATTTTTTCATTTAGATTCAAAAAAGCCACAGATTGAATTCGTGTCTTATGTCGCAGATATATTTTTCCACATATCTTGCCTTGCTTGTTTTATTGTTCCTTCAAATGCTTTATCTGTTGTGCCATGTTTTACGATATCTCGTTTTAATACGAAATAACCTCAAGGTATATTGCATGACAAATCCTGTGTCATATACTTTTTTGAAAGACAGCCTTCCGTTTGAAATCGAAAAAATATCAAGTGCAAAGCTTGATGAAATTGTTTCAAAGCTGACTTTTTAATTTGATTATCTCCAAGGTTAGCGCGTACATCTGCGTACTTTTTATGATGTTCGGATGATAAATTTGATAGTAATAAAGTCTGGATTGGTTGTTTTGTGTATTGTACTTCAAAGGCTCGCGTGACTGTTAGTTAATTCCGGATTCAGTTTAAATTTGACAACATGTCAGAGTCACACTGGTCCGGTGGAGAATTTTATGTCGATTTAACGACTTGTGCAATTCTGGTATCAAAATACTGTCCTAGATCTGAATGTAATTCACTGCATTTTTAAAAGAATTTTCTGCATAAATACCTAGGTCATTAACGAAATAGCGTCGAAAAATAAAACAAATATTAAATTTGATAAGTGTGACGACGTTCATGAAAATTTGTTGCATGATGAAATGGAAATAAAACCGAAAAAAAAAATTCCACCTTTACACTAATTAAGAATGACGTCTCAATTTCATGAATATTACAATACAAAAAGCTCATAACAAAAGGTAAAAACATTTTTACACCAGGCAATTATGTGCGAAGGTGCGTCTGCATAATTTCTTGTCGACATTTAATGTTATTTTGTTACTTTTGCTTAATATTCCATTTTTACCTCCCTCACACTCTGTTCCATTGTACTTAGCACATTTCTTTCAATTCTATGTATTTCTATATACATGATTGATGATGTTTGTAAAAGCGTGTAGAAAACTTTATGATTAAGTAAGCTGACGCTTAGGAGCGCGCACAAAGAAATAAAGGGAAAAAAATTATGTGAAAGAAGCAGCCATGAAAGGAAAGGCGCGATAAAAACGTTGATTTTGTTTACAAAATGAATCTGAAGGTTTCAGAAGGAGAGAAAATAGACAGAAAATGTGATAGAATGTGAAAGATAAGTAATGCAATAATTGGGTTTGAAAGGCATAAAAGTAAATTGGTTCTTTTTGAAGATGAAAATTTTTCCTTTGCGTTTTGGGGATTTAGAAAATGTTTGAGGAAATTTAAAATAATGAACATTTCCAACATATTTATTTTTAATTAAATTTCTAACATGACATGTGAAAGGCACGTGCAGGCTTCCTTTAATATATTTACAATTTGATAAGAAAAAATTGAATTTTCAATAAATTTACATTTTCAATTAACGATTTTTCTAGAATAAAAACAAAAATTTCGCGTTCCAACTACACAAAACCAACAAATACAATTTTCAGTTCTCATAATAATAACAATTATTAAAATTTGCAATTAAAATTGTGCAGGTAATTTGGTCTTTAATTAGCAAAAACATAAAAAATGACAAATTTGAAATTGACAAAAATTTTTTTTGTTTTTAAATTGAAATAACACAAAACCCTTAAAATTTTCACACGCATGAACTGTCATTAAAATTAATGAATTATCAATTCAAATTGCAAATTAGATAATTCATGTATCAAATGCATAATAAATTAATTACAAATGCACAAAAATATCATGAACTGTGAAATATTTTGAATTTTATTATCAATTGTTTGCACAATGATGTATAGTCTGTATGTACACAAAATTAAACATAATTATATTGAAATTTTTAATTTTTTTGAAATAAATTTATTTCATTGGGTTTTACTTAAATTTGTTTTTTGAAAAATAATAAATTTTTCCCAAAATTTTCAAACATTTCATATTTGGACCAACATATTTCGGTTTAGATCATCTGCAATTAGGGGTGTCAAAGCTGAAACCTACTCCTAAGAAAATTGAAATTTAATTAATCAAGAAATATATTGAATGATAACAGAAATGTTTTGTAAGATCAAAAGCTTCTAACAAGAGTTGACAGGACTTTTGGAATCTTATATCGAAACATCCAAAAAGGTTCTTCAACTGGAGTCCGCCTCCACATTGAAGTCATGCCAAATCTGTTTCCAACTAATATCTAGAATCTAACGCACTGTTATAAAATCGTTTTACTAAGTTTTACAGTAATTTTGGAACCTTAATACCAATTTTAAGTAATGTGAATTTTAGCGCGAATTTAAGCTTTCATTGAAAGTGTCAATCATTTTCAGTTTTAGTCCTGCGTTAAAGAATTTCTTTGAGTCAAATTGGATTTGGTGTTTCTTTTTGGAATTTACATTTTTCGAAAAACTTAATTTACTGTACGAACCGCGTGTGCTTTAGACGTAGGCTCTAGAGAAAAAAGGTACGATTTCCCACAACATAGCTTAAGAAGGAAGGGACTCAGACCCACGCCCTCTCAATTACACGTCAAGCTCTTATCTACTGAGATATTGAGAGTTGTTAAGGAGCTTGGCACAAAGAACCCTTTAAACCTTCTTCTCTATCCAATGCTCATTGAAGAGCTCATTTCGTTTTACAAATTTCCTTCTTTCACTTTCTGTATCAACATTTTAGTAAGACGTCATTTGCAAACGTTTTCTTTCATTTAATCATGTCGCATGAGTCTGTTCAAACAGAAATTGATTTGGATACATATACACGATGATAGAAGTATAAAAGTAATCACTTAAAAATTGCTTACTCATCAAAATCTTTAAATCTTCAAAGTAAATTTAGAGAAAGGATTCCATACGTTATTTAAAATATTTCATTGAAATTAAATTTTATGCTTCAAATTTTTCAATTTTAATTCAATTTTCATTGAAACGAAAAACTTTCATCTATAAAGCTACACTAATGAGCATCCGCACATTTTAAACGTAAATGAGAGGAAATAAAAGTTTTTTTCAACCTCAACTCAACATTTTATTTTTTATTCATGAATTGAAATCGCAAAATTAAGTTTCGAAAAATGAAAATTGTACAGTCGAATGGCGCAATGTTAATTACACATTTATTCAGTTGAGTAAATTTAATTATTTTGTACTCTTTTACAGCTTTTTTTTCATCATGATCATATATATAAATATTTATTTTGAAATTAATTCGAGTGAAATTTTGTGGGCAGATATTGTTCATATGAATTACTACTCATTTTCATCTGAAAATGATATTATACAATTTTAAAGTGGAGTTTAATTATAATTTACATTGTATCACTAAGGATCATTGGTTTGGTCTAAAAATAATAATTATTATCAAACATGTATCATTATTTTACCTTTTTATAGGTATTCACAACCTATAGAATTCAAATATCTCTGTCATTATTCTATAATTGAGATAGTGATACATGAAATTGTCATAGATATAAAATATTATTATTGTGCTGCATCATGGCAATAATACCATACATTTCATCTCCCAGGCTATAATTTCCCTTCATCTATTGTCAATTGGAAGGAAAATAAGTTATGCAAATTTCAAATCAAATTTTTCAATTTAACAAAAATAATAGAAATTGAAATGTAGGTTTTTGCCTTAAAAAATTGAAAATTAAAATCATGAACATGGAAATGAAAATGATTTCTTTTAAAACCACAAGCAACACGAAACAGCAGTAACGAATAACTTAAGGCAAATTTTGATGTAGTGAGAATGAAAAATTTATGTTAAGCTGTTTACTTGCAATAAAATTATTCCTCACACTACACCGCACGCACAGATAAAAGATGGGAAATAATTTTGTTTTATTTTTCTAAACCATTTCAACATCTGCTTTTGATTTAACTAAGCTGAAATATCTCGTCGAGTAGTGGTGTGATGGTGTGTATAATGGAATATTATAATTTAATTCTGGTCTTGTGAAAATGATTCTCAAAACATATAAAATAAAATGATTTTTCATCCTAATAAAGTGGTTAAATTATGTTTAGATGATGATTGTGTTGATGATGAGTATTGTGTGGATGCCACAACATCTCTGTTCCTATTTACTCTTCTGCTGAGTGATGATTCCAATTTTGGTTCAACTAAAAAGTTGAAAGAGTTTAAATGACACTTATCTATTATTGATCCAGAGCATAAATAAGAAGAGAATAAATTGAAAAGTTTCATCGATATAACACAGTGGTGGATAACCTTTATATTCGCGGCATATCTTGATGTTAAGCCTCCACCAAAATCGCAAACGGCAAAAGATTCATGAACATTTTCAGAAAATTTTGGAAGCACAATATTGTGCCGCGACACACAGGTTGCCCACCACTGACATAACAGGATGCTAGAAATATGATAAAATATTCAGGAACGAAAAACGTGATTCACGAAATTTTTTGTTGATTTAAAGTAAAGTTCATAAATAATTCTATGCAAAAAAAAAAACATCTTTTATGAAGGATATAAGCATATATGTTAACTAAAATGAAGGGAGGAATCGATGACACAAAAATAAAATGCAGGTACAATATATAGCTATAGTTGATTTACTCTAGATTGACATCAGTTTGTATATTATAAATACTCATGCTTCGTGACTTCTCATATACATGAATGAAACAATGAATGTTTATCAAAAGTAAGTGCTTACATGCGATTATCGATAACCATATTTCATACATGCCACAATATTCAATCAAAATTTATTGACCTTGTTTTATGCATGTTAACCATGGCAATTGATAGTACATATTTGGGAATATTATTGAATAACCACAAGGCTCACAATCTCAAGTAACTATTCATTTCTAGTGGTTGAGGAAATAAACTCTATTTCAATTACCATGAAAATCAATTTAGATTACAAATAATTACTATGCAAACATAAAGACGAAGAGGAATGTTGAAAGATATTTGTCGGAAAATTTAACAAGATGAGGTTTATGGTTAGATCTGTTTATCAATGCTCCTATTCAAAATGCAATTGAACGAAATTGAAATGTTTAACTAATTGAGTTTGTTCTTTAGATAAAATTTCTATAGAAATTCTTAATTGAGGCTTGATGCCGATTTGATGATTTTTGTGTCATTTTAATTTTATGGCAAATATTATTTTAGGTATGGTTGGCAAAAAATGCAGTTACTATAAACTGTAAAGCCAAAGAATATTAAGAGGACATCGATTGCATTTTGTGAAGTCTTAGCAGAGTGGAATTTAAGTACAGGCGAATCTGCCAGTGTAGGAGTTAGACCTCTATTGGCGAGTCGTTTGACAACAGACCGGAAATCTGTTTCATATTGTATCTACGTGGGTTTTGATTTCCACTAGAAACCAATCTGTCAATCATTCTATAAAGTGCTGTCGATATGACAATGATTTCCAAAATACTCCCATTATAAATTTCTAAGTAAGTGCAACTTTCATTCAGTATCTCAATTCAATAGTTTTGGTTCCAGCATCTTAGATTTCGAAAGTTTTGAGAATTCCTACAGTCAATTAAGCAAACAAATGTCTATTAAGATTTGTAAATTCCTGTACAAAGAGTAGACATTTTGTGGATTTAAATTTGTCTTTCAGAACCATTTGCATACTTTTATTCACTTCTTGCATCAATACTTAATGGTCACTCACAAATGACATCTCATAAAAAATGGAATCATTGATCCCCTTCCTAGATACAAATGACTTTCTTCTGAATAAACCACAACTATAAGTATCTCCCCAAAAATTTTAACATCATTTACAATGACTTCTTATATATCCTTCCAAAAAAGTAAGAGCACATGGAGTCAAAAATCCATAAATAAGCTCTAATCTTTATTATGTGAATTTGCTTGAAATTTATTTGCAATATCAATAAATATTGCATCAATTCAATTTAATGCGTTCCTTCTCATTTCATTATAAGTTCTTGCAACAATTTTTCTTTTTCTTCTTACTTGCTTATTCTATCTATGTTTGTACATTTGCCTTTTCTTTCATGTTCTTATAAAATTGAGATTCGTATCATTTATAATTTATCAATTTCTCATCCTTCATGTTTTTTATTGTGGATTTTTTTTTATTGAAACATTCCATGATCTGAGCAAAAAAAAAGGAAGCAAACAAGGAGCAAAAAATTCAACATCATCATTTTTTTTTTCTTGGCTAGCTGCAGTAAATTCAATTACATTGAAAGTTGAGCCTCTTACACAATATTATCGTTGTATCGTATTTCATGATGTAATTGAATATGAAAAGTCCGGTCAGTTGAAGAAACATGTGCTATTACTCCTATGCTGTGTGGATTGGGAATAAAATGTCCATAAAATGCAATAATGGAGAAATAAAATTACCGAAAATACAAAAAAGAATTTCTACCTGAGGGCTATTTCAGAAAAAGGAAATTTGTTGAAAATTCAACCCTATCGAGGATGTGGAAATGTCATTTTCCATTATATCTGCCATATCCAAGTGACAATATCCACATAAATTGAGAAAAATTACATCGGATAAGAAGAAAAATTGGAGAAAATATTGAACACTTACTTATCACGACCTAATAATCGTACACACATCCTACACATAAATTATAAATTATGACGTACATTAGAAACATAGAAAATTATTTTTATGGAATTACAAACAGTTACCGAAGCCATTGTGTCTATTTATTGATAAACAGAAACAAATAGTAATAATAACAAACTTTAAATGAGGTTTTGGATGTTTTTTATTGCTTTTATCCCGATCGGCACATATTGGAATGTTGCAAACGTGGCTGCGGGGTAGGAGGATACTCAAAATTCAGAGCTCGAAGTCGACTCAAATTTCAATGTAACGAGTCGACTTCTCTACAAAATCGAAGACTTCATTTCTGCTTAAAACCAAGTCGCAGCTTCTTGGCTGGAAACATGCTAATACTTGGAGCTTACTTAATGGATTCATGCACAAAAGCTAGATTATTGCATCTTGAACATTGCTGGCCTCATCACAAAGCATGTACAAATCCTCTGTTTTGAAATCTAATTGACATTCCAAATCCTCGTGGATTCTAACCAAGAGCTGTGAAATATATATGTGTCGATCGGGCATTGCTATTTTATTAGGAAATTCTCTTCATTAAACCCATTTTTAATAATGTTAGATTAAGCAGTATGACCTTAGATTACAACAGCAATTTTCCAGTCAAGTATTATAGCATCCAAAACTATTCCCGCGAGTCATAACTCTACCAAAATCCTACATTTGCATATAAAAGGAAAGCAAAGTGTAGACTTTATTGAGTAAACTTTTATCCTCCAAACATAAACAATCAAAGTTGATGAAACTGCGCTAAAAATGTCACACAACTTTCCTCGCCGAAAAATAAAAATAACAACAAGAAAGAATGAAAAACAAACTTTGTCTTCTTCACTTCCATTTATGCTCACGGTGATATAATTTCATACTATTTTATTTTATTTGTTTCTCCCTGTTGCGTAGAATGGCATATCGTTATGTTTCACAATTTCCACATCACGTAAAATTCGATAAACTTTTTTTTTCTCTTTACCTTTTCACGTTTTATCTATTATTTGTGCGAATGAGAGATAAACAACAAGTTGAAAGTTTTTCTCCGCTTCTCTCTCTTTTTTTGTGTCATTTGCGTATCAATATGACATCATCAAAGGGAAGGAAGTAAATTTGAGAAGGATGTGGATGGAGGGGTAGGGAAAAGATTGCAAAAAATGTGTAATGTTGCTCGCAACAACGGCATAAATTTTTCATAACAAATTCTATCTTCTTCATCATATTTTTCTCGTTTGGAATTGAACTTGATGCTGTTTACATGAATTGAATAAATGACGAAGGAAAAAAAAACTGTTGCTTGTGCTCGTGTTTCATGCTCTTTTTACACAACCATATCTTTTATGGGCTGATTAATAAATAATGAATTTAAGTACTGTCGTGTTACATCCAATCATGAATTTTACAGTTAACATATTCAAACATTGATTGAATTAAATGAGATGAGCTTTACAATGGGAAGCATAATGCGATTTTTTTTTCTTCTTATAAACATTTTCTGACGTTCATTGCTCCCCTAATTTTTTTATGTTGCTTCAATTTTTTACCACCCATCTGCTTTCGTAAGCACTTTCTTTCCTTATTTTTACTTTTCAAGGGAGTAAATTGCTATAAAAAATTTAATGATAGACATACGTATTTATTTTTGTTTGTTCACGGAATGAGGAAATAAATGATACTAGGTATTTTTTCAAACATATACAATTTTCTATTCTACTTGACATTCACTTCAAATAGGCTAGAAGAGTAAATGACTTTTTATTTGAGGGGTAAATGATAAAAAATTATTCATATTATAGTGCTGCAAAAAAGCTATTTGATTAGATTTTCAATTGATTTGACCACAAATGGTCTCAAATGTGTTTGAGGATTTGCGAAACCGAAATCTAATCTCCAAACTGACCAAATGTCAAGTGTATAACTTCACGCGATATCTTTTGATACCAATAAATACATTGCTGACAAAAGAACTTTGTACGTTAAATGAACGTTTAAAAGCCTATCCAAATCACGTCTGTAGGGTGGTAATCCCACAATCAGATTGGGGATGGTATGACTTACAACCGACCATTTCCGAAATCTTACTTACTTAATTCGATGGTCGTCCAGATTAATTGCGATCCAAGGCCTCCCTCCGATGACGGATAAAGCTGGTTCTATCGCCAAATGCCAAATTGCCAAATGCAAAACTGTCTCTATCGACATTTGCCTTCAATTTCCGAAATCAACATGTACAAAAAAAACATAATTTGGTCAAGAATAAGTTGAGAATAAGAAACAAGAGTTCACGAATGTAGTCATAAAATTTTTAGGAACTACTTAATGAATGACAGTTTTAGGTTGAATTATTGGAGATTCTTTTGATTGCCAAAATATTTACGAAATACCCGTTCAGTTTAACCTGTTTACTAAAACGCTACATCGTCTTAATTACAATAAGACGCAATGTTACCTCGCTGGCTTCTGCCCATTTTTGCAGAAAATACAATTCACCGCATTGTGCAGCTCAGAATCAGTTCTATAAATACCGAAAATATGCCAACAACCTTGCTATTCTAAACAAGTTCTTAATTGGTTCCTAATCTTTAATTAATAACTCAAATAAATTGCGTTTGTGTTCTTCCGAAAACTTCCTACCAGTTTACAATGTAATATTGTAATTGGGCCAGATTTTATGAAAATAAACAGAAGGAAATTGTTCATGAGACCAAGAATTACAAACACTAACAGACTTATACAGCAATTTTACGCAACCTTTTTTGATTACTTAGCAAATTTGACCTTCGAAGAATTCTTAAGCAAGTAAATTTAAACACCGCCATTGAACCAAAAAATGGATTCCAATTTTATTCATCCACGTGGTCATTTAATACTCTTTAAAAATAGAAATGACGAGCAATCAGTTGAGAAAAAAAAAATCATTTAAAATAAGGCAACATAGCATTAAATTAGTGGATAAAGAGGAAAAGGGTCACGATTTGCAAAAAGCAAAAAATGTCAATTATTTTGGGTTACGAAATGTTCATTATGGCCTATCAGTAATTAAATGCTATATTTTCTTTACGAATTTCTAGGCTAAAGCCATCCATTTTCAAGTGTTTGCTTTTTTTACACCTTAATTACTATTGAGAGCTGAGTGCCAACTCAAAGAGTCATACATTGTTATTTTGACGATAAAGGAAGAGGGAAATGCTTAGTAAGAATTCGAACATTGAATTACACATGAATGAAGGAAAGAGAAAGGAAAAAAAGAGATTTATGTCATGTAATTGGAATTTCACATCACAAAATAGCATGATTTTGTTATTTTTTCTCCTTCCATTTCCACTTCCCCGGCACTTTATATTTTTTTGTGTTTGAAAATCATTGATTTATGAAACAATTTAACTCCTCCTACCACTTCATTCTTATACAAAACTCGTCTATTAGGTTAGAAGAGATAAATGCCGACAAAAACATTTTCAGAATACTAAAATTCGATTACTAAAAAGAAATATCTCCTTCTAATGGAGAGAAATTTTCATCTCTCACTTCTTGAAAATTCTTCTTTCCTTTAGATTTAATTTACGCTATTTTCTTGTTAGTCGTAGAACTCATCTCTCATTCCTTTTTAAGACACGAGCAATTTGAAAGCAGCACAAAAAAAACTATTGGAACATCAAGAAAAAATTTATTGCTTGGGAGTTCATTGTGTTTTTATGGCTAAAGTCATTATTGAAAAAATATCAAATTTATTACACAGTTTTTCATCATTTTCTTTACACGTTTCTCGGATTGTTCAGGAAATTTATCTCTAACGAATTATTTTGAATGCTAATAGAAGAAATTTATGAGCAAAGATTTTTATTGTTTTATCGCATGGTTTCTAAGGGGTTATTCATAGAGGATGTAAATTGGATTTTTAGATTTCTAACATAGTTCTGTAGACGTCTAGATGAAAGGGTTTTAGGACATCAAATCCTTTTTGAACAATAATGCCCAAGCATCTCGATGTGTTCGCTAGAGCACTGCGAAGTCGTTGTATTAACCGTAGTGCCTGTAGTTTCTCTGATGGCACCAAGATGGTTAATTTTGACCAATTTTTAAAGACAAGAAATGTGGTTTATCGTATTATGTACCTATGAATGTCCATTTTGACCCTTTTTGTGACCACAGTTCCACCAAGTACTATACAACTTTGTAAAGTCGCAAAAAATTTGACGACACACTGCACATACAAAATTTTTGGATCAATTACCAAAATGTTTACACTATAATGTTCACTGTGGTTTACTGCTATAAACTATTTGTCACAAAATGTAAATCAAATTTAGTGCCATTCTACCGTTTTCCTTTTATATCTCCAGGGGTGAATCTAGGGGATTAAAGATGTCAAAACAATCCCATATTTGAACAGCATTCTACAAATTGATCCCCTCTATCCACTTGTTCCCCCAAATATTGTCTGGGTACGCCCCTGTATTAGCATTAATTATTTTAACTGAATAAATCTTGTCAGATGGCGACCAGAAGAATCATAAAAATACTCTTAACTGGTTCGATCTGCACGACACAATTCTTATTCGTAGAAATATTATTGATTATTAAGATATGAGGGTTGATTACTGAAAATTAATTACAGTTGATTCCATAAATTATTAATTCCTCGTAAAAACAAGATTAATTAGCAATTAATTAAAATTCAGAAGCTTAAACTCTGCCTAAATTATTAATCAGTATGCTAAGATGAAAACACATTATTTGCAATAAGCAACAAGGCATAAATTCATTATGACTTGAATTGTTGATTTTCTATTGTAAAACTTTCACTCATGTCACAATCAGATGACAAAATAACTATTAGGATGAAGGAAAATGAAATGAAAATTTCAAATAAAAATATATTCTTTTCATTTTGAAAGACAGCAGTGACACCCAGCCCCATGTCATTCTAATTTCTCATATTTTTATTCTTTAATAACGGAGGGAAAAAGAAATCCTTCCAGAAATTACACAATTTTCATTCTAGTCATTACCATCAAGTAAAATGACTAGGGTGTTAAATCTGATAAGGAATGGAAGAAGGAGAAGCATAATTTATGAAAATGATTCTCGCTAAATTAAACGTGGCAGAAATGTTTGAAAAATTGCTAAGCTCCTTATATTAAGGAATGAATTACGCAATCCTTAACTAAATAAAATGGTTAAGGATTTTTTCAAATTAAATTTAAGCATTAAAATTTAGGTTATTTCTGATTTCTAGTTCATGCAAAATTCCGCAAAAATGCAAAATCCCCAAGAATTTAATACCTAATTTATTGAAGCTATGCACAGCAATTTAAAAAAAGACACTAAAATTTAAGATTTTCTGAATCAAATTTTTCTGCTGTTCTACGAATCATTCATAAATGATATCCATCTAAAGCAGACTTCATCCACCCCACTCTCCCACCAAATGTAAAAAGTCAGAAGTAAATAACCTTTAAAGAATGTCAAATGATACATGATCCATATATCCATAAGCATCAAACTCAATTTGACAAAAACACAATTTCCATTCACATTTCCATACAATTCTGTTTCTAAGCATGAATTTTTCATTATCTTTGTACCATAAAATAAAAAAAAAAATAAGAAAGAGTCAAAGGAATCATTATTTAAATGATGAATGAGAGAGAAAATTGAAAAAGTTTATCATTTGCACAAAGACGAAATGAAATTTTAATGCAGTATTGCAAAAATGTCATGCATATGTACAGGAATGTCTGCATAAATGAGAATGTCCCAGAAAAGTAATTAAAAGAGAATTTGCCAAAGTTTACCTCATAGACGAGTGAATACACAAAAAGTGGAAAAGATGGCAATAATTCATCTGATATGCCTATATTATAGACACTAGTGAGTACTATATAGGAAAAATAAAATTTCTCCCCATGAGTGCACTGTGCGCGTAATACGGGGGAAAACGTTTTTTGGGTAGAGGGGACTTTCAAATCGTTCTAACTTTTCACTGCCTTAGCAGAATTTTTTGAAGTTTTTTTCATTTGGTAGATATAAGTAGGGTCTTTCAGAAAAATATTCATATGTTACACTCAGGGCCAAGTCGAGCGTGAAAACCTCAAAAAAGTTCAAAAAAATGCATGTTTTTAGTATTTTTCACACTGTATACCGAGATATAACTGTTGACAAGTTACTGCATATGAAAGATCTTATTTATATCTACAATACTTACATACAACATAAAACAAAAAAATTCTGTAAGATAGTCAAAATTAGCTTTGAAGTTAAAAACACGTGGTTCTTCTGCCTTCTAAATATTGACCAGCGGTTTTTTTAAAATATTTATATTTTTACCTAACAAACTTATCTATATAATAAAAAAAAAAAAATATCAATTTTTCTGCCAGCGCGATATCGAAAAATTGACTTGACGGGGGTCTAGGGGGTACCTCAAAATTCAAAAATTTCTAGTAATTACCAAACTTGATGAAAATTTTTGAAACTTACAGATCTTATTTAAATACTAATATTCTTTATATTCATATCAATAAAAATTGTTACGCAGTGTAATTTTCCCAAAAATATTGAAAAAACTGGTTTTTATGTTTTTGAATCCACTAAATGACCTTTGAACGTACTATAACCAAATATTTTCTATATATCTCATTAATTTATACAAAGTGCATTAAAATAGCTTTCTAATGATATATAATATGCTACATATTTTGCTTTTTATATTGAAAAAACTAAAAAGTTGTCAAAATTTTTCAAATCTGAAAATCTATAAGTTGCTAATTTGCTCATAATTATTCAACAATATTTGACAAATTTGGTATTGTTGGAAGGTTAAAGACAGTATCTATGAGATAATAATAAACTTATAGCTTGAGAGGTACCCGGTGCACAGATATGCTAAGTCAAAAATGTCATATTTTGGCGATCCGTCCTAGGTGCAACGACTATCCAAATTTTATTTTTGAAAGTGATTTCCATAGTTTTGCTCTAGAACTGTCTATAAACAGGAAATAACCCCATTTTACACCATCAAAACCTGTAAATGACAGAAAATGATTCAATCAAATTTTTCGAAAATTTTCGAATTTCAAGTTTTTTCCGTTTACTTATTTACAGGTTTTGATGATGATAAATGGATTTATTAAGTGTTTTTAGATAATTCTAGAGCAAAACTATAGAAATCACTTTCAAAAATAAAATTTGGATAGTCGTTGCACCTAGGACGGATAGCTAAAATATGACATTTTTGACTTAGCATATCTGTGCACCGGGTACCTCTCAAGCTATAATTTTATTATTATCTCATAGATACTGTTTTTAGCTTTCCAACAATACCAAATTTGTCAAATATTGTTGAAATTTACAATAATTATGAGCAAATTAGCAACTTATGGATTTTCAGATTTGAAAAATTTTGACAACTTTTTAGTTTTTTCGATATAAAACGCAAAATATGTAACATATTATATATCATTAGAAAGCTATTTTTATGCATTTTGCATAAATTAATGAGATATATAGAAAATATTTGGTTATAGTACGTTCAAAGGTCATTTAGTGGATTCAAAAACATAAAAACCAGTTTTTTCAATATTTTTGGGAAAATTACACTGCGTAACAATTTTTATTGATATGAATATAAAGAATATTAGTATTTAAATAAGATCTGTAAGTTTCAAAAATTTTCATCAAGTTTGGTAATTACTAGAAATTTTTGAATTTTGAGGTACCCCCCTAGACCCCCTTCAAGTCAATTTTTCGATATCGCGCTGGCAGAAAAATTGATATTTTTTTGTTTTTATTAGATAGATAAGTGTGTTAGGTAAAAATATAACTAGTTTCAAAAAACCGCTGGTCATGTCCGAGGGGTCATATTGACCCTAGAAGGCAGAAGAACCACGTGTTTTTAACTTCAAAGCTAATTTTGACTATCTGTACAGAATTTTTTGTTTTATGTTGTATGTAAGTATTGTAGATATAAATAAGATCTTTCATATGCAGTAACTTGTCAACAGTTATATCTCGGTATACAGTCACAGGAAGTGAAAAATACTAAAAACATGCATTTTTTGAACTTTTTTGAGGTTTTCACGCTCGACTTGGCCCTGAGTGTAACATATGAATATTTTTCTGAAAGACCCTACTTATATCTACCAAATGAAAAAAACTTCAAAAAATTCTGCTAAGGCAGTGAAAAGTTAGAACGATTTGAAAGTCCCCTCTACCCAAAAAACGTTTTCCCCGTATTACGCGCACAGTGCACTCATGGGGAGAAATTTTATTTTTCCTATAAAGTACTCACTAGTGTCTATAATATAGGCATATCAGATGAATTATTGCCATCTTTTCCACTTTTGGCCCCAATGTGGAATATGGTGAAAAAAAAGACCCCAGGACTAGTTGTATATTCACATGATAGCTTGATGCAGTATCGTCATTAAGTCTATTTCTGGGCAATTTTTTTGTAAATGTTTACGGATAACTTGAGATATTAAAATTTTACTAAAGAGCTTCTGATCGATTTGAAAGTTTGTATCGGTAGCATTTATCCTTAATATTTTTTACAATTATGCTTCAAGATACATTCCATGCTCAGTTTCAGGGGTGTAGTCAGGAATGGTATTTTCCAATAGACCGTCAAAATTTAAGGATGGAGGAGGAATTGTGCTTCAAAATCCGTAGCAAAATGAAGAATGGGGGAAGAGGTGTATAATCCCAAATCCACCCTTCATACGCCCCATATCCAGTATACTCCTGTATCTAAATAAAGCTCTTAACAATGGGAACAAAAATTTTTTTTGTTAAGGACATGAGAATACTTAAAATAATTATTAATGTTGAATAAGAGCATAAATTATGATGTTAGGTTTTTTCCCCATCTTTTCGGCCATTTTTCTGACATTTCTCTCCTTTTCGCTCAAAGATATTTTACTTGCTTTTGCTCATGTTAAATGCGAAATTTATGATAGTATAAATCATCTTTCAGGAGAAGCAAAATTTATATTTTTTCTGATCATGAGAATTTTATGGGATTTTATGAAAATTTATTTACCAATTTAATTATGCTTGCTGTTGTTTACTCTTTTTATTATTTCTCATATTTCCTGTGTACATCTTTTTTTTTTTGTTCTCTACAGGAGTATTCATGTTTCTTTCATAAACTTTCATACTACATATAAAAAAGAAATTCTTTTCTTTTCATCAAGAAAATTGTTCTCTAGGTAAGATTATACAAGAAATGAAATTTTTTTCATTCCTCATAATATCCAAGCTTCTTCTTAGTATCCTATTTGTGTGTGAAAAGAAACAGACACTGCTTCTTGTATGTAGGCATCATGCTTTATTAGAATAAACTTTTTAATTATATCTATACATGTTAAATCGTCTAAATTTGAAGGAATAAAGTTAGAATAAAAATTCTGGCAGAATTTAAAAAGTGTAGGAAGATTCAGTAAAGGAATGAAGTTTAAAAGATCGAGGGCTCATAAATATGTTTTTCCAACAAATAATTGGAAATAACAATAGAAAAGTTAAATTGTTAGGGAAAAGTTTCAAAGTTGAGGAACAATACATTTTTGTAAGGTTGATGTTTTAAATATGTAAAGGTTGAGATGGAAAATTTTGCTTGTTTGTTTCTAAAGATGTTATAAAAGTCTACATGTACTGTAATGTATCTTAGAAAATAATTTTCATTTGATGTTCAGAAAATGTTTACAGCATCAAATTACTTTATAAGATTATACGGATACATTGTTGATGCTACCGAGATTATAGATTATAAAGCCGATTTCAATTAATAATTCGGTTTAATCTTTTGAAAATATCTCAAAAATTTCAGGAGCTGTTGATTTTGGTTTAAAAAATCGTTCAGCTATGATAGATCAGCTATGAAAATTCTGTGTTCCTTTAATTTCTATAGAACTATTGAAAGAGATTATTTACTATTATTAGAACAGCTAAACATGTCCTCACGTTGACCTTAGGTTAACACAAATGGATTCCCATCTGATTCTGTAGTGACTCAATCTCCTAGTTTGTACAAATTATCTGTCCACACGTTAAGCTGGAACACTGAATTTGGAGCTAATGTCCCAGTAATGACATTTTTAATTCTTTGCTAAACCCATGTAAGAACTTGTATCCAAAACTTGATGCATGCGTAGCAAATTCCGTTTAAATCCGGCAAAATACCAGAATCACGCTGGTCTGATTATCAGCACTGCAATCGATGATCTATTACACCATCAAAGCCTTTATAAAATGCTTTTGGCTATGATGAAATCAATGATGAACAAATAGAGTACTGTTTTTGTATATCCTCAACCATAAAAGTGATTGTCAATATACTTAATCCACAGCATGCATACCCAGACCTACTTGAAGCATAACATAATTTATATGTGTCAAATCTATAATTTTTCTAACCATTTTCAAATTAAGATTATTAAATTTTTCATAACATTAGAAATAACTTTCAAAAGACTTCCAAATTCATGAACCATGACACTTTTAAAAGGACATGAGAATAAAATCATGAAAGGAATTGTTTAACATTAATTCCCTAAGAGCATAAAACTCTCATATAGCCTTTGGCTTCACTACACATCGTTATACACATTTTGTGATTCAAATTTTCTATCAATTTCACATAACCATGACGAAACAATATACTAATATGAGCAAAGAAGACTGTGTCCATATTGCAAATTAAATATTCATGAACTTCACATTACAACACCTTAGAAATATTTCCATTTGTTGACAATATCTACATATATATATATTTTAGAGAATGACAATGAGAAAGAAATTTGTTGAGTGTACATTTTCTAAAGTGTTGTAATGGAAATGCATGAAAATGTTAAACTATTTTGAACATGAAAGCTGAAAATGGAAAATTTAAATTGCGCAAATAAAATCTCTTTTCATTGTTCTAAGATGCTGGCAATTACAATAAAAATCAAATTTACAGGAAATGATATTAGATCTAAATTGAATACAACAAAAATTTAGATATTGTAATGTGCCTCATTCACAAAAAAAACCATCTGCCATCTGGACGATATTCGATGTTTTCCAAATTTTTCTTGCTCTCAACAATTGTGGCGCTCTTCGTTTCATTTATATTATTACAGTCGTAACACAAATGCTGTTGAAAAAATGGACAATAATAATTATTCACCCTTACGAGAGGAATGTTGCGCACCCACATTTTTATGATATTAATCGAAAAAAAAAGTAGTATACACACAATTGTGTACCATCGACATCATCAACAACTCATTGTAGTCAGCCATTCATACCACACTTATTGATATTATGCCTCGAATACATATTTCACCTCCTCCTATAACGTGTCGTATTTTTAACGCACTATTGACATGATACTTATTAATTACGCTACGAATAAATTTACATTATATTTTTGTTAACGATAATGTGCACTTGTCACGTAATTTATGCATTCAGAAAATTGGCAAATAATAGCGTTGTGATTTTTACACATCATGTTTTTTTATGCTCGAGAAAATTTTAATTGAAAAACTTTTTATTCCCCTTTTTTATATTTTACTTAATTACATACCACTTTTGCATAGTTAATCAATTAGATAGGAACTCTTTGGCATTGAATGAACGACATGATTTTTTTTCCTACAATTGTTAAAAAGTTTTGTCTCTTTCATCATCTCTGCTTTCCATCAATCAATTTAACTTCATCTATTATTAATTTTTTTTATTCCATTTCACTTTGTTTCCTATATTAATCTATCTATATGACTGTAACATTTTCGAATTTACTGAAACTTTAATTGGATTTTTGTCATTTAAAAATTTTTAATTAATATTTGATTTCATCATCAACAAAAAAAATTTAAATTAACATTACTTTCAAATTGAAAAAGTTTGTTCATATATATGATGAATCCATAAAAGCTTGTGGATGTAATGATATATGATTTACTAGTATAGAACCTCAATCAAGCATGATGAGAAATTGTTAATTTAATATCGGTTATACGTGATTTTCTAAAAGTAATACATGTTGCTTTATGTCACTCTTAGCTTAAGTCCACCATTTACCACCTTCTCTGGATGGAGACCGTCAATTTATGCCACATAGCGGGGTAGAGTCAAACGAGGCTCTGATTAATGTAGGGCAAATTGATCGCGCAAGCCGAAATCCTTAAATACAAGCTAAGAAAGATACGGAATGAATCGGACTGGAACTAACAAGGAAGAAAATTGGCAAGTTAAGGCTATTTTCAGACGACATCTTGAAGGAGGACATGGATCACAATTAGGAATGAACCCTAATAAAAAAATATCTCAAAATCAAAACGTTTATAAAAAAGATGTAAAACGAAAAGACAGACGAAAATGACAAATGACCTAAATTATATTGAGAAGAATAAATTGATAAAATTTTTGACATGATTTAAATGATGAAAATTATGCCAATAATTGACATTTTTGCAGCTTTAGTTTGCCATTTCACTTAATCATGCTGTAATGTTATCTTGAAATGTTTGCAATAAATCATTTGGTTTTTAGATAAAGAATTGTTTGCTAAGGATTGACTCAAATATTGAATTTCACAAGTATCTGTCTGTAATTTAATATTAACTTGTTAAGAGTGGAATTCTTGTGTATATTCTCGTTTTTAGAAACCTTAATTAATATCAGTAATTTAGAAAATGTTGGAAAGATTTGTATAGATCTTTGATAAGTTCGGACCTACCTGGAAGTCTCTTAAGTCCTTCGCTTTATGTTATATCTGGTTATTTCTCAACTAGCTCTTCTAACCCATAATACAACAACATGATGCCCTTGAAATTGAACCATATGAGGTAGTTCACAATGTTCGTATTTCAAAGGAAAGGAAGAATCAAAAAAATCCCGAGATTATTGATATCATCCCTAAACTCATTCTATATTATCAATAACAATAAACTGAAACATATGATGTATTATAGAACAGCAACAAAACACTTTTAATATTTCTAAACCATCATAAATTTCATATATGAAAATGAAATATCTTCATTATGTACACAACTAAGCAGTGAAAATCAATTTTTCATATTTGCTTTAAAGGATGCATGGCGCATTATTCATGATTTATCAGTGAAGAAAATTTATGTATTGTAAATAGAACTAAAAGCCTACATGAGAAAATAAGAAAAATTATTTCAATATGAAATGAAAATAGCATGAATGAAGAATGCCTTGCATAAAGCATTTTTCTTCTTCCATCAGCATCACCTCGCTAAAGAGGGAAAAGTAGAGCGAAAAATCTTCCACATAAACATCACATTTCAGCATTTCTCAACGATAATAACTACAAACATGAAAAATGATCTGTCACAAATGGAAGGAAAAAATTCTTTCGACGCTTTTTGCATACCAAAAACCAATTTTACCTCGATTTGCTTCTTATTTCAATATTTTTGCTAACGTTTCTTCACACCAGCAGTGAACAGTCATAGCAGAGACTTGAAAAAAATAAAAATTTGCATTCCATTTGAGTCCATTTCTCTCACTCTTTTATTACAAAGTTGTAGGAGACGGTAACACAAGTAATCTATTCCGACAAATTAATAACTTTAAGTAGTTTTTGACCCCAAAACTTTTTTTTTTTATTTTATTTTATTTTATTCCACGTTTGCTGTTATATTTGATTCTTCTCCCTTTACGTGTATACTTTACTCACACATTTTTCCTGTTTTTATTGCTGAGGTGTGTTTCTTAACTTTCTCTAACTTCCCCACACTTTTTTGCTTTTTTTTTTTTTTTTGGTTAATGGCAGTTGATTTGGATGGAATTGGAATTTTAGAAGGTTTAGCATACGCCAGAATAACACAAGTTGGTTAATCGATACAAAGTCCGGTACTAGACCAGCGTGACTCTAGCATGATGCCGGATTTAAACTGAATCCAGCACTAAGTCAGTATCATGGCGGACAAGGATTTAAAGTGAATCCAGCACTAAATCAGAATCATTTAATGCTGGTCTGGAATCCAGCACTAAGTCAGAATTACGTCGGTCTGGAAAATTTTAAAATATTTGGAATAGTATCAAAGAATTTATACAAATTTAGAATTCAGGTTATTCCAGCAGCTTCAGTTAAGATTGAAAAACTACTCATTTCCATGCTACCTGGAGCTGAAAGAAAATTTTTTTAACGATTTGATTTTTATCTCCATAAAATGCTGTTGAGGCAAAAGGTATTCACATTAATTATTGAATAATGTTGGTTGCTTTTCCTTTTTAATTCATGATGGGAGGTCTCAATTTAGTTCCTTCAATACTACCTCATACTTTGACATTCTTAGTGCGAAAAAGGCTACCGAAAAAAAAAAAGCTTGTAAAGTAGGAAGACCCGCAACCTTTTTTTTTATATTCTTTCTTTCCTCTCTTACATTCTATCGTGATAAAATTTGCATAGCAATTATTAAAAGATTAAAGATCTACGTGCAAAAGCTTCCGTCGAAGGTTTCAATTTGTTTGTGTCAAAAGGTAATGCGACAACAGCCACGGCAATAGCAAAGGACGATTATTAAATGACAAGGAAAAAAATGAAGTAAAAATTTTACCGATGATGCCTTCAAAATGCCTTAGTATGGAAGTGAATGAAACGAATGGAATGTTTAATTAAACAAATTACGGCATCCGGAAGAGGGTCAAAAAAAATATTTTTGTTCTCACTTTTGCCTCTTTCGTCATTCGTTCGTGAGTGAAATTTATGAGTTGTTACATTCATAAATTTTCTTTTCTCCTTTATTTGACTCACTTTCGTTTCGTTCATGCATACACTCTGAAAATTACTGACACAACGTGTAGGCATTTGACATTGAATTGAGATGAAAATGAATACAGACAATAAAAGAAAACTTTTTTTTTTCGAGTAAATGAAACTCAAATTAGGTTTACTGATGGAAAGATAGTTCGGATATCCATTATTCCCGAATAGTACAAGTAGATTAATCGATCAAGGATTTGGTCCCTGATCGACGTGACGCTAGCTTGTTGCGGGATTAGCTTTGAATTCAACATCATACCAGAGTCACGCAAGGTGTCCTGACGGCACCGAGACGAGTGATTTTGTCCAAGCTCAAGGAGGTATCTTTAGAATTAACTATCCTAAACACTTTCGACTTCAGGAACAAAAATAAATAAAACTTGTTTGTGAAATAAAATATGTCACGATAAATGCTGACGGCAAGCAAATGAAATTACATAAAACTTTTATAAACATTAATTGTTTTGTTAGTTTTACTTTGTTAAGGCTTTTTGTCCCATTTATAAAATATCCCTAGCACATGCAGGACAAATGTTTACTAATTAAATATGAAAACGAATATACGTACATAATATGTGTAGTAGAACTGCTACAATTGAAAGTCGAAAAATGTGATAGTAATGTTTATAGTCTCGTACTATCATAGTTGATCCAAAAAGTTCATTAAAAATATCTTCATAGCATTCATTTTATATTTTTTTGCGAAATGCATGCCTAGCTTTTTCATAATTCTTGCACATACATATTGTCACTACAGATTTCAATTTAAATGTTGCTCATATGCTTTATTACTTTTTTTTTCCTCATTCGCTCACTCAATTCTGCTGTTTCACTGATTCATGAATGTTTATTTGTTTGTTTGTTTGTTGCTCATTGAAAAGTATTTTCCTCATGCTCATGTTTGTATTTAAAAGGGAAGAATAAATATGTTACAAATTCATACGAATGAAAAGCAATATATGTCATATGAATGCACATACTTTTCCAACCCAATGAGCAGATTCCACTTTTTATTCACTTTCTCTACCCCATCTCTCTTTCACTCATCCCTTTCTGGGATTTTTAATATAGCTGTAGATTCAAAAAATGAATATTTTTCTGTTTTTTTTGAATTTTCTTTCCATTACAATGACTTTGTTGCCTTTCACATTTATCGTGATAATATCTTTGTTGAGTGTTGTTTTGCAGTTTTGATGCATGAGTTGAAACAAAAGGAAGGAATAGAATCATTTCTATCAAGAAATGAAAATCCTTTGATCAACGAATAGGGCTTCATTCTTGCAACTATTGTGCTTATTGAAGTATCAAAAAATGATGTTTAATTTTAGATAGTAGTTTTCTATAATGCAAAGAGACACTTGTATAAATTCTTGTTGAGAATCTAAAGATTCTAAACCTTTTGAAGCAAAAAATATAAATTCTTCACTAACTTATCTGCTATACTGAATAAAAAAATCCAGATTCCTTTTTGTAGTTTTTATTATAAAATCCAAAACAGCTAACAGATTCTATAGCCCATTTTATTATCAACTTAATGAACCGTGGATGAATTTTTTTTCTCATAATGAATCATAATAAAAATACAAAAAACCAGTGAATGAGTTCGCAAATTTCTTGCTGTTTTCGCATGAATTGAATCCTTCAAAATTTAAATTCTCACAGTAATGAAATTTAGACTATAGAAACATCATTTCTTATTTATCATGATATCGACTTTTATTCATATTTTAATGATCTTGGATACTGCCTAAAGATAATGAGGCACAAGGGTTTTTATTTCTCGCTGTAATATAAAATAGAGGCTTATAATAAAATGCTCAATCTTGATATAAAAAAGAGTTTTTGGATTTTATTTATATTTTTCAATTTACGTAACAGTAAATATTACCCAAATTAAGTCGATATGAGATTGTTTCGTTTTCAGAATTTGACATATACCCGATCAGCAAAATGCAACGAAACTAATTTTTCCCATAAAAATGAGTCAAATTCAGCTGCACATGCACGTCTGATCAAGGAAACTTTGTGTCTTCTCGTTAATTCGGCGAAGAAGCGGTGTCCTAGCGAATATGTTACGTTGTTCGGGATAAATGCATAATCTCTTTGATGTAGATCCTAGATTACTACAAAAGGCTTTCCGTCAGACTCAATTGATGGCTTTATCACAAAGTTTGTGAAATTTATTTGTTTTTGCATTCAACTGATATTCTCTTAGAACCGTTCTACGTCAAGTTGCTTTTCGAGCTCCAAGACGTCTTTTCTCTTGTAATCTTCCATCCTAGGGCTGCAACACCAGCTTGTGGTTCTTTTCTTGCATTGACACTTTCTGCTTTATTGCTCTTCCGGATTGTTGTACATATTCAGCCTTACTTTCACATGAGTATCTCTCGATTAAAGTTATACTGGTCAGCTCTTTTTAATTACACACTGATCCTCTCGGGGAATGGTTAGCCATATAAAAAAACTTTGATCCCTGACCCTTAGATATTGTTGAAATCTCATAAGGGAACATTCAGAAATTATGCAACGCTTGTGTAAAGGGGTGTAATATTTTATTACGGAGTACAAAGTGTAGCTTCATGAGTTTGGGGGGCATTAGAGTGGGTAAAAACTATTTTTCGCGTTACGCAATTTCCAAACGTTCCCTTAATTGAAACAAAGTGTTCAATTAAAATATGACATGCTTCATTTAACGCAGCGAACTAAAAACTACAATAATTTAATTCAAAAATATTTATTCACGCTTAAAATTTTTGAAAAAACCCGCAGCACTAAAATTTTATATGCACAATATTCAATTTGATGAGAACAATTTAAATATGCTTCAACATGATTCATATAATTAGGGAAATGTGTATTATTCGTTTGTGGTCTTGCTTCCAATTTTCTTATTAAACGTAATTAATATAATCTTCAAATTAAGAACATGCGATAGCATTTCATAAAGTTTCCACTTTTAGAATTAAATGATCATTAATTTAAGTATTTGACAACTCAAAAAATATCAAGCATAACGGCACGAAATACGTAAAATATTAATTTTTCTACAAACATTTTCATTGATTAATGAAAGTGTATTGAGTATTAATTAATTGATCTACGATATTATGTAGGAATTCTGATAGAATTATCTAGTAAATATTTATAAACGAGGTTAAGTAAATATTATGAAACAATTAATTAAATGAAGTCTTACTTTTGGGTATCCGAAAGGTCAATTTTAAAAAGTTCATGGATATATCCAACAGAATAATTTTGAGAAATTATTGTTGGTAAAATTTATCCTTGTTTCCGTTGAATTTCAGCTACTAAAGCAGTGGTGAGCAACCTTTTTTAAGACACACCTTGTTGCTAGGCCTCGACCGAAGCAACGCATGTTCTATTATCTTTGTCACCCTACTAGTGTGCCGCGGCACACAGGTTGCCCACCACTGTCCTAAAGACTTTATCTTTACCCTTCACACACAAAACATAAAGGTTGAATTAGCAATAATTGATAACATTTCCAAGATAAAGTTTTAACAATGCAGCACAGTAAACAAACAGCTTTTGTCTTTTCCTACATCCTTTGTACTTCTTCCATACATTTTGGATACATGAAAAGGTAGTTTATGTGCAAAGGTATACAATAAATTTGTATTGTAGTCCACACAATATAATATTTGATATATTTAGTAATTTAATGGCTTGTATATACTAATTATGACAAGGCCCAACAATTTACACAACCTTTTTTCTATATCAGTGTCTGCTCTAAATGAGCTTTTATATTGTAAAGTTGTTGTGCCTCTAATTATTGTTTACCATGAATTACACCGAGTCTGTGGAACTTTATTGTGCTTTTGATTAAATTTTGTGCCTTTGTTTTTAAGCAGAATTATATAATGCATTGCTACTGAACATTAACTAATCTTCTTTACAGCTATTTGGTTAATGTGGATCCATTCTGATTACTAAATTTAATCTGTTCTAGTCTGTAATTGATATTATTCAAACTAATTATTTTTCCAATATTATGTAATTCCCTAAAAGCTAATTCATTAGCTATTCCGAATCAAAAATTCATAAATCAATTTTATTTTGACATTTTTGGTGATATTTCATTAGATTCGAAGCATTAGACTAAACACTTTTCCATCAAGATACACAATTACCACCAAAAACCTGCCATTTTTCAACAGAATGCTTTTAAATTTGACCCCAATTTTGTACATGCTGTGATATACTTTATACAAACAGGTGAAAGAATGACACCCTGCGGAGATTGAATTACGTTTGGCTTAAACACAACACAAATTTTCTTGATTGTGCCTTTACAATAAAAAGAAAAATTAATACATCCTTATAAATTTTAGGTGGAAATTGTTATGAACTGTAAAAATTAGTCATACATCCTACTTAGACCTTTCAATATATTTTGTGCAGTTACAAATGTGCTCGTGGGGTCACATCCAACATTCAAGGTGAAAGAAGTAAAATGTGACACTTTCTGATACTCCCAGTGGCATTAACAAGTGTCCACTTATATGACTTTTTATACCTTCAAATAAAATCGTGTATACCTTTTTATAAGATGCTTAAGGTTATGATCCCTGTCACTTTCTTCCTTACCAGACTAGAACAATTGTTGTAATAAAAGTATTTTTAGGAAATATTGTGACTGGATAATAGGCTGTTCACTAACGCGAAATATCGACCCCGCACCTCGTTGACATAACCTCCATGATAAAAATAGACGGAATTAAATTTTAATGTCGTTTATATAAAAGACTGAACAACAAGTCACAACATACAATTGAATTGATTAAAACAATAAGTTAGTGACGAAGGATTGATGAAATTTTAAACAACATCCCCTGTTTTTGTAAAAACCAAAGCGAATTTCCAAAACAACCCACTTTAGATGAAGAAAATTAAGCCAAGCATTAACATAAAAGAGCATTAGCATCCCTTGGTGTTGTAAGACAGAGATAAATCACACTGATTCACTAGTAATTTATCTAGTATAAAACATTTTAAAAATAATCATATCCATCAGTCATTCATCCCTATTTTTCTATTGTACTTATTAACAAAAGAATTCACAGGAAGAAAAGAGAAAAAAAATTTTTTTTTGTGTGTCTGAAAGTGAAATAATTATTTACATATAAATTCACGTACAAGGGACGGTTGAATAAAAAAAAACACTAAGAATATGATTCTGTTTTATGTGTAGATGACATGTGAACATATTAAGGGTATGTTTGTCTGCATAGAATATCAAGGGATAAAGTGTTGCTTTTTTTTGTTACTATAATAAATTATAGTATGTTTTTAAAATAAATACATATTTCAATATAATTGATGTATCTGTCGCTAACAAAATAAAAATTATCAGAATAAAAATTTAGAGCACCCTTAACGAATTGCGTGAGAAAAACAACTGACTGCTTTATTTATCCCTAAATGCTTTTAGTACATCACATGTGATTGCTCTCTCAATTCTCTCTCCGTGAGACAAAATAAGGGAAAGTGAGAGAATATGGAAAGGGATATTTGGATGAATGGAATAAAATTGTATGAAATCATACTCAAATATAAACTCACAACATTACAATTTTTAGAACAGTTTGTTGCCGCTCGTGATACAATTAAGAAGTTGAGAAAGGAATAAGACGGATAACTTATCAAAAAAAAAAAGAAATGTTAAAGTGTTGAATGTTCTGTCATATTACATATTAATGAAATATCATTATCTCATCATTAAAAGCCGATAAGAGTGAATTCAAGACGAGTGGATTACATAGTCAATTAAAACGGATTATCAGATAATATACATGTTTGTAGATGTCATATTAATAATAATGAGGATTTAATAATTTAATTATTGTGGATTGATGTAATAAAATAAAATAAATAAAAAAACATTTTACGATGCAAAAAAAGTTAAATTGAAAAGTGAAAAAAATTGAAATAAAATGTTTGTGAAAATAAAAATTTATGACATGCCACAAGAGATTGTGGAAAGCAAGTGTTAAAATTTCGCAAGCACACTGCATATAAAAGAAGTGAAAAAAATAACACAAAATATATCGGATTTGTGTTATACAAAAAAAATAAATAAATATTTATTGTAGAATAAAAAATTTCACAAGAAGAAATAAGTGTGAAGAAGTGAAAAATCATAAACAATGAAAAGGATTAAAAAACAGCAAATCGGATATTTTTTGCATATTTTTTTCTCCATCACAATACTCTTTTCCCGGCAATATTTTGTGTCTGGTATGGTCTGCACTTACAAAACATAAATAAAATTCCATCCATTTACTTTCTTTTTTTTTATAACGTACATAACTTGTATAAAACAAATTTGAGCTCCATTGTGTCGATAATAGATTTTTATGTTTTCTTTCCTGTTTCTTATACACTCCACTCTACTTTGTTATGTTGCTATCATTATTATTATTATGTGATGATGTGCAAGGCTACAAAACAAAGCACAAAAAAGTATATATATTGAGATGGATAAAAACAACATTAGACCACCTTCCTATGCTGTTCGCAAAAAAAAAAGCTGAAACGGAAGAGAGTATAAAAAATTGTTAGCAGTTCAGGTGTACCAACTTCTAACTTTTTATATGTAATCGCAATTTGGCAGAAATATGAGAATGTGGCATAGTCAGAGGCGTTGTTCTAACTATTTTTAGTCATATATCGTCATACTCAAATAAATGAGCGTCCAATAACCACATAAAAAATAAGCCATTTGTTTTAAACCGCATTTTTTCCGGCGTAAAATGGAACAAATAAGCCGTCATATTGTCATCAAGGGAATTTTGTAGCGTTGCCCTTGCAGACATGTTGTGCTGTTCGAGTTTGTATTGCAAAAACAATTTTACAAACCTTGAAGAGCCTCTCATACTCTCCCCCTAGCTACACAGCTGGGTATACTGAAAAAGAAACGACTAAAGCCGCTGATTGCTATGTACAAGAAGAAGTTCAAAGGAAATGTCACAGAGCAAATATAAAAAGTCATTTACTAATCACGTCGTATGTCGAAAGAGTAAAGATAATCACAACGATGTCATAATGATTCATGTGACATTAAATAAAATACAGTTCTATGGAAAGTTTGTAATATTCAGGTCTAAAAATCGACAATTGAATAAACATCATAAACGTGAATGACTACACTGGGACACAAAGTTTATTACAGTTTAATATTATAAAGCTCTTCAGCTACCCTACCTTGAGAAGTGAATTACATGATTCTCATTTTTCTTTGCTTTGTGGGAAAATAGCAGCGCTTTTCAAATACAGAAGATACTTTGGCAATCGATTGATTGATGCTCATGAGTTTTATGGCTTTATTTCTTCTTTCACTTTCATCTACGACAATTTATTGCACACCATTCCCAACCTTAAATCAGCCAACCATCGTCAATGACTATGAATGATGTTGATTGATTTTTTAAGATGTAATTTTATTAAAATGCTATCATTGATGCGTAATACGTTATTCTATTGACAACGAAAAGCATCTCGATATTTTCTTTCCACTTCATTGTATTTGTGACTTTTATTTTTTGTTATACTAAAAACAGTTCAATGATCAAAAATTATACAATGTATACAATGATGTGTGATATCATACTTATTATGTATTATCTTGCTGTATCTGTTTCATTTCCGATGATGTTACAAAATTAAGGATGAAAATATTTTGCACAGACAAGCAAAAAATAAATTCTTTTCCTTAGCTTGAGGAAGTGATGTTTATTTTAGGTCAGTACTAGCAAGTACTAGTTAGAAAATCATACTGAAGGATGTGATTTAGACGCATTTTCGGAATGACTGTTGCATACTCACCTACATGTATGAGGCGACACAAAAGTAGTCATGGTGCCTTAGGGCATCTTTCTATCTTAACATTATTAAGTCATTAATATACTAAATTAAAATAAAACTCTTAACATGCTCATTACCGGTTGGGATTGCTTTGGATATAGACAGCAGTTAATCAAAATATGATCAAGTTTAGCTTCCATTGCTAACATTAATCGAATTCTGATTAGATTTTGGGCATGGCAGGTGCAGCCGTTGCTTCTAATTTTACTATGTTTCAATTAATCTGAAATTTAGTCGCCAACCGGAGCGACACAATTCGGTACTAATGAGTCAAAACTAGCCGTCATGGTGCCTTTAAGCCAAGCGAAGCTTGGCCTACCTGCTGGAGTTTGATCCCTCAAACATTTGCCAAGCGAAGCTTGGCCTATCCGCTGCATACCCGCTGGAGCTTGATCCCTCAAACATTTTCCAAGCGAAGCTTGGCCTACCCGCTGGAGCCTGATTCCTCAAACATTTGCCAAGCGAAGCTTGGCCTACCCGCTGGAGCTTGATCCCTCAAACATTTGCCAAGCGAAGCTTGGCCTCCGTGGAGTTTGATCCCTCAAACATGTGCCAAGCGAAGCTTGGCCTATTAAGTCGACTTAGCGATACCCTAACGAACAAGTTGTGCTATTTTGAGAATATAAAGCATAAAGTATTGATCCTTACAATCCCTCCTCAAGTGTATTCCTGGAACAACTCAAAAAAAATATTTCATATTCGATATCACAAAGTTCAGTTCCAAAACAGCGCTAATCAAAAATATACTTGGCATCAACGCTTGTCAATATGTCAACTGATATCAAAACGGAAATGAAGGAAAAAGAAATCATAAATGAAATAAAATCAAGCATCTAATAAGCAATGAGTGTAAAGATGTGTGTGAATATGAGTTACAGGAAGGAATGTATGTGCTAATGAGAACACTTTTTAATTCGTTTAGTGTAACACTTTTAGAAAGTGACAAATAATTAATTGCTAATCTGAGTTCTTTATTAAAATCCAGTCTGTAATATAAAAAGAACATTATGGTGAAATAATTAGTAAAAGAGTGCAAAAATTAAATGAAAATTTAATGAAAGATTGCATTACGAAGGGTAAAATGTGAATCCATGAAAAGTGAAAAATCATGGAAATTAAATGAACACATTAAATGTTGCTGCTGCATTGCTGTAAAATAAATGAACGGAAATAACAACATACATTATGGCTGTGATTAATGGAATGGCAATGAAATCTTCTGAAAATTTAATGATTTTTTTTTTCAAGTAAAGTGAAATGAGAAAAGTTTGATTTGGAAATGAATGTGAATTAAATGAGCCTTAAAAGTGAAACATTATCGATTTTCTTGAATATTGGATTTTTCAAACATAAACAAACTTCTTTATTAAGAATAAGGACCTTTTACTTGGGAGAGTTTTAATAGCATTAAATCCACACAATTTGAACAACCTGAACTTCATTAAGTTTAATATCAATTTCGAGAAATGTAATTGAAATGCATGAACATCATTTCATCATTTACAAAATACAATCTGTATGCAATGTTACTTTAATTGTTTGATAAGAGGATTAAGGGATAAGTGCAATTCAATGAAAAATTTCAGGAAACAATTTTCAATTCAACTTAATATTTGGACTGTTATGAATTGTTATTTCAGTTGAAAGACTTGAAATATGTCTTTTTCAATATTTTGTTCAGTTGTCCTTAAGTTAAAAATTAAAAAATTCGCGACACGCGTAAATATATCAAAATGTTAGTAAGTGAAGCGACTCGAAGAATTTCTTTTTCGAGAAAATTAAAAAAAATACTAAAATTCAAAGCTCGAAGTCGTCTCGAATTTTGTATCGAAAAATCGATTTAAGAAGACTCGACTCCATATAAAGTTTTAATCCGCTTTGAACTCTACTAAAATAAAACAAATTCTTTAAAAAAATTTTGAACGAATTTTGCAGAAAATAAAATTAATGAACTTTCGAAATGTAAGCATGCTCCATCATTAATAATTTTTACGTAAATTCTCTTAAATATCCGTTAAAAAATTCTGATTTCTGTTTATTAGATTATTTTTTGAAGTTTCTAAAATACTACATTTCTCAAAACCGCAGTCATGCATTTTTATAAAATTGAAAAAAAAAATTAGTTCGCGGATTTAGCAATTTTGCAGTTTTAATATATGATATCTTCTGAAAATTTTGAGAATTGAATTTTAATGTACAAAAGTGTCCAAAAGTTTCAAAAGTTTTTAATTTAATTAGATTTAGTCAACTCATTTAACAAATTTATTTAAAATTTAATTTTTTGACAAATTTTCAAAATGTTAGTTCGGTTTCTCAATGTTCATAATAAAACACTAGCCGTTCAGTTATTACGTAAATCTACGTTTTAACCCCTCTCCCTCCGTAATAAAATATCTAGTGAAAAAATTTCATTTTTTAGAGGCGTAAAAAAATCTCTAAAATTCCACCCTATCAGCGTTATAAACTATGTGAATGGACATTGTTAAAACTAAGGGTCCAAAGGTCCATAAATATTATAAAACCCAGCTTTAAAATTCTTCGTTTTTCGAGTGAATATGTAAAAAAGAATTTCATTGTCTATTTAAAGCCCAAATGATTCAATTTTTGTGGCGTGAAATGGAACAATTTGAATAAAATTCATTTCAGCTTATCACTCACAGTATGTCATTGAAGAATACATTTGGAATAAGCTATGAAAATTCAAATGTCTCTAATCTTAAAGTTACTTTTTATTAAAGCTACTTTTTGAACTGTGAATTTTAAATTAAAATACGAAAAATTCCCAGATGATTTTAGTAAATTACTTAAACTACGTGACATTTGTGAAGCTCTAATGTTAATATCAATTATTAGCTAACTTTTTTTTAAAACACGAAGAATTAAAATGATTAAAAAGTTCCCTTTTTAGTTTTCTGAAAATTTTCAGAATCGTTAGTCTTTTCATTAAGCTACGTTTATATTATCTAAACAGACTTCAAGAGAAATTACGTGCAATTATTTATTTCATGATAAACCATTTTTCACTTCAAATCATATAATTAAATCTTTAATGAAATATGTCTGCAAATGTTGGGTCAATTACCTTTTATAATGCTTGTAGCAGAATTAAAACAAACAAAGTAAGTAAATAGAATGAAATGATGTCATGTAATCGACGAAAAGAAAGAAATGATTTATCTTAAGTGATTTGTTTTCGATTCGAAGAAGCTTACAAAAAAGTTTTTCTTTTTATTTCTTCTGTGGACTGGAAAATTTTACAGTTCTTCTTTCTTAATTAAAACTTCAAACGAGTGCAATGTAATGTAAAATGTTTGGCGCGTGAAAAATGGCAAAAGTTTTTAAAAGTTCCTTTTTTTTCAAGACAGTTTTGAACTAGTAAACTCGACAATTGATATTTTACATGATAGTCAGACACGGACGTTTAAATAAATTTTATCACAGAAACTTTTTATTATACTGTTTTTCTTTTCAATATAATAGCTGATTTTATTTATAGTCATCAAAATTTTCAATCGATTTTTATATACTTTTTACTGTTAATAAACCCGAAAAGCACAATGTAATCGCGAGGGTATAGATAGGTCGACATTTTAACAGTTACACAAGAAGTAGACATGGCGAACCCGCATTTTGTCTCATAGTTGAAGCCTTTCTCATTATTGCCGCTCTGGTCTTGTAGTTTTTAATAATGCTCGTTGATAATAATGCTAAAAGATTGAGTTAATTGCAAAAATTTTCAATATCAAACAGCTTATTTTTAAAAAGTCACAAGAACTTAATAATACATTAATAAAATCGACCAAACAAAAAATTACAGTTCCGCAACCACTTGTGTTCAATAAAACAAAAAAAAAAAAAACACACATTTTTCATTGAATAAATTGCACAATTAAATCCAATTTTTCCAACATATTTATTACAATCTGTCAGAGTTCGAACATGGAAGTCGACTCGAATTTGAAATGAATCCGAGTCGTATCAAGTTGACGTTTTCCAAATTTTTGGATAAGGTAGTAAGAAAATTGGTTAATTTGATGGGGCTCAAAGCTGGATCAATCACTGGATTCCGTCTGCCAATTACCAATACCAAGGACAATTCTGTCTTTATCACAGCTTCCTTCTAAGAGATATTTGAATGTCTTCGAGCTCTTTGACCATCTATTTAAGTCTTCAAATAACATGTTAGGCTAAACAAGTCTGTTTACTTGACACTATAGTGTTGGTGCAGTTCTGTTAAATTTTGTTACAACTATGATTAATCAGCGGGAAAACATGTTCCTGTAAAAAAATTACTATATAATTTTACACCAGAAAATGAGTGCAAAATTGATGTGAAATCGATGTAGAATCATTTTGAAAAATATTTTACAGGCTCTTGTCCCCCGTTTACCCCCTATGCTTAATAAACAATCAAAATTAGCAACAAAAGATTTCGCTAAAATCATTAACAAACTTTAACACGATGCTTGCATAAATTTTCAGAAAATTCAATTAATTAATAGAAATTTCAAGCATATTTTGTAAGCTAATAATAACAGTTTTATAAAAATGTTTATGCTCATGTGTGTACAGTCAAAAAAACAACATTCGGAACTTTTCCGACAAAACAAATATTTCTTACATTTCATGCTGTATGAAATCTAAATTAATGAATTTTTAGTGCAATATTTTAATGAAAACTATTCTATTATGAAATAATATTATGACCAAAAAAGAAAAAAATATTAAATCCACAACATCACAGCATCAACATCATCATCATCATCATCATCGTCGTCATTATTAAACTTTCTGAAGAGTAAACAATGTGCATGAAATTTTTCTCAAAATATTTTATATGAAAATATTTTTTAATACAAGTATTTTGGTATGTAGTATGAAAGTATGAAAAAAGTGAATTCTTCACATTTTTATGGTTGAACATGAAAAATTCAATTTAATATATGAGAGAGTTTTCCTCTCAGTACGTGTTATTTTAAAAAGCACATATGTATATAAATGTATAATCCGTCGCAAATCCTCAATTTTTCTCCAATCAACATTGACATGAGTTATACTTTACAATATAAATCTACTTACATAAATGTATGTACGACACTAAGGATTTACAAGAAAATGGGCTTCAATGCCTTTTCTTCGTCTTGACACATAGCAATCACACCTCAAATCTGTTACAAAATTAATAATAATCTTTCATATAAAAGAAAAAAAAAGCTGTCTCCGAACATCATTAAAAGGGATTCGGAAAAGGATGGAAAGAGAACTAAGACGAAAAAAAAAGTTTTTTATGACAAGCACCATAAATTTTTTACCCCTTTTAGCTTTCTTACTCTTTTTTTACCCATTGCCATTCCCAATTCTTCCATTCAATCTCATCACACGTAAATACCGAAAAAGCCATAAAAGCCATTCATGAGAAAACCCGAGTTGAACACAACAAAAATCCTGAAATATTAAAATTGTTTTCTGTCATTTATATCCGGAAAAAAGCCACACTACATATGAGCATGCTCTTATAATAAAATATAAAACATACATACAATACCGTTGAGGACACATCTCTCATTTTTTTCTATTCAATACAATTATTATTATATGGAACTGAATGGATGGAATCAAAAAATATAAAAAAAAATATGAAAGGAATAAAAACTCATTTCCCCATTGAATATTTTTAGGAAAATCGATAGACAATAGTCTGACACAAAATTATCAGCCTTTAGAATATGAAAATCCCTCATCACTTCCTAAATTCATATCAAGAGGACAATCCTATCGAGCTGTAATAGATGACACAATAGTTTTGCCATGTGCAACACAAGATTTAGGTTTGTATATAAAATTTTATTATTACTTTATTTCTTCCTTACTGTACACAAATTGCTGATATAACAATTTTTAATGAATAATACAGAATGATTGACAAGGGAAAGTTTATTGAAATGTAATTAAGTCTCAATCTAAGAGAAAATTGAATTTTGTGGAATTTAAGTTTGTAAACAAAAATTGGAAAATGGCTAAATAATTAAGGCAAAAACAGTTTTTAATGAAAAACATAAAGCAAGAAAGTTTTTGTTGATAATTATCAGAAATACTTATTATTTTTTGGAGGTTACGTAAATGCGGACTAGACTTCAGCTGAATCAGAACTAATATTTATGTGTATAACCTTTAATTTCAACGCTCTGTTTATCATTATAATTTGAAGGACAATCGTTAGGTCGTTCACTCATTACTAAGAATAAAAAAGTGGGCATCTAAGCAATTTTACTTCTGGGAAGTAGTTTAAGAAAGGGATAATTACAAACCAAAATAAAACCTATTTTCTATTTGCTAGATACATTCCCAAGAAGGAAATATTTTTTGTCTATTTAATATACTAGATTAGCATGCCTATAAGCGTTATTCTAAGCTTAATCTGCTCTTGAGAACACAATCTTTGCCGGATAGGAATTCTTATTTATTTCACTGGCTGTACAGATCAATTCTGGTTCGTAAGTTTGCTCAGATATCGTCTGAAACTAGCTCTATCGTTGCCTTTCAGTCACCAGTTTTCTATGCCAAATTTAAAATTGTCTCCATCAATAGCTTCCTTTCTGATGACACGAACCAGAGCTCGAAGTCGACTTCAGTCAATTTTTCAATACAAAATCTGAGTCAACATTGACCTCTGACACGAACAGACAAAGAAACTGCTCATAAGCAAGCTCATTGCCTATTTGGGTGAGTTCTTTAGCCGACTTCGTGAACTTTTGCTATTCACAAGGTTAAACTTAAAGACCTCATTTAAAAAAATTAAAAAAATAAAAGCTAGATAATAAAAAGTTTCAAAGATTGAATATCAATTATGGTTCGTAATAGAAAAACATTAGTCTATAGACTTGTGACGCAAATAATGTTTTGCCAGGAAACGCAAAAAAGGCTGTGTAGAATTTTTAATAATTCATTATAATTTCACAAAATATTTTACAAGTTAGGCGTATTATTAGCAGCACTTACGTGAACTTTCGAAGAAAATCATTAAATTTTCTTCTAGAATCTCATTTATATCTAGAGTATGTACGGAAAAAGGTTCAAGATGGGTAACACAGCCTCCATTATTGTTTATTTAGCCATAATAATATAATTCCGTGGGATTTTCATTATGCAAGAGTCACAACCTAAATGTAATAAAATTTTAATCTAATTTTCTCCTACGAAAAACCATCAAGACACATTTAAACAAGCTTAATATAAAACCAATGGTGGCGGAGAGAAAATTTTAGGGCCTTATACTTAGAACTAAGGGCCTTATACTTAGAACAAACGTAGAACTCAAGTACTAAATTTATAGAACAAAACATTTGAATTTTTAAAAACCGTTTTTTAATGAAATGAAAATATTAAATTAATGCTGTTTTTCCAATTGTAATGGTAGCAATCGGAATAGACACTATTTGTTAAGTCATCAATGTTGTGAAATTCATAAAAAAAAATAAATTTGCGTCACAAAATCTCTGAGTATAATTATCTACAAAATAACGGTCAAAAATATTTTAAAATCAAAAAATTTTGCTGTAAATTTGTAACAATTTTCGATTCAAAAAAATATTTGTTGTAACGTTGACTTTTCTATCCGCCACCATTGGATATAAAAGTTTATAAGATCTTATCAACATCAACAAAAATATTCAAAGTCAATTACCAAAGAAAGTAACAAAAAAATGAAGCTTCAATCCCATATCAAGAACAAAAAAAAAAGTTGGTTTAGGCATCAACAAAATTTTTCTTTTAGTTACGCTAATCACTAAGCTTGTCTTTTCACACTTCATTACTTTCATTCTGTCAGTATAGTATACGATGGGAAAATCCTACAAGTCAATTGTTGCTCATGTCCTTGTCAAAATTTTGTTTGCTCTTCTTTCTCTTTCACTATTTCTATAAAGAATACAATTTCAACGCTCAATTTCCCAATAGGCAACAGAAATATCACATTGAATATTTATTCGTGTTGTAATCAAACTGAATCTGCTCCCACACGTTTAGATATACGCATTATACAGTATTTATCTATTTTCAGGTAGTAACATTTTATTATGGCGTCGAGGCAGTTCGGTTGTGACTGCATCAAATTTGATGATAACACGCGATCCACGATTCCGTTTACTCGACGAATATAGTTTACAAATTAAAGGCGTTCGACCACAAGATGCCGGTGACTATATATGCCAAATAGGAGATGCCGAAAATAGAGACTTAGTCCATACTGTAGAAATATTAGTGCCACCAACAGTAAGAGCTCATCCAGAGACGGGACATGTGACTGCACGAAAAGGTAGCTCAGTAACGCTAGAGTGTAAGGCATCAGGAAATCCTGTTCCAAATGTTCACTGGATTCGAGTCACAAAACGAGTAAGTAAATTAAAATGCATACTTTTTGATTTATATTCATAGCACACGTACAACTTTAGTAATTTCCATTTATGTTGCAATCCTTTGTTCATTTCAATTTCATGTGTTTTTTTCCGCATAATTTCATTTCCTAGGAACATCTTTCAGATGCACCACGACTTTCAGAAGGTCCAACATTAACGCTAGAGCACGTGGAAAGAAAATCGAGTGGAATTTATCGCTGTGTAGCTGACAATGGTGTACGAGATCCAGTTTCTATAGATATGCAGTTAACTGTATTGAGTAAGTAGGAAGCGTTCACAGACAAAGAGTATGTTTGGTACAGCAAAGTCACTATATGGTACCAAAATGCGGTCTCTTTGTTTGTTAGGGAAGCTTTCTGTTTTTTGGGGTAATGAAGGCACATGGATTAATCTTAGGTATTAATTTTATCTATCATACTATCTGGTAGAAGTTTTTGGTTAGTGTCTGGATCAAGTCTGGATATTTGAGTCCATGTTAGTTTGTACCTTATGACAGGTACTAGATGTCATTTGTGCATTTGGCAAGGTAGCATTAACTTAAAACTCCAACTTAACACTATCCAGAAGACACTGTCCATTTACACAGTAGCATTTCTCGTAAAAGCTTGCTTAAATAATATAAAAATAAAACATGAGCATGAGATTGAACTGTTGGAAAATTCAACAGCTATAAAAAATCCCAGCACGAATAAAAAAGAAGTAGAGAAAAGGATTTAGGAGAAAGATAAAAGCAGAGAAAGCAAAAAGATTTGGTCTTCAATAATTCATTTCGTTTCAGGTCCACCGGAGTTGGAAACAGAACGAGCATGGGTGCATGCTGGGGAAGGTCAGTTTAAATTGCTTCAAAACATTTGATCCGACCATTTGATGAACTCTTTCCCTTTTTATATGACATTGTAGGTCACGAAGCACAGCTTGTATGCATTGTTCATGGTGAAGCCAATCCAGAGGTAAATAATTGAAAACTTTTTTTTTTTCATTCGTTCATATTATTATTATTTTATGCATTTATATGTTGTATGCCTACTTGTCGTTCTTTACCTTTTACTTTTTGGCATATATTGTTCGTTTCCCTTTATTTTATATTACCCCGTATATCGTCACTGCCACCGTATAAAAGGATAAAATATTTTTCCCCAAGAATTATTTATGAACTTTACTTAAATATTCTGCAGAATTTTTCATGAATCACGTTTTTTGTTCTCACTAACTTCTTTATTTTTATATCCCACTTTTTACCTTTACCTCCTTCCTTACCATGCTGTTATATCGATGAAATTTTTTTTTACTTCTACTTTTCTGCATATTTTTACATCAGCAATAAACACGTTTTTGGTATATTCCACTTCTTTTTTCAATTACAGTTAATGTGGTATCAAGACTCATTCCTACTCGATCCGACTGACAGACGAACAATGGATTCTCGTGGAGATCGTCATATTCTTACAATAAGAAATATTCAGCAGTCTGATTTTGGAAATTACAGGTAACTAATATCTACTAGTTTCAATTTGACAATGGATGTACATAGAGTAACATAATAGCACATAGAGAACAAAGCATTCAAATACAATAATAGCAATGATGATGAATGGACGATACTTGACATATAACATTCTTTTTTTTTTATTCATTGAAAGGAAGTAATCAAAAGAGAGAAAAGTTGTTCAATAAACTCTCAGCACTTCTCTTTCAAAAGCACTCTTTATATTCATTTATCGCATCAGTTTATTGTCTGCTGCTAATGGATTCCTCGAACATCCTATTGTCGTTAATATTTCTACTTGAAATTTTCATAGATTGATTCAATTCATTTTTATTTCTTTATTTTCTCTCTCCCTCTCTCCTAGCTGTGTGGCTGACAATGCATTAGGACGAGCAAAAAAATATATTGAAGTCTCGGGAAGACCGGGACCAGCACAATTTCATTCTCCGCTTTATAGTCGCTCGCGGGACGTTTATAATCTCACGTGGAGCATAGAAAGTATTCCCAAATTAGAGGAGATTCGCATTTTGTACAGAAAATTGATGGTAAGTTGAATATTTAAACAACTCAGTGCTTTCATTCAGGCTTTTTTATGGCAGTAGATTTTATTTTGTTTTACTAGAGTCAGAGTCTATATATATTTAGATTCATCTGTTGTGAAAAGTTTATGTTTCCTCATTAATGTATTAATATCAAATTCAGTAATGAATAAATATTACTAAAGAACAAAAAGAAATGAGAAAGTGCTCTAAGGAAAATTCAAAAATTCATCATTTTAACCCACGCACATTTACATTTTTACGGCTTACGTACTTACGTACTTACCACTTATTTATGATGAAATTAAATTTCTCATTTTATTAATATTTCAATCTTTTTACTCACTTCCTTATGAAACTTGGTAATGATATTTTGAAGTTAGGAGTTTTATTGCCAAGAAATAGCCATGAGACTAGGCATGTACCAATTTTCCATAACAGGCAAAAAGTACTTGAGAGCTTGTACATCTTTAATGAACCATATGAGTATGCTCGTAAGCGGCCTGTTAGGATTTACATCCCGGTTTGATTTATCTTGACTCTAGATATATGTTGGAAATGATACTTCGTAGAAATAGCCAAAAATCTGATCCTAGGTCGACTTCATGACGCAAGTTTGAGTTCGTAACTTCAGTCTTGACGCAAGTTTGAATTCGTATTTCACCGATTCTGGTCAGTCGCCTGAGTCAAGCTGGTTGAATTTTCAGCAATTTCTACTGCGTGTATCTTCTAAGTATCTTCTAAGTATTATTGCATATATAGCATTGATGATCATTTAATTTAAGAATTTTTAAAAAAATCCTCAAAATTCATTCTAAATTTTTGAGCTTTTAATATCTAAATCAGTGGTGAGCAGCTTGTGTGCCGTGAAAAATCACAGATCTGCTTCATGACATTTTGGGACTAGAAAAGATCTTTATGATCTATTTTCATACCAAATTGCCAAACATAAAACAAAATTCCACATGTGATGCTGATATTAATTTGATTTTATTATGTACATAGATTCTATATATCTTTATCTTATTTTTTATGTATAAACGTATAAACTTTCACTTCTCATCATTCATTCAGTAAACCATACAGTAAGCAGAGCAAATTTGTAGCAAAAACACAATGCTCATCATCAACACAATCATCATCTAAACATAATTTAACCACTTTATTAGGATGAAAAATCATTTTATTTTATATGTTTGAGAATCATTTTCACAAGACCAAAATGAAATTATAATATTCCATTTATACACACCATCACACCACTACTCGACGAGATATTTCAGCTTAGTTAAATCAAAAGCAGATGTTGAAATGGTTTAGAAAAATAAAACAAAATTATTTCCCATCTTTTATCTGTGCGTGCGGTGTAGTGTGAGGAATAATTTTATTGCAAGTAAACAGCTTAACATAAATTTTTCATTCTCACTACATCAAAATTTGCCTTAAGTTATTCGTTACTGCTGTTTCGTGTTGCTTGTGGTTTTAAAAGAATCATTTTTTTTTTTCCATTTTCATTTCCATGTTCATGATTTTAATTTTCAATTTTTCTTTTCGCCTACATTTCAATTTTTCTATTATTTTTGTTAAATTGAAAAAGATTTTAAAATTTACATAATTTATTTTTCTGTCAATAGATGAATGAAACTTATCAACAGCCTGGGAGATGGCATGAATTGGTTTTGACACCACCTCACACTCGACAGGAGACTCCTCATCATTTCATGGTAAATTACTCCTTCTACTCAGTTTATACCTAATATGCTGAATTTTTTTCCCTCTAATTAATGCGATTATTTCTTTCACTCTCAATAATTTCTCATCTGTACTAATAAAATTATCAAAAAACTTATTAATAACAACAACCATGATGATAATGATGCCGCCAATAATAATGATGGTGCTTACAGACATATACAATAAGAGGCTTAGAAAACAATTCCGTTTATGAAGCAATTGTACAAGCTAAAAATCAATATGGGTGGAATGAGGTAATTTTTTAGCATATTTTAACAACAGAACTGCTGATTTGGTTATTCAGTCTAAAACAGTGTTGTCCAAACTTTGTTTTCCACGGCACACCTTTGTGATAAGCCACGATCAAAAAAACATACAACAAGGCACGGTTCATGACACAGGTGTGCCTTGGCACACAGTTTTAGCAGCACTGGCTTAATACGATGGTCATAAAAATGCATTTTAATTGCTCGCGATATTAAACATTTTCATTATAATTTTCTATGGAATTTTTGATGTTACACTAAATGAATTAGTAATCATGTCCGCTAGGATCATTACAAAACTGTAGACCGGCAGTCAACTATAAACGAATGAAAATGAATAATTTACATATTAATTAATTTTTTTATGTATCTCCATTCCCCCAATAGGTTAGTGATATTTATCAGTTTTATACCCAAAGTAATAACTTAATGATGACTGAGGAAGAAGTGGAAATGGCCGTGCAGTCTGAATTCTCTGTTGGAAATAGACTACAATTAAGCACATCCATATATTTGCTTTTAACTTTCCTAATAGCTATTAGAGGTATTGATTAAATATATGGAACAATATTACATGTAAGTTACTGACTTTATCACCCCCAAGAACAAAAAAGACATTGTGTTGCTTTTATAGCTTGAAACCCAAAAAAATTATGAATATATTGAGAAACAAATGAGTTTTTATGATTTATAGATATGATCAAAGTTCTGTTGGCATTTCAAAATGAAAAGCTTCATACACACGTAGACACTTAATAAACACAAAATATGAATAGAGAAAGCATGCATAAGAAAAAGGAAAAATATTTTGTGGAAATGGAAAAGACTTTTATCACATCTATACCATCTTTTATAATGAGATATGGAAAAAAGACACACAAAATGCTCGAGATTTGATTAATGCTTTTGAATGATTATGAGATCTTTTTGTATACAAAATGAAATGATAAATGCTTCAAGACCTTTTTTGAGTTCATATCTGTTCGATAAAACCCTTTCTTCTTATTTGTCTCAATCTTCTCTAAACAAAAATTTTTTATTCATATTAGTTGATAGGCTGTCAGGGTTAGAAAATGCCTTGACAGATGTAAACTCTATGTGTAATGTCGTGAGCATTGTGAGAATCCTTGTCATATCGACAGCACTCTGTATAATGATTGAGAAATCCGGTCTCTCATAAGAATCGAATCCAGAACTCTCAGAACTGGCAGATTTGCCTATACATGGCTCGATACCCTAGATTTTACACTGCTGTAATGACTGAGATGATTGACTAAGTGATACAGATATCTGGTTTGTTGCCCAACCACTCGGCCGCAGAGGTCTTACTGTCGCATTTGCAGATGTTCCTATATATGACTCAATACCCCAGATTCCACTCTGCTACGACACCACACAATGGAACGAAATGATTGACTAATTTTGCTTGATTTGTGGGATTGCTTAAAACCGCATTTCTAACCCTGCATCTTTTTAAGGTTTCCTGCATATCAAAATAATTTATTAAAATTTTTCATTTCTGATGCTTCCTCCTTAATTAACAACAATTTTATGTTTATTCATAGCACAAAAAAAAGAAACTTGTTTCTGTAAATTAAACGAGAATAAAAAATGTAAATAGAAAACTAGGAAGGAAATGATGAAAATTTTTAGGATAAAATGAGAGAATGAGATTAAAACATTTTCCCGTTAGTGCTGTAAATTAGTGATGTAAATATTTATCTTTGTACTTAATAAAATAAAATAAAAAAATAAAGCAAAAAAACTCATACTGATGAAGATGAAATTTTAGTGTAAGGTTAATAATTACTAATAAAAGGAATGGAATAAAGAATAATTTTAGCAGTAGTGACGATAGAAATATTTAATATTTTTTTTTTTGAAAAGAATGTAAAAAACTTTACCTGATATACAAAAAAATTGTAATTACTGTATGTGAATTTTTAATTATGAAAAAGAATGAAAGGATTCAAAGGAACAACCATCCTTGCCCTAAAAACCGAGCAAGAACAGAGAATATACATTTTAATCCATTTTAAAGTTACTTTTTGAACATCGAAGGACTTTTAAATTTTATATTTGAGACAAAAAAGGCTCTTAACAAAGAAAAAAGTTAAAGGTAAATGCCCACCGGTCATGTCTTACCCTTATTCAAATTAATATACTTAGATGTCAACAGAATAACAAAAATAAACTTTACTAATGTAAAATTCTGACCTTTTATTCCACTCAATTAATTGACAATAATGCCAAAAGCATGTTGGCAAAATTATCTAAAGTATCAGACTTGAGGCTAGAGAGGGAGGTGCCCTTTTCAGGTTAAAATGATTCAATTTATTTATGGTTTAAACAAAAAAGCTAGAGTATTTACACAAAAAATATAATCATTTCCAGCTACACGCCTCTATTGGAGATATCGTTATTATATTGTAAATTCTTCATTTTTGACTAAATAAGCTACAAAATGTGCAGTACAATCGAGCTATCTTTAAGAGTAAATCACGATTATTACTGTAAAGGCTTACTCTTGGCGATGATTTTTAAGGATTCTAACATGAAAATCATGTTTGTTTATGGCACTTTTGAGTGATTTCAAAACGTAATTTAGCTAGTTTTTCCAATTTAAGGATTCAAAACAGTCCAATTATTTACTAGTTAAAAATTTCCCGAGATTAGTCGGAATAATAGAACACAAATTGATGAGTCAATCAAAAATTCGGTCTAGACCTGCGTTACTCTGTCTTGATGCCGAATTTGACTAAATCAGAGCTGAAAGTCGACTTAAATTTTGTAAGGAGTCAAATCGATTTGAGTCAAATTTTCCTTACAAAATTCGAGGAGACTTCGAACTCTAGTATGAATGCTAATGTCACGCCGGTCTGGTACCGAATTGTGCTATTCGGGAGCCTTAATTCAAATTATTTATGTCACAAAACCACAAGGTGTCATAAATCCTTTTCAAAAAGTCATGAAATCTATTCAACTGAAGTGAATTATAATGTAAATTGTAGGTAAATTGCGATTGCAAGAATAAAGCGAATCCATTCTTCTATATCATAAAAAAATTCACAAAACAAGAAATAATAATGAAAGATCTCAATTTTATTTTTAAGTTTATCTTAAGCGACGAAAATGATAATAAAAAGTTGTACAATAAGAAAAAAATCTGACAATACTTTTTTAAGCATCTTTTCATAAATATTTATTGTAGATCCTGATATAGTCAAGCATTATCATTTTCATCTTTCAATCCAGCACGACCTTTAATTTAATTTTAACAAATTTGAATTGTGAAAGCAAACAAATGAAAATGGCAGCTTGAAAGGTAAGTGAATAGTTTATTTTTGTTTTTTACACACAAAATAGCACATATTTATGATATATGAATTTATTGTCGGTTGAGCTGTTTGCCATTTCAGTCTATATGGATAATTTATTATATTTTTCGTACATTATGCAATACACAAAATTTATTCATATATCCTATATGTAATGTCTCGCTAATGTCAACAAAACACTTGAATTTAACCACCAAAGGATATAACGCAAATTTTTATGCAATAAAATAGAATTTTTGGCAAGTACTCTCACAATTGTTTTAATCGGCTTTTTTAAAATACCTACAATGACTCTCAACATTTTATGATTTAATAATAGCGAAGAGTTTTTCATTCATTTTCAATTTTTATTTACGTCATACTTACTGTTTCATTGAATTATCATACCCAAATAGCACAAACTGGCTCAATCAATCAAAAATCCTTTGAAAGGCGTTACTTGATGATGTACTGAAGGGTTTGGTTTAAATGCATGCTAGAGCCAGTTCTGACTGATATAGAATTTTGGATCGACTAACTGACTTGTGCTTTTCGGGATTACATCGAAGAGTAGAATCTAGTAAAAATACAAAAAAAGTTGCATTTAAACATATTCAAGCAACAAACTATCATCAACCTATTTATTGAAACAAAACGTTTTGTTTGTTGTCAAATGCAGCAAATGAAAAAGCACGAACAGAATAATATTGACTTTTATTTCTTCAATTTGACATGCTTTATTAAAGTTTTCAAAACAAGCTTTCAATTATGATTTTTAACGCTTTTCACTAAATCCTTACGTATTCATGTGATGAGCATTGTGTGAATATTCCTTATATCAAATAACAATAATGCTCTCATTTTGAATTAAAATACAAAATTGAACTTTGTTGGTTTAAACTACAACTTTAGGTCAATTCGTTCAAACATGTTCTACATGGTAATTGTACTTTGTCACATCACAAAAACTTTAAAAGCTTCTACTTAAAATTTTGTTATTTATTATTTTCTACAGAGTTTGATTAAAAAAAAGTTCATACCGAAATTTAATTAGGATTTCATTAGCAAATATAATTAAAACAAAATGTCAAAAGAGTCATTCATTTATTAAGTTATGAAAGAAACAAAAAAAATTTCAGACCAATCCTACCCTCGTCACAAATTTTTGATGAAAACTATTCCGGAAAGCACACGTCGTAGAAATGTCCTAAAATCCAGCGCCAAGCCAACTTAACTTTGATCTAAGGACGCTTTAGAATCAGCCTAACGTCATATTTTATATAATTTAGTGTAGGACCAGAGTCACGCTACCCTTTGGCCAAATTTTTGGTATTTTATTCGCCATGTACCTTCGGGGTATTTAAGCTGTTACAATGTTATTAACACATTATTTATCATATGGCAACGTTTGAAAATTATGTAACATTCCTGCCCCTACTGGAACTTAAATCATGTACCAAAATGTGTATTCCATAACAAAATTACAAACCCCCGTCTCCTTCCAAAACGTAATGTAATATCCAAATGTTCCTTAATCATAATCGGACGTAACAAATGAACAACCCCTAACCACAAACAAATAAAAAACTTGTTGTTAATTTTCCATCATGTCCAAATTTTTTAATGCTTTCATCACACCAAATCCCATGAATTTAATTTATGAATAATATTCTAAAGGTAAATCTGAAAATTACGCATTATGACGGGAAATAAATTTTTTCCTTTTAGGTATTCTTATTATTATATAAACATGTTTATAATACGAACAACAACAACAACAAACTGTTCCTCCTTCCTTTCATTACCAGCGTCGTCATCATCATGTACTGGAGTATTGCTGATCAAATTTATTTCTGCCTGGATACAGAAAGCAATAATTCATAAAGTTATAACGAAAAACACGAGAAAAATATGTTTCACTTCAATGCTCTTGATGGTTGGATGTTATTTATTGCGCTTTCAGCTAAAACTTTTACTTCTTCTTAGTTCTTATATTTCCCTTTCTAGCCCATGGTCAAATGGTTCTCTGTTAATCGTTAAATTTATAGGCTTAATGATTACTGTGCATGATTTCTTTCCACAATTTTTGAGAGAAACATTTTCTCTGATAAGTGGCAAAAAGTGACTTTTATCATGAATGCTTTATGCTTAGCATATAAATTTAAATGCCGACATACATGGAATTCAAGAGCAACATTTTTGAATATTTTAACATCCAAATATTATTATGTGTAACCTCATTCATTCAGTCATTTCCTTCTGAATTTTTTCAATTCCAGCAAATTTACGCAAGCAAATACCGAGCATAAATTTTATGCTGCTATAAAATTATGACATGAAATTAAGGAAACCGCGATGAATTAATTTCTGTAATCTGATAAGAAATAAAGTACTCTGAAAGGCACTGACTGCTAAATTTCAATTATCCATAATTGCGAGAAAGCTTAAAGAAAATTCAATGAATGTGAAATGTGTGAGATTTTTTTGGAAATTGAATAAGCGAGACGAAATTAAAAGAACGGGGGAATAAAGTAAATTAAAAAAGGAAGAGTAAGCACATTAAGAGAGTAAGAAGGTCATTTATTATTCTTAAGCTATTAAGAGTTGCAAATTCAACATAATTTCTAGAGAATTTTTTATTATGCTTCGGTTCCACAAAATAAGAGAAATCGCATTAGAATTGAATGAAATTCAGATGTGCTTATTTCCATGTGATTATGGAATTTTTTATGAATTATTCAACATTCTCATTCAAGGAGAATTTTTCTCAGAAATTTAATTAAAAAATACCTAATTGTAAAGTTTAAAAATTTATAAGCATTTACATTAAATAAGAAGAAGCCACAGCTAAACAGAGATTTGATTCAAATTTGTAATTCTTAGCACATGGAGTTTATCATTGGATACGCACAGAGTTGGCAAAATCTTAGTTTTGTCACTTATAAGCTAACATTCCGTCCATGATCCATTTTGCAGGTTACAACCTTTTCTCGATGCCACCTTTTGTTGGAGTCCCTAAAATTTTCACTTTCTGTTGATGGCCCTTTTCGTATGTTGTTGTATTCCATCGATAGCCCATTCCGTAGATAGCCGCTGTTGACCCTAAGGTTGTCTCTTTCTGCTTATGGACCTATTCGTAGGTTGCCGCCTTCTGTCGAAGACGCCTTTCGCAGGTTGCCTCCTTCCGTCGAGGTTTCCACCCATTTTTCCGATGGCCCATTCTGTAAGCTATCGCCTTCCATGGATGACTCTTTACGAGACTTTCACCTATATAGACAAACTTGTCAAAAATTATGAATATTTGTAGTGAATTTTGTTATACATTATATTATTATGTTCAGCGAGCATTCGCCAATTATATCTGCATCCATGCCAACTCTGAATACGCATTCAAAACAACAATTGCATCACAAATTTAATTATATTTTTCTGAAGGCAAATCCGTTTTGTTTATTAAATTGTATAAGATTTCACATCATCCTCAACTCTAAGGTTTGACCTCCTCCACACTTGGCATGTTTTCATCACAATCTTTTTATTGACTCCATTATGTATTTTCTAGAGAATTAAATTTATGCGATAATACTCTCCTATAAGACTTCTTTTAATTTAATTTCATTTTTTTTCTTGCTGTTTCTTTCATCTGCAAATAATTTATTTAGCATTCCTTGCTTCTTTTGCTCCAGTTTTTTTTTTATTTTTTCTTATCAGATTTAGCATTTAAAAAATTTATAAGTAATATAAGAGAAGGAAAAAAAAAACAGGACGAGAAAATAAAATTATATCTGAATCCCTCCTTTCTTTCATGTTAAACATCAACCAAAGCAGCAACAGCAAAAAGTTGCCAAAAAAAGTGAAATTGAGCCAAAGGGACTTATGATAATTTTATTGCATTCTCTTATTCGACTTTCTACTTGGCAGTGATTTGCTTTTATGTGTGGCAATTTCCAAATGTACAGTAGAAAGTGTAATTTTAAGCATTTCTACTTCTCATGCCAATTTTCATTTCTACTCTCATCTCTAACCGCCCATGTTTTTACTTCATATCTCAAATCGACCGTTTCCGCCCCTCATTCCGTCCCTATCTAAAAAAAATTGTTCTTTGCATAACATTACGTATTCATATAAAATGACGAAGAATTCACACTGGGACTTTTAAGCTTTTCAACTCTCACAAATACTAATTTTCTATTCTGTGTCATTTCGATTCCTTTTTCTTTACTCACTGAATATTTCTACATATCTTCTACTTAATTCTCTTCTCATTTCTTACTTTTGCAATCGTAACCACAATAAAAGAAGAAGGAATTTCAGCAATTACTTTTATTTTTCCATCAAAGTACAGAGGTGTAGTCTACATGATGCTAAATTCGAAAGGAATTAAATTGAGAATAAATTTCCTTAACCATTCAATATAATCTAACGACCATTATTACTGAGTACTTTCTCTTCCTACCATTTAAATTCTGGATCTTTTTATATAATAAGAAGAAAAAAATGCTGATTTTCAATTCTATTCTCATATTCAATTAATGATTTTCATTTAAATCTAAATGATTGGCAATTGTTTGAGGAAATTAAAATGTTAAGAACATTAAATGGATCTTTATTTTTTCAGGCTTCGACACTTGAACATTTAGGATAATTTGAATAATTCCTGGAAATCAATTATTGGGAATTTTCTTATTCAACCCGAGCGACACAAATGGAAAGGCTTCGTCAGGGAGCTTTTAAGAATTCCACCAATACATTGATTCCAGGAATTAATCCATAATTTCCATAGATTCCATGAAATCTACCAAAAAATCCATAAATTCCATGATTTCCATTAGCATGTACATGGATTCCATAAATTCTATAGATTTGATGGAATCCATAGTTTCAGGCAGATGACCCAGACGCTCTGTTACTATCATCTATTGAAGCCACCCTAAGTTGCTGCAATAATAGGTTGTAACTAGTTAAAGTTAACTAAATTTCTAGTTTATGACTTGTTCTAACAGTTTTTCTCCTCTAGAGAGCCTATATCTGGCAACCATAAAGATGGTATACGCCTTCTTGTGTCTTTTGAGTAACTAGTTGGCTGAGTAGCAACAGCATTATTATTTTTTATTTGCAAAAGGAATTGAAATCATTTCTTTTTAAAATGTTTTTATAGCTATACAAATTGGAAATTGGCAAGCGGAAGGAAGCGATAGAGCTAGTTTCAGATGACATTTGATGGAGGCCATGTATCATAATTGTTCTATTCGACTAGCGAAGGAAGGAAATATACATTCGGAATACACATGTCTCGATAATAATTTTTTAAAGACTCATTAGCTTGCAGTTGACAAATTGACTGGACCTGTATGTAACTGATGAAAGTAATGGGTGTGTCCAAATTTTATACCAAACAATCAGTGTCTAAATTGTCTAAATGTTAAAATCTGATTAAATTTTCGAAAAATAAAACAATATTAATAAATTTTAAAATATAAAAAATATTAATCGCAACCCGAGGAATCCAAAAGCGGCTTCTATTTGGAGTAGATTTATAAGCTCCGTAGCTTAGCTTTCTTCTAACCTCCTTCATTTGTGTCGCTCAGGATATTTTTTGCGAATTATTGTATACAAATTTCGTTACAAATTAAGACGCAATAAAAATTATTTGAAAATTATTAATTCAAGCCGCATGTGCTGTATTACTCCATAGAAACCATAATTTCTATTAAATATAGATTCAAATTTATAAGCCTATAAATACATCCAATTTAAATAAACATTTTTTCAAACAATTTTCAATTAATTTCTTCGATTAACTAACTCACTCCTCATTGACTTTCTTGATCAAATATTTCTCTTTACAAAATCACTTATGTGGAAAACTTATGCCTCAACAACTCTTAGAAGAATTATTAAAAGCTTTTGATGAATGTATTAAATCCAAGAAATTTATTCATTCATATGTCGATTGACATGAAAAACTCTAGCTTCTGATGTTTGTATATAATCAATTTTGGACCTAAATGCTGCATAATATAGAAATTGAATTTCTTAATGGTTTGTTTGAATCTTTGACCTTTGAAGGATTATGGATTACAGAAAAACAACCTCAACAAGTGAAGCATCCTTGCTATTTTTAGCTCCACATCGACTAATGAGTGAATGGAATTGCTTCCCTTTTAAGTTATTTGTAATCGATATTGTGTTTGTACAATTTACCATTAATTTTTTATCGACAATTCCACTTGAATGGCAGGCATCATCATTAAATTTTCAGAATATCTATATTCCTTTCCTGCCCCCTCATCATCATGCTATATATTCATGTAATTGTTTTTTTAAACGTTGATTCTTTTTGCTGTTGCTATGAATGGAACATTTTGACCATTTCAATTGAGAGCATTAAATGAGGAAAAAGAAGATTTTATGTTTTTTATTAGTTTTTCGTGTAAACTTTTAAAAAACATAAAAATCCAACACGTTTCGTTAAATGCTCTGAGCAAAAAAAAAACTAATAAAAGGTATAGTTGCTGCATGATTATATTTTACGGTAATTTAAGCAATATTAAAATTTTTACGCTAACATTTATAAAGGCATCGTTTTATTCAAATTCAAATTATCAAATAAATCTGGAATAATCCACTTAGAGGCAAAGTGACCACTTTTAGGTAACTCACTGGTATTTATGTTCCATGAAAGCAAGCTCTTTGTCTGATTTGAGTAACATAAATATGAGAAAAGGTTCTGAGTTTTGATATTAAAATTTCTGATTTTCTGGACCAATTTTGCAGTAGAGAGGAGGTGGGGATCAATTTATCGCGTAGCGTAATAAGTATTCAATACCTAGATTGAATCCCTCTCCCTGCCTAGAAACGAATGAAAATAATTTGGACCATTTTTAATTAACATCCACCAAAAACAGGATTTTAGGTCCCTTCCCTTTCTTCCTACATCTTTTACAATTTTCAATGGTTTTATTTATTGGTATTAATTAAGATGATGTAACAAGAGTCGAAAATTTGTTCCTTTTTTTCGTACATTTATATGGAATTCTAGATTCTTCCCTAAACATTTGTGATCGTCCTCTTCATTCTATGTCACTCATTACTTTTTCTTTGAAAACTTAAATGTCAATTTTAAATATGCACATTGAGAAAAGAGCCCTTAAGCCAGTGTTGCATTATGTTGTCCAAACTTTTTTGAGCAATGTCACATTTTGTATGCAGAAGATTTTTCTGTCTGCATATTATTTATTACAAAAGATTTTGCAGCACACCAATTAAATTTTTGAGCCTGAGCCTGAGTTTTTTTTAATAAAATCGTGTAACAAAAGGACACTATACTGGCTTGAGACTTGCCAAAGAACTGTTGATAGAAACAATGTTGAATTTGGTGATGATAATTGGCAAAGGGCAGCAATTGATTGAACCAGCTTCGGAAACCAAATAAGAAAGACCATGGATTACAGTTGATCTGTAAGGCTAGCGAAGTAAGTAAGCAAGATTTTATTCTAATGTAAAACCATTCCCAAATGGACAAAAATACGTACAACTAGGCATTAGCTTGCAACCAGTCATAATGTATTTTTATCCACTCAGGATTGTGCCGATCCACACATTTTGCACAACACTGCCATAAGCAAAAGAGTTAATGTAGAAAGACAAAAAGCAATAAATAAGTACTTATAAGAAAAATAAGAGTCACTCGTCTCGTTGTCACAGACTGTTCAATCTCGAGATTTTCTGTTATTAAATTTCCGAAGCATTTCAATTTTTTTTTTCGTTCTTGACTTATTTTAATTACTTTTGAGTATCGCTTGACATCGTAAAGAGAAAGAAATAAGAAATATGAAAAAGAACTTTGCTTTTTTTTTTGCTCTCTGAACGTTTCTTTTTCCTACGTAGTAAATTAAGTTTAAGAAAAGAGAAGAAATGATTCTTTTGAATTTCAAAAAATCTGCTTTTGATGTTACAGAAATTAATTTTTCATTGAATGTGAATCGAAGGTAGGTAAAGAAGCGAAATAAGAATGAAGAGCGGAAAGGAAAGGAAAGAAGCAGCAGAGGCTTTTGAGAATTTCATTTTATGATTTTTTTTTCTTTTCTCTCTTGACTTTAACTCCTGACTTTGACAGTAGATTAATTTTATTATATTTCGATCTTTTTGATATTTTCCTTAACCACATGCCAAGTGCACCTGTATGATATGTATGTATTATTATTGCTTATTCTATACAAACGGCAACAAGCATCTCAAATTTCTTTCCGTTCTTTTTTTTTGGAAAACAACAATCCCGAGCTGCACAACGTGTTCGCTAGGGTACTGCGACATCACCATGTTAACGGTAAGACAAGAAGTTAGCCTAATGTCATTATTAAGACTGGTTTGGACCAAAAGTCGGGGTGGGTCACCGGCGGAATGGTTTTGTACCTAACTATTGTGATACCGATCAAGCGGTCATGGTTCGGATTCGGAGACTTGGCAGGAGAAACTTTATCATCTGTTCTTTTCGAATCATATGCTGTGGATACGCGGCTCACAGCCTCCCTTTGTAGGCCAAGACCAAAAGCTGACAATAGCGTCATCAAAAGAGTGGTTCTGATTCCACTATATACTATAGGTCTACTGAGTGCAGTAGTCAAGCGCATCCTCACTCGTTAAATAAGAATTAGCTCGCGAAACGCCCTAAAGCAGTTCTGGATCTCAAAGACCTAAATAGCTAAAGGTTTATTTACACCAAAAAGTGCAGTTTGTCGAATTGTGTCAATCGGGCAGCATTCAAAGCATAGAATGTCACAGAAGAATTTAGCAAACAAATTCTCGATTCCATGCTTGTTACATATGTACAAATGAGTTTGTTTTTATGTACAATATTGTTAACGTTGTTGTTTTGAAAGTAAATCCATACTTTCTCGTTTTACCTGTAAACGAAATTTATACTTTTTCGTTTTTCATAACTACTCTTCTTCTTGTACATTATTAAAATATTTGTAAATGTGAATATTTCCTGTAATATGTACGTGTCGTATTTTCAATTTAAGAGCTTTTCTTTTTTGCTTCTCGTTCCTTTTTTCATTCTCTTGTTTATACTTTTAAGTGTTCATATTTCGTTTGAATTAAAGTGTATAATGACTAAAACTTGATGAAATGATGATGACATACATCTCAGCATTTATACCAGTCTTTGGTTCCAAACACAAACTTAAAGAATTAAAGTTAAAAAATCTACATAAATTTTTATGTTTTTAAAACTTTTAACCACACCTGTGAGACTTCTATGAAATTCTAGAAAATACCACGATGCACAGAGAGAACCACTAATCCAATCAAATCCTTAAAATCCAGTACGATGTAAATGGACCATTTTACTTTATGCAAATCTTTTGATGATTGTTTTTCAAGTCTAATTTTTCACGTTATTGTCGATTCTACAAATATTGAGTTAGGATGTAAATCCGGCCATGAATTAAGTCAACATTCTTTGTGGAAAATAAACAATTTTTTAGCATAATTCCAAGGGGGCTGTTCACTTGTTTCGTACTAAAGCCTTTAGCTTTTCAGATCATTGAGATCCAGAGCTGCGCTTGGACATTTTGCAGCTAATGATTGTTTAACGTGTGATGGTGCTGTGGTCTAGCACTCAGTATACCAACAGTTTATAGTGGGATCAGAATCACTCATTTAATGGTGCTATGGTCAGCTTATTGTCTTTAGTCTACAAATAGAGGCTGTGAGCCGCATTTATACTACATATGATTCAAGAAAGGACAAGGTTTTAACAATAATTAGGTACCGAAGTACAAGCTCATCGATCCACCTTGACACACACACACACACATTACTTAATTTACACTAATTTTGAGTGAGTAGGGATCAGCTGTTGAGATTTTGATATGCCTCAAACAATGAAAATTGAAAAAAAATTTATGGATGCGTAGAGAACTCAAGAAGTCTACTCACATTTCGGGTGGGAAGGGATCAGCTGTTGAGATTTTGATATGCCTCAAACAATGAAAATTGAAAAAAAATTTATGGATGCGTAGAGAACTCAAGAAGTCTATTTTTCACGTTACGAAATAATTGAACGGTCCCCATTGTAAAAAGTTATTAGAAAGTTTTTAAAAAATTGATAATATAAAGATATCCAAAGTTTGACCTAGTTCTATTGATCTGCAAAATATTCCATTATATATTGGCATGTTTATAAAAATAATATACGTGGGCAGTATAGATGCTAACAAAAAAGAATTGTGTATTAAAATTTTCGTAAATAATCCTTCAATTTGCGTAACGAGAACATTTTATGATACATAAATACCATTCTGGTCTCGGAAAAAAATATTTTCAATCCTCTTTTCTCATTCATTCATCCATTCTTATTTTGAAGCATGCCGACAATATTGAGAAATAATAATTTTTTTTAAAGGAAAGAATTTAGGAGTCTTAAAGTAACATCGTCAACAATTTCCCCCTTTTATTCTCTTTAAAATCTCAACAGCATTTACATGACAACAAATCTCTATATCGTTTCTACTCTCAATTGATGAAAAAGAAAAATCAATTTCTGTTTATTTCAGTGACAGCATCGACAATGTACTGCTTTTATTCTTTTATACATACAAAGTAATGATTTAGCATTTTTCTTAGTCTTTTTATTGTGCCGGCATCTTACACACGAATAGATTGAAAGCTATGCTTGTTATACACGTGTATGCTTTTAAAGCTTCACCGTTGTTTTTATGTTTGTTCATATAAAAGAGATTTTAAGCATGCATATTAAGGGATCATGTTTGAATTTAGGATTAAAGGAGTTTCCACATAAAGTCTGATTTAATTAATTTCAATAAATTTTACAATGCGCGATTCCTTTTTGATTGCTGAAACATAAAAGAATTATTGAAGTAAATAACATAATATTCTACGAACAGCATAACAATTTACGAATTTAATCTGGCTTTCTTCTACATCAAATTTTATTGAGAATTATGTAATATTGGTATTTAGGTAAAACAGTAAATCTTGTTTTCAATTATTTTAGAAATACATAAATGTTACTTAACGTAATGATGAAAATATTCTTAGTCAGATTTAAGTATTTAAAGAAGCATTTATTCTACATTTAAATTAGTATCCAATTCAAACATTCAAAATCGTCAAAAAAAAAATTCGTTTAAAATCAAAAATGTGCAATTAAATTCTTTTACAAATTTCTGTGCAAAATTAAAATTCATAAAAAAATTATTTTGTTTAAAAATTAATTAGTTTATCTGATTTTAGTTTCCTTTTAAGTTTCAAGAATATTTTGATTTCAATTTTTTTATTTAATTCAGTTTTATATTTTTAATTCAGTTTCATATTTAAATTTATTCAAACTGTTTAACACTTTACTTGTTAAATAAACTAATTTAAGAATTTAACCATACGAAACAAATAAAAATATTAGATATCAATGAAAAGCTTATTAACACAGTAAAATTGTTATATTAATGTCAAATTATTGAAAGTTCTCAAAATCGGTGAAATACGCGGTTAAACAGAAACCTTACTCTAAATCTTTTAATCATATTCATCAACCAAGTATTAACATTATTATCTCTTGATTGATTTTGCAAAGACATTATTATTAAATTGTCATTTCTATGTCCAGTTCTGTTCAAATACTCAATTTGTTTATCTTTTGATGTAATAAAACTTTTAATTTTATTCCATGTTAACTCGACAATATTCTTTTGGTTCCAAAACACCGCCTGATGGAAAATATTGTCACCATCAATATCGCGATAATTTATTAAGTGCATAATTTCTAATGGATTTAAATATATTTCAAAAATTTGCCAGATTGTTTCGTGTAATTCAAGTGATTTATTGCTACCTAAAGCAGAATGTAGCAAGTTTCCTTGAGAGGAACCTAAAGAACTTAAAAAGAATTTTACTTTTGCACTTCCTGCAATATTTTTAATCTCGTCAATAACAAATTGAAAAACTTCACTTGTTGAGTAACTGGCTATAAGATGTAAAATATTATTGCCATTTTTGTCAACTTCGTCCAAAATTTTTAAAAATTCTTCATCAGATCCGTACGAAATTCGAACAACTTTCCATAAAATTTGATGAGTTTTGACCCATTTTGATGTACATGCAGCAACTTGAAGTAATTTTTGGCCTTCATATTCAGTAAATATAATTTCTTGATATTGTGAATAATGGAGTAATTCCTTTAGCTTATTAAATATTAGTTCAATAATTTCAAAGTTATCTTCCCTAATATGAAAATAAATATAAGATTGTAAATTCAAATCTTTTCGTTGAATAAATTTTTGCAAATTTTGCTTATTGCTCAAATATAAATTCCACATATTTTCATGATCTTCAATATCATAACTAAACGCTAGTAAGCATACGTTATCTAAATACGAAATTGAATTTTTATGACTTGTGAATTTTTCTAAACTTAAAATTTTTAATCCTAAATTCAATTTATCAATGCATTCAAAACTATTTAAATCATTTTCAAATTTATTTAAAATTTCTAAGCATTTTATTTCTTGTTTTGAATAAATATTAAGTTCTGGGATCAGAATGTTCTTCACTTGATCATAAGTTAATTTTAATATATTTTCATTATTATTTTTAAAAATGATGTAGAGCAAATCGTTTTCATTATCATCGCTACTAAAAACCATTTCCAATATTTCTGAACAATCAAAATATTTTCGAATAACTTTCCATAAAATTGTGTGAAACTTACTTGATTTGTTCTCTCTTGCTGCACACTGCAGTAAATTTTGATTACTTTTATTTTTAGCACCCAAAAGTATTTTAATTTCTTTCAAATTAGTAAGTTTCTCAAATTGATCTATTACAAATTTAAATATTTCATTAGTGGACCACCTTGCAATGTAGTGAAAAATATTATTTTCATTATAGTCAACTTGATTTAAGACTTTTAGGAATTCGTCATTAGATTTGCATGCATTTAAGATTTCTTTCCATAAAAATTGGAAAGTTTCAATTTCCATTACAGCTTTTTGGAGCCAATTTTTCCCAAAAAATTCTCTGGAAATTAGCATTTCATGATATTGAGCATCGGTCAAGATTTCTTTAATTTTTTTAAAATTAAATTTTACAATTTCTGAATTACTCCAGTTTTGAAAAGAAATAAATGTGCGACCATCTGAGTCTTTTTGTTTTATTAACTTTTGAAGCACTTCTTTCGAGTCTTCAAGCGTTTTTAACAACAAATCCCAAAGTGTCTTATGGAATTCAAGATCGTCATAGTCTGCAGACCAATGAAGAATGGTTTTATGAACATATAATTTCGGACAAATTAATTCTTTAAATTCATCGTGAGAGTTTTGTAATTTGAAAATTTGTTCCAATTTAGTCCAAAAAAATTCAACCTTTAATTTATTTCTATGTTCGATACAAACTTCTAAAATACTGTGATTATCACAATTTCTAACTTTTGCAAGTTTTAAAATCTGATCATCAGTTAAATATGTTCGTACAATTTCAAATTTTCGTCTTTCATCTAAATCTTCTCCATTTGATTCTAATAAATCAAATAATAAATTTCTGTCATGTCCATCAGATTTTTTTAACTCATTACTGATAAAATTTGGGTTAACTTTATTTTTCAAAATATCCAATGCAATTACTATGTCTTGAGAAGTTAATTCTGAACCAAAAATTGACATTAAAATCTTGTTGTTTGACAAAAAAATTTCTAAATCAACTTTTTTTAGATAATCAACAATGAAGGAATAAAATTTTAAAAATATTTCTTGCTTTCTAAAAGCAAAATTCAAAGTATATACATTTTTATACAGAATATCTTTGACCTGTTCATAATTATTCATGCATTTAAAGATTTTTATTACAAAATCAACAAGATTTTCTAAAGTTTCTTTAAAAATAGTCCCCAAAACGTATTTCCAGTCGATCATTGTAGATAACATTTTAGCAATTTTTGTCGTGTTTTCTTCAATATTTTTCAAAATTCCTTTCTTATTTAAAGCATCATTCAAAAACATTCGAATGATTCCATATTTTTCAATTGATAAAAATTTGATAAAATATTTCACAGCGTCATTGTTTCCTTTTAATAAGGTTCTTAGTATATGCTTTGCAGCATAATATTCACGAAAAGTTTCATGTGGAAAAAAAAATTTATCACCAATTTTAATTAATATTCCAAATGCGATGATTTCTTCATCTAGATAGTCCATGTCGCCATAATCTAAGTCACTAAATGTATTTTCCTCAGGAAACAAGCTTTTCATTGCAATAAGTTCATGAAGCTTGTGATAATTTAGATTCTTATGTTGATTTGCAATGCTTTTCAATTTCCATAATTTACCTTTTTCATCCGACCATCTTACATAATAAATGTTAACGCATTCTTCAAATATTTCATATATTGTGAAAGCAATTGTTGAATTTTTAGAATTTTTTAAAATCTCTGCCAACATTTTATAGAATTGTGGAAGTCCAAATGAACTCTTTTGAAGCTTTGTTAATTTTTGACTTACTTTTACAGCTTTATTTTTATTACTTTGAAAGTTTGGATGACATTGAATGATATTTTTAGCACTGCATCCTTTAAATCCATCAATTTTCGACTTCATGTCATTCAAAGTCCAAAATGAAGCAATCAACTCAACTCCGTGCTCTTCAGTAAACTCATCAAGCTTATATACAGCATCAATATTTAATTTATTTTGTAAATTTAATTCAAAGTAATCTCTTGTTGCAATCCACAGCTGATTTCCGCCATTTTTTTGGAATTTTTCAAATAAATTTGATACAAATTCAGCACAATCTGGTGCAATTTCATCAAATCCGTCAAAAAGTAGGCAAACTTTTCCATTTTTATAAAGTTTTTTAAAGATTTCAACCTCAAATTTACTTTTAGTTTTGATAATATGTTCAGCAACAAAATTTGAGAATTCATCTTTAGTTGTGGTGTCCATAAATTTATCGACAAACTGCTTCAAATCAATATAACAAATCCATTTCTTTGCATATCGATCTATGAGTAAATTTGTTAAATTTTTGAATATCCAACTTTTTCCAGATCCAGCTTTGTCAGAGATGAGAACAAATTGTTGATTTTTGACATCTTCAAGCATTTGATCAACTGACATTTTTTGAGATTTTTTGACTGTTTCACAAGAATTCTTAGTGCGGTAAATTTTAACTAAATTTCTAGTTTGAAAAAGAATATCGAAGTATGATTCATTAATTTGTGGATTAATCATAACTTCTCCTCTTTCTAGAAGTATATTCATCAGTTGACTATCAAGTATGGGACTTAAATTATTAAAATTTTGTAATCTGGCATGCTGAGGATCCATCTCATCACCAATCAGTTCATAAAGTGAATATTTTGGATTATTTTGAAAATTAACTTTGCTGTCTAGTAAAACTTTCTGACTTTCTACTGTTAAGTCCATCCAGTCGTAATTTAATGTCACTTGTGTTGGATGTTGTTGTTTGTCTTCCAATTGCTTACACAAATCATCACAATGCTGTATATTGGGCACGATGAACATTAGTTTCGATGATCCAATCGATGGAATTTTGTTCAAAATTTTGCCAGATCCTTTCGAACAGTCAATGAAGATTTTTAAATTTTCAGTCTTGCTCAAAACTTCTTTAAATTTGTCAAATGTGAAAGCACTTTCCAGAACTTGTGGATTAATAAAAATATTGTGAATATCAACAAAATATTCATCAATTGCATTAAAATGTTTAAATACATTTAAAAGAAATAGTTTGGGTATATTTGTAGTTATTACAACTAATTGATCTCTGACGAATCCAGCAATGTCTTTTGAATCTGACAATTCTAGATTTCGGTCTTTTACATCAGACAACAAACCAGTAATGTAGTTGAAATTCTGAACACTTTTTCTTGTCATTAAATTGAACTTTTCTAATTCAGGAAGCACAACATTTCTACAAAACTCAAATAGACTTTTATATTTTTGTTCCAGATTTACCAATTTCTCTTCGATGTCATTAAATTGCGCTTGAATTTGGAATGGTCGTACAATTAATTCGGCTGTCCAATTCTTTTCATCATAATATTCATAAACTGTTGATATAGTTCCGTTGCATTCATCATCAACTGTTTCAATTTCTACTTCCACATCTTCTTCTTCAAATTGCTTATTATTGTCATCTACAATGTCATTCTCAATTTCTTGACCGTCTTCTTCCATTGACTCTCCTTTAGGTGGAACTTCTTCAGCTTCATTAAATTTTTCGGGTTGAAATTTTTCAGGAAACATTGCTCCTACTTCAGTTACAATTTGGCTAAACATTGTAGCACCACTTTCATCTTCTTTGTAGAATGGACTCTCATTATTTTGGTACACTAACCTCATCACATAGTGACAAATTTCATGTGCAAGAACACCTTTGATTTCCTGTTCGCGTATCTTCTCACCTGATGTTTTAGCACCGATAAAAATAAATTTACTCACTGGATAAGTTACGCCCAAGCTTCCAGACGATTGTAAGACGTCAATATTTTTGACCTGAAATTAAATTTGAATTTAGCCCATAAGAATTGCCACAAAGTAACATTGAAAGCACCGAACCGACGAGAACTAAACCATGGCAAGGCAATCATAAAAATTATCATACATATCGATAGATAGCTGACAATTCTGAATTTAGTTCTCTCTCCTTGGATTTATTACATTAAGAATTTAAAAGCGTTGACACAAATCCATCCGTTTCATCCTTTCGTACAAAAATTTCATCCAGATGAATTCGTGTCAAAGCTTGGAATAATTTTATATTACTTACCGATTTGCATTCAAAATCGAATATTATTTTCAAATTTTCACATTGTGAGGCAGCATTTAACAGCATTGGTCCAAAATTAGTATTTTTGATTTCCTCAAACCACTTCCTGATTAAATTATTTAATTTATCTTTTGGTTCTTTTGTATTGTTTCTGTTGTAAATAAACGTTTTCATTAACAAAAGTTGAATCTCATTGTCTTCACATTGCACTGAAATGTCGATATTTTTTCTTCGCTGGACAACTGCTAAATTAAATATTTTGTCTGTATCTTTATCATCTAACTTTTTGCTGGTATAATTATCAATATCCATGTCTTCAAATCTTAGTGATTGCAGCAGAAAAAATGACCTAAATTTTTTCGAATCTAATGCATTACAAAGTGCTGACTTATTCTTTAAATTGTAACCATATTTGATTTTTGGATTTTCAGAGTTGAATTTTTCAATTTCTTTTAAATTTCGATTTAATATATTTTGGTGAAAATCGAATCGATTTTCAATAATTTTTTGAAATCTTTCATTTGTAATTGAATTAACATTTAAATCTTTTGCAAATGGAAAGTCCGCAAATTCAATTAAATCACACAAAATTTCATACTGACCAGTTTCAAATGCTTCCGTAGAAATCTCAATTTGATGATTCAGTGGAAGTTGAATAATCAAATCTGAGCAATTTTTGACCAAAAAATTGATAACTTTATGATTTAACTTTTTCATAGCTATATGGAGAACTGATGTTGTGTCAATCATACTGCTGATAAAGTATTCAGGGTCTAATTCTTGTTCTGAGAATTGATCATCAAAAGGTGCATCAATGGCAGCTAAAATGTCAGATTGCGTGCCAACTGCAGCACATGCTTTCACCAAATTTATCCAGAAATCTAAAGAAAGGTTCAAAGTTCTTAAAAATCTTATGATTAATGAAGAGTTTTTAGATTGTGTGAATTTCTCAACCACAGCGGATTCAAAATTGTTGGATTTTTGTGTGCAATAAAATCGCAAAAATGATGAAAAATCATCAAAAGTATCAGATTCCTCAACTTGTTTCTCAAAATCTAAAAATGTCTCTGCATTTTCTGTTTTGTAAAAAATTTTAGTTGTTTTTTTATTACTTGACGTAAGTTGCAAAATTATCGGGCGTGATTTGCCGAATTCTGATAAAAAATTTGAAGTATTTTGCCTTTTTCATTACTTTTATCAAATTGTGAATCACAATACCCAAAATTGTCACCCTCGATGATAAATATGAATAAATATGGATAACATTTTGGGTCGAGTCTCGAAATAATTAGCAAAATTTCATTTGCATCAAAGTCCAATGTGAATTTAAGTAATTTGCACTTTCGTTTAACTTCATGATCAATGTCGCTTATGTTTTCTTTTGTTAATTTAATGACATAATCCTGATTCACTGGAACTTCATTATCAGTTAGAATGTCCACATCACTATTATTTGACATTTTTGAATATTTCCTTGAAAAATCTTCTTTAGTTCCACAAAACCTTTATTTTCAAATGTTATTTTACAAAATTTTATTACCACAATCACAACCAAAAAGGTCTTCTTTTAATGTTTAAATCGTTCATTTCACAACATTTAACATTTCACTAATGAAATTATAAACGACAGTTTAAAATGACTAAATCACTGATTTATCTTAAAACTCAACTGATCAAATGAGAGAATGATGGAGAGACTAAAGCAGAGACTCCGCAAAAAATGATAACGATTTTTGTAAATAAATAAAAAAATAAAATAGAAAAAAAAAACACGAAACTGACTAGTTGCGTAACTAGTTTCGTGACTGGTTTCGACTAATTGTAAAAAATATCATATTTAAGTAGTTCTTGAAGGTTGTGATGCATACAGAAAGAGCAAAATCCAATTTCTGTTCATTTCTGGACATTTTCATGTATTTTTATTGGAATTTCGAATGGTAAACATTTTTTGTTGCTAAAGGTTTATGACTGGCTGCATTTTCCTTTCGTCAATCATTACTTATTCCTCAGAAAACATGGATTGAAGATTAAATAAATATTATTTGTTCATTTTCACGCATTACTAGTTTTCAAATTCAAAATAAGACTATTTAAGAAAAAGTGATTGATTGATGTACAGATTTTGTAGCTACCAAACAGAAGTTCCAAAAAAATACACTCAGATACTTTTCACATTAATTCATTATGTAAAAAACATGAAAATAATTTTTTATTTAATACAAATGGTTTGATTTCATACTAAATTGATGGTGACGATGATAATTGACATTTTATACTGTAAAATAGGATGAGAGCAGAAAAAAAATAATGAAAATGAATGATGCTCGAGATGTAGAAACTACGAGCGAAAGATAACAAAGGAGAATGGAAAGGAAATGGAAAATAGGATCATGTCAGAAATCTCGACATTTAATCAACTTTATTCAAATTAAATCTTGTCGAATGGAAGAAGATAATATCCTCTGCTAGAAGGAATGAAGGAAAAAAATTAATTGAAAGATCTGAAATTGTAATTTTGTTCTTACCATGAAAACGATCATGACTTTCTACTTCAATGACTACCTTTAATGAAAAATAAAAAAAAAAATTCTCTTTCATTTACTTATTCAAAGTGGATTGTTTTTTAGCATAAAAATCTCGTTAAAGTCAACAGGTTACGTTGGCAACCACCAAATCTGCCTACCCGTCATCATCGTGATGTAGAAAAAAAGAAATATAGATTGAATCAGGGTTGTACAATCGACAGTCTGTGTCGAGAGTTGTCTATGGACCAAAGTTGGAAGACGAATCATTCAAAAGCAGGAACAACGCAGAATTGACACTGCTTTACAGAAAAGCGGATATTGTAAGAAGAGTTAAAGTCAACCGACTCCATTGGACTAGACATGTTGTTAGGAGACCTGTAGAAGCTCCAATTAATGAAGTCTCCAAATCTAATTTTATAGAAGGCAAGAGATACCGCGGACGGTCCAAAAACTCTTTCTTATTGGAAAGGTGATGTCGAAATTGAAATGCACATATTCGGTGATTATAAGGGGTTGCCAGCGATAGAGCCAACTTCAGACGCAAATTAAGGGATGGATCACAACTGATGATATATAGGACAGACGCAAGTAAGTAATTAAGTTGATATGGACAACAACAATCGACAGGTGGTGGCCGCGAATGGTGACCATCGGCAATGACTTATGTCAGGTCATCGGTACAGGAGAAAAGCCAGAGTAAAATCAAACACTTGCTTTCCCCCTGACGGTCGCCGTTGAATTGTCAACTCTGGAATAAAAAAAGGAAAGAACGCAAATAAGATGAGAAACCTTAGCTGATGAACATAAAAAACAATTCACTCTATGTTCTTGGAACTTTTTCATTCCTTTATCGTGATAACAATTTTAATTTGAATGGTTTCATGTTATTTTTCTATCCACAGAAAAGAAATAAACGATGTGGAATTGCGAAACAATAATAACTCGCTATCATGGCTCATAACGATTTGAAAAATGAGCTCCATTACTATAAAACATGAAACTTTAGCTCTCAGGAGCTGTCTCGTAAAGAAGAAAATTTCTTTTTTTTTTCCTTCACTCATTTTCTCTTCTTGTTCAATTTACAAACGCGAATTTGGTAAAATTGTGAAATATACCATAAACTTTCTAGTGCTTATTTTCTATTTTTTAAAGGAGAAAAAAAAGTTTTTCTTAATTTTTTTTTTCTCTTCAGATCCTCAAGAGAAAATCATTCTCATTCCCTTTAAAATGTAAAACTTTAGATTTTCTTTCATAGAGTATTATAAAGTTTAAAAACTGAATAACGGAAGAAAAAAAATATATTCTTTTGTATTTGCTCGACATTTTTCTTCCGACAAGGGATGGATAATCTTACTAAGAAGATGTTTAGGTTTAGTTTTGAAAGAAGTGAAAAAATTCCTTTGATTTCATTTTTAAGTAGATTTTTGAGATTCTTTATACCTGTCTTTGTCCAACTCGTGCGAAAACAATGAAGAAAGCAACGCCATAAAGCTTATAAGTTTCACTAATGCTCTTTTTTCTTGGAAGTGAGCTATTGAAAGAGAAGTGTTACATTTGGTATACGAAATTGCGGACGGAAGTTAACGATACAGCCCATTTTAGCCACCAACAGAAGGATCATAACTGAGCTATACTGTTTTAAAATAGAAGCCAACTAAATTTGGCAGCCATAAAGATGTCATACGAAATCATCTTTCATTCGCAGCTACTAAAAGAGACTTGTTGGAGTCTTTAAAGCTCCTTGCAGGAGCATTCTTCATACGAGTCGCTCGGAAAAAGAACTTTGTCTTTTGACAAAATGACCAGCCGTCAAAGACTGTTGCTTCTTTAGTATTTTGTCTAAAATAACAGGTCTGGAGACAAAAAACGCAGATCTGCAACATCGGACGGGCTTGAGCCTAAAATATCAACCTAACTCTTACAGGAAAGAGTATGATTTCAAGGTTTTGAAAGGTCACTACGGTACCTAAAAGCGATCTCTTTGACAATTAGTGAAATATGTATGAAATGCAGGCCTCCCGCTCTTGATTGAGCCCTAATTTAAAATAGATTAGTCTTTTTTTGTAATTTTTCTCAAAACTTTTCCTCAAATTGTCATCCCCTTGCTGAAATTTTAAGTAATACTAGTTAGTTTTTATAACAAGAGACTCTGAATAGATTGCTACAGCAAAGAGAGATAAAAAGAACTTATATCTCATGAGAGCACCCGTAAGGCATGAAGTTAGTGTAATTTATGCCAAAAAATTTTAAACTCTTTCTTCCAACAACTCCATAGTGCCACTAAATTTCTCATGTATATTTTAAGAAAAGAAAATGTGTGTGTGTGTGTCTGCATTTGAATAGAGTTCATGTAGAAGACATTCCATTTGGAATTGCATGAATCGAATGCCATAACTTTTGACATATTTTTCTTTTTTTTCTCTCGACTTAAACTTTTATTTCAAGTGATAAATCGAATTGAAGGGAATTCTATAAAATTGATTTTAACTAAAGTGTAAAAAAAAAGTTTTCATGCACTTCATCATCTGCCAACTTTGTCTTACCTATTTATTTTCTTTTTTCATCATGAACATGTTCACGTATTAAACAAAGTTGCATTGAACATAAGTTAAAGTCTCTAGTTTCAGACAGATATCAATGTAACGCATACTTTAGCATCTGAACATTTATTTCTGCGAATGATACATATTGGTTAATCGAATAATCGATACAAGACCGGCTAGACACTGGCTTGGTACTGGATTTATACACAATTCGGCACCAAGTCAGAGTCATGCCGGCTTGGGTCGCATTTTTGATCGATTTGTGCCATTTGGGGAAAGAATCGTCACAAGACCAGCATGAATCTAGTGTCGGATTTTTGAGTGCCAAGCAACAATTAAACCGGTCCGGATTTAGCTGTGGTAACATGAACAAAAATTACATTAAATTTTGAAAAAGACGTTAAAAATTCAAATAATTTTTGACAGTTAAAAATATTTGAATAATGTTTGACCGTTAATTATAATTATAAGTAAATTTTGTTCCTCACAAATGCCACTAGCTTTAATTTACAGCAACTGCACCCTCACAATTTTCTCATTTTCCTCCAATGCTTCAAAAATGAACTAAAATTCCTACAGTTCGCCTGTTTTAAAGTTCATAACATTCATTAAATCTTTTTAAATCAAAATGAATCAAATGAGCGTTTCATTACATAAAATCAACTGTATAAATGCTCCCCAACTACCAACTGTGTTGTATGCTACTAATAATTTATTCCTTTCTGACAGACATTTCCCATTTCCTCCATCAGTTTTCTATTTTAATGCAATTGCATTATGGATTTAAACGTATTTCCCGATTTTTACTCATTCCATCTCCATTTCTATGCTAGTCGCATATCACAACATCTAAAGTGTGAAATTTATTGTAAATTGGTTTTCTCCTATCAAACACGTAAAATCATTTAAAATTTTTACGCCGATTAAAAATGAAAGCTGCATGAAAATTGATAGTAAATGTTTAGTATTTCCTGTTTATCGCGTGCAAAGTATTTTCCACTTTTATTATTCTCATTGCAATATGAAGGAAAGGAACGTATAAAAGTTTTGTGTAATGAAAAAAGCATTTACAAGTAGATACTTGTGTTTATATGAAACATAAAAGAAGAGGATAAATGTGTAGTTTTCAAAAAGTACATTCGTTTATTGCATTATTTATTAATAGATGTATGAATATATGTATCTATCCACACATATGGTAGATTTTCACATTTTATAGTTGTTGAATCCTTATAGAATTCTTTATGAGCAAGAGAACCAAAAAAGAGTTTTTTTTATGAAAATTGTGAATCCGATTACAAGATTTATTCATTATGTATATATGGATGTAGCTCATATTATGCACACTGAGATATACTTTTTGAAATAATTCATTTAAAATTTATTTACATCATGAGGGAGGCATTTTGTGAAAATGCAGTCTGTGCACTTTTCCTCTTTTGTTGCTTTCTCCTATCCTCTCGTGTTCAAGTACGTATAATAAAATACTTAAAAATTGTAAATTAAGAGAGGTTTCCTCAACTCTTGGCTTTAATAGTTTACTCAAAGTTCACATTTTAAGAATTTAAGATCGTGTAAATATTTGAATAATGCTAACAGTTTAATCTTATGATTTATATTATTATAAATATTGAAACTTTCAATTATTAACAAAATATTAAGCATGTAAGAAGTATTCTATTGGACAACTTAACATAATGTGCAGTTAATGACTTGACCTACGGACTAATTCAACATTTTCTTAAGAACTTTCCCTAAAATATGTCATTGGTCAACCGTAGGTCTAGTTATTAACCAGACTTTATGTCAAGATGTCTACTTGAGGTAGATCAAAAGTGAATTGTGGGAACAAGTGTTTTACTATGAAATAATCAATAAGTCATTAACCACATACGGAGAAACATTTCCATTGAATGTTATTTTTTAAGAACCGGATGCTTTGGATTGAGGTATATTTGCTCAAAATTATTTAATATAAGATTGAACCCAGAACCACACAAATTATTAAGGTACCATTACGGAGATTTTAAGGCACCAATATATTTATTTTAATATCACCAAATGGAAGCTGCTTTCGTTAGACATCTACAAGTCTGCCAAATAGAGGTTAGCTTCTATTTCGTATCGCTCGGAAACGGAATGCAGCAACCCTAGCATACGAGCATATTCTCCATGAGTATCTTTCAGAACCAATGAGCATCCTCATTAGAATAAAGCTCATTGAACATATGATTGTATGTCAAATGCTTGTACACATGGTTTGCAGGAAGAATAAAGACTTTGTGCATATTCAGCTGTTCCTAAATATTCCATTAAGTATGAGTGAATGTTACTTTCACATTAAATGTCACAGTTGCACATAAAGTGCAATAAAAAGTGATTCAAAAGAAATCTACTAGCAATGTGCACATAACACAACCGTGGAACAATCTGCTACTTTCTTTACCTTTAAAAAAACTTGTTTAATTTGCACTATTATGCTTTATGTCACGTACAATTTCATTCTCAATACGTTATCAGCAATGTGATTTATTGTACATTTAACAATAAAATAAAAATCTTTACATGCGAACACGATATAGGGGAACTGAAATGTACGGAAAATATGGATTATTAGCACTCAAAGCTTTAATCAAAATTCAAAGCAACCTCAAGCTATGTCGCTGAATTACAAAAATTCAAAAAGAGATAAAATCATAATTAGATAATCAAGCGAAGGCTTTACAGAAAATCAAGATAAAGTAAATATCAAGTAAATTTTAGCTGATAACTAATTATGATGTGTAACGAATTAAATTGTCAACTTTGTTAATATGCACCAAAAATTAATGAAATTCCATTGATAGGATAATTAAGTATGTGACCTCTAGCAGACTCAATTGTTATTATTATATTATAATTATCAGTATTATAATCATTATCATTGTTTTCAGCACTCACAGTATGAAGTGCTTGTATGGATACAAATTTTAAACAAATTGTAATAAACGCCATATTCAGTTGATATAAATGAGCACTAACCCGACGTGACTTTACGCTTGTTTACATTTTAAATTTCATATAATAATGAATGTCACTAACAATGGCATCAAAAGTTTAACATCCATTCACATCGTTATGAAATTAAACCATTATAATGTGAATTGCTTATTTTATGTGTTGTGTACATAATCAGAAAATCAATATTTAATAAAAAAAGAGATTAAACAATGGAAATTAATGCACATATGAATAAATAAAGTTATGCAGGTGATAATGGAAAATTAATCTGCATTGATCAAACAATCTAACTGTTAATAATGCAAATTATTTCGTATATCCAGCAGTGATAGAAATTATAATTGGAATTCAGTTATAAATCTGAAATGATTATAATCTATTCTGTGGTTTATTTCAGATGAATTAATGAATTTATCAATAAGCTACTTATATGGCTCATTAGCAATGATTTAAATACTTATTCGATACAATATTTAAATTCTTTTTAGATATCGTGATCTATTTTTAAGTGTTCTTTACTTTATGACTTATGTACGATCTTCAACGAGCTTACGAAAGGATATTTTTAATTGTAACATAATTAAAGTAACAAGATTGATTTGTTAACCGTCGTCGACTGTAAAATCGATAACGTTTAAGCTTTCTTCAAATCTATAATTTTATAATTTTAGTTAAGTCGGTTAATCGATCAAAATTTGACACCAGGCCAGCCTGACATTAGCATTATGCCAGACTTCCAGTATTTTTGAATAATTAACCGACTTGTGCCATTGTACAGCTGCAAAATTTTCATTTTTAAGGTATTCTTCAACTTAATGCAAAAAATTCTAAATTTTTAGAAATCAGTTAAGAATTCCATAAAAGTTACACCAAATCTCATAGTTATTACGTTTGAAACTAGTTTGATAATCTTAAAGTCAGCAGGACTCCGATGTATAAGAGACTCCACTTGAGTCCAGATTCCCAAAGTTCTGTCAACTATGGTTTACTTTGCAAGTATCTTACATGCCAAATTGCATAATCTAAGTTGACTTCATGCTAAGTTTTGGATTAAAAATAAACTTCTATAAATACATATCTTCTCATAAACCCATTGAATTCTTAAAAAGCTCTGCATTTTTATTAGGAATTTAAAATATACAGCATTTATTTGGTCAAAGCTCTCGAAAAAATTGACATCATAAAGGAACAACTCTTTAACACAATTTGGACAGTTGTTTACAAAGGTATCCAAACAAAGTCATTTGAGCTTTAAAGGAAGTTGTAATGTAAATTCATCCCAAAAATCCACTAAATTAAAGAGAGGGAATTTTGGCGAAACTTTAAATCAATTTCCAAAAAATTGATTTTCCATCTCAAAAATCGTGAACTTTCTGAGCAATTTAAAACCAACAATGTTGTTTAGCACCAGAAACAGCAATTATTTCCATTCGAACAGGCGCTAAAATTTAAAACGATGAAAATGTTCATCACTTAATCAAGCCATAAAATTAATAATTGCCCAATCTCATGAAAATAATTATAATAATAATTTAAATATTGCAACAATTTCAAGATTTTTTCAATTATTTAATATGCCAAATCAACTTAATTTTCATGCTGCATTTTGCATTGGATATTCAGCCATTTATGTTCCGCCTTGGTTTTCATTGTACATACACACTCAAACATTTATTTATTCAGTTGACAAAAAAAAAATAATTATTGTGGTTTTCCTTGTTTTGAATGTGAAAAATTTTCATTCACACATGTTTTCGGTATAAATTGTTGATATGTTGAGGATGCTGAGATGTACAAAAATGCGTTTGCGTTTTCAGTGGCTGAACGAAAATATTTTGATGAGTATCGCAAAATATTTTTTTAGACCTTTTTTGCCTCAAAATTCTATTCCTATATGAACTGGCGATTATTAAGGTTCAGCAAACATCCTCACATTCCTTCAATCAACAGGAAACATCAAGTCCTGAATTCTTGTAAAAATGCGCATTTTGACCCCATTTTTTTGTACAATTTTTCAACATTTTTATTACTTAAATTTTAATATGAAATGTGCAACAAAAATATTTAAACAATTTATTTGTTCATGTGCTTGTGTGTATGTTTATAAATGACAGCATTTGTGCTCATCATCATTCATGACGAAACATAAAATGTCAGATAGAGTGGAATGAGTGAGGAAAAACAGACGAATGAAAGCCACAGAAAAGTTCATATCAATTAAGTTTCACTCTGCGGTAATTGTGGATGAATGTACTGAAAAATCTCATGATTGCATCGCTATAGCAATTCATGCTGCTTTTTTTATATTCACGATGTATTTTTTTATATTTTTTTGGTGCTGTAAAATATGTTCTCGAAACTCTTTGAAAGAGCCACAGCATTTTTTTCCTATCAAAAGCGTAATTTTTTTCAACATTTTTCATTCAATTTCAAGCCCATTTTGCAATCAATTTTCCCCGACAATGTTGTTGTTGTTGTTGCTGTTCAGTTTTTGTCGTATCCGATCTTTTATAGGAATTTTTATCGGCATGCTATCTACTTCATATTCATGGACTTTGGAGCTTTAAATTTTTTTTTGGATATTCAAACCGTTTAGGATGAAATTAGTTTTATCTTTCCGAATGGATTTGTTTGCCAATAGTCGACACTATGTCTAGTAATGAACATGAATGTTAATGGCAATTACCAGAAATTCTGACCAAAGATGTAGATATAGGATCCACTAACCGCAGCCTCTATAATTCGGGTAAATTATTTATTTCTCCTATTTTATTGTAGTTTCTTCAATATTCCAAACTGCCAGAAGTTATCGAAAGATAGAGTCTACTGACGTTCTCTAAACGCGGCAAAGGGACGTGCGCCACAACCAAGGAATAAAAAAAGTAGTATTTCAGTTTCTTGACAGATTTAATTTTTGGATAATGAATGAATCACAAGTTGAATAATAAATGTGTTGAATGTGATAGATAAGAAGCTATAACTTTAGCTTTTGCATACGTGATCAATTTATACTGAAAGCTTTAATCTTATAGTGGATACTTTTTATAAAGTAAAGAGATCTATCGAATCAATGAATGAGGTTTTCACATCTTCCAGTCGCACTGTATTTTCGATTCAGTCAATCGAAGCTGTATCGAGATAAGAATTTTATGGGACAGATTAAAAGCCTATAGAATGGCAGTCCTACAAACAGGGTAGGTGGAGTAGGTTTACAACCTGCTCTTCCGAACAGAACAGCGTGTTTAATAGGTAAGCGAGACATCATCGTTTTAACGGTTAGACTCGAAATTGTCCTGATGTCACTATAGGTGAAAAATGCAGTTCGTTTTAAATTACATCACCACTGTGATCTGACAAATCAAAACTCATTTAAAAACAAATTTAAAACTAATTATTAGCCAACGGAAGTCAACCAAAAATGTCTAAATAAAATAATCCAAAACGGTACAAATATGACTAAAAGGACATCAACACTCGATGCTAGTTTTGTCATTATTTTAAAATCCACAAACAAATAAAACGCATTTGAATCGTTTACATTTACAAATTGATTACATTTCGCATTCATAAATTGAAATATTCTGTGGCTGACTGTGAATTGAATTTTTAGGGCTATTGATATTTATGCATAAGAGGCTTAGAGGTACAAACATGCACTAACCGAGTCAGTAAGTTTGTACGATCGTGTGTTCTATATGGAAAATTTCATTACACTTTCATGATTTGCTGGTGCAAAAAGCCATTCAACTGAATTTAATTTATTCATGAGCAAAATGTCTATCGCATAACGTAAATCAAAACAAAATATAAACAGTTATCCATAGTTCTTGTATGGTTCAGTCAGTTTACATTTTTAATCGGCGTTAAATTTTCTACTGATTGCGAAGCAATTTACAATAAATTTCACACTTTAATGAATACAAAATTGAATTTGAAAAATGGTTCATAAGTAAAAACAGTTGAGCGTATTTGGGTATTAAAAAGGATAAAGCCCATAGGAGAATGCATTGAAGTATATGTGCATGTTGCGGATTTTATTTTGAAATTTATTTCGACTAGCTGTCAGAGAAGGAAAAATTATTAGCATAAACAGACATTGAATTTGATGTAAGCGAATTATGTTTTTGTAGATATATGGTTGAGGGTGGTTTTTTTTTGGAATATAAATTGCTACACAATTTTAACAAACTGAAGAGCCTTTCATGATTTAATATCCAAATTCAAAACTGACTTTCGGGCATTTTTAGCATTAAAAATATTGCATTTAGGTCCACTTACTTCTCTCATTTACTTAACCACATTAACAATAAATAAATAAATAAACATTTTTGAAATTTATTGCATAAACTTTTTATTTGAATGTAAATTTCGAAATTTTCCCAATTAAAAATTTAAATTAAACTTGTTGAAGCCGTTCATGGTAAAAAATTCTAGAACGTATAAACTTTCCAAATAAAAAGTTAGTTCTTAAAAAAAATAAAATGAAAATCACTGTGCAATGAATATTAAGCACTAAAATACTAGAACAAAAAAATAAGTGAGCAGTGGAAGTAAATACTCTAATATTCAATGAGCAAACTATTCTAAATGAGCGTGCTCATGGGTATAATACCACCGCATGGCCGTACATATCAATTGTGATTCATGGGTTCGCATAGATTTCGCCTAAAACTAGCTCTATCGCTGACTACCGCTTGCCAATTTCCAATTCCAAGTATAATTGTGTCTCAACTTCCATCCATGAGGTTTTTGGACGCTTACTTGAGTTTTTATCATCTCCATGTTAGACTTAAATACCTTACTTAAAGAAGCTTCTACAAACCTGTTATAACATGCTCCTCCCATCGATGCCTGTATACACGTTAAACACGCTTTACAATGTCAGCTTTCCGAAGGAGCTGAAATATCAATTTAGTAAGCATACTCATGAGCATGCTACTTGTCTATTCGGGATAATTGTTTCAATTAAAACTTCGAAATTTTTCTCATCAATTCGGAGAAAAATTATTGATAATTTAGCAAAAAGCGTCTAAATTATCCCGAGCTATATAAATGAAGTAGTTCCGTTATGAAACTTTTAGGTAGATTGTAGCTCATTTATCCGAGCGTCACAAAAAGAGAAGGCTAAAGCTCTGTTAAACCTCTATCATTAACACCAAATGCATGTAGCTGCAAATTTAGTTCTGTATCGGAGCATTCATCATTTGTGTCGCTCGGGTATATTAACACAAAATGGAACCAGCCTCCATGCAAATGCTGTTTGGAATATAGAAGGCTTCCATTTGGTGCTAATACAACAGCTTTAATAGACCCTTAAAAGCTCCATGGTGGAACCTTCATCATTTACGTTGCTCAAGCAACAACTACAAAAAACCTTCCCAGACAGCCAGTCACTCAACAAATCCATAAAGCTGGAAAGTAAAATTTATTAAGCAAATATTTGCCAAAACTTTTCCTTTTAAAATCTACAAAAAAAAGTTCAGTTCTCTTTTTTTATCTCAAACAATAAAACTCGTATTAATTAGTTTTCGAGCATTTCCATTCTCAGTCTTTTAAGTTCTTTTTAAAAATGCTAATTCACTCCACCATAATGCATTCCAAAAGAAATACCAAAAAAAGCATAAAAATATTTTTTTTTTGAGTGCAGACTGAAATCCACTAAACCATTTTTTTGTCATGTTGAGTAGAGGAAGAACATTAGTCAGTAGTTTGTGCACCAAGGCTACATCTTGAAAATGTACGAAATTTTTTTTAAAATTTTATTCTTCTCACGTTTTTTCTTATTTTTCATCATCTCCATTTCTTTATCTTTATACTGTATTTGTTTGCACAATACAATTGCTCGAGAATGATTACTGTGGTCGGTATTAAGTGCTGAGCAAAAATAAGGCTTGAGTGATATAATAATTGCAGGTTCTTTGTGGATAAAGCGCATTTGAGATTGAGATTTAATCATACCTATCAATAAATGGAATTACTCATTGGAGACGTGAAGCTATAAATCTTTAACAAACCCGGACATACTGTTAGTTCCTTGTGTTACTGTAAATCAAAGAAATAAACTAACGAGGAGATAAAAAAAGCTGAGAACAAGATGATAATTTTATAACATTTTTCCTCTCTAATTCCAAAATATTTAATGGTATTTCTTTCGACAATCCTTAAAGCGTGATAAAAGCTTCCTCTATCTTCTGACAAATTGTTTTCTGTTTATGTTTTATTTTATTTTATTTCTCTTCAACAATAAATGGTGAAGCAATGAGCAAAAGCATCTTCTGTTATCAAATTAATGTTAAAAGTTTTCTATTTTGAGTATCTTGTTATTGCTTGTATTTAGGTTGATATTTTTATTTGGTACTTGTACTTGAAATTTGATTTTGATGAAGAGGAAAAATATTTTGAAATTATCAGGAATTAGATACAATGTACGAGGCAATCAGAACAAGAACTAGATTAATTTTAAGTTTAATGATTTAACAGAGATTTGGGAGTTGCCATAATTTGATTCTTTCAATCTATTTCGAGTTACAGTTGGCTAAGGTCGACTTTAAGTTTGACGACTTCTAGCTCAGGTTTAAAGTGGTCTAAATAGTAGAGCATTGACTTTACGTGTCAAAAGTCCTAAAATCAATCCAAAATCACGTCCAATTTTCGAAGCTCGGTTCATTTGTTGAATGGAGTTTTGAAGACTTTGACACATTATGTGTCTCCATTTTAGGTATATTCTCAAGTATATACTAGTATATAGATGATTTGCTTGATGGAATCTTCCGTACACGAATTGTAATAATGTACATTGCTGAATGAATCAGATCTTATGATGTCCTCGTGTCATGTGCTTGCAAGTGTTTCAGATCCCATTATAAATTAAAGGTCAAAAGGAGTATGGTACGATCGATTATTTGATCACAGTGCCCGGAGCATGCTGCCAGCTCATGAGGGTCCTTTAATTAATCTAGAAGGACAGTATTGAACTAGCAATTGTACTTTAATGGTATTAATAATTGCCATTAGAAATTAGCAAGTGTTAGCCAATTCATGTGTCTTTCAAGGAAGCTAATGGACCAGTTTTGATTTTCCCGTCCAGTGAATTAAGAGAGCAAGTGTTCGTTCAAACTATTGTCTTCACTTTTACACAATCGCTTTTAGCTCTAAACTCCTCAATTAAGAAACTAAGAAAGTTCTCAAGTTTTCAAGTTTGCAAGTCAATGAATGTAGCATGAAGCATGTTACTAAGAAAGAACATCTCAAGAATGATGTTTTCGATGAAATTTATATAAGCGTGAATTGGATGTGAACAGCACCAAGTATAAATTTTACTGAAAAAACTCATTTTCATACATCAAAAAGAACAAAGCGAAACTTTTAACATCGAAAGTATTTATGGATAGACCAAAAAAAAGAACAATAAGTATGAATAATAACATTTTCCGCAAAATTTCACCCAGTTCAATGTTTTGCAGGCAAAGTTGCTCGAAAAAAGAGAGAGAAAATGAAAGAAACACAACAAAAACTTTTTTGATTGCGAATGCCATCAAAATTCAATTACACACAAAAAAAGGAACCAAACTTTTTTTTTAAATATTATTGCATATCAAAAAGGGAATTTCGGAACGCAAAAAATAAACATTTCCTGATGATTTTGATATATACAAATAAATTGAAAACAACATTCACTCAATATCGCATCGCAATGCGACAATTTTATTTCATCATTTTCTCCTTCATCATTGATTTAAATTCTCACTTCCTACATTTTTTTTTTATTTTATTCAACTTTTTCACTCTATTTAGATGCCATTGAAATTTATTTATGTCACTTAATTGAGTTTTATGTACATTAAGGAATGCTCATTTGAATTTTTTTTTATATTCTTGTTGTTCTTCATTAAAATGACATAATGTGTTTTTAAGGTATTGAACAATAGGAAAAAATGGAATGATTTTGTTTTGTTGACTTGATTGTGTTTGTAGATCCATTATGAGATTTATGTGGGGTATCCATCAAGAATATGACATCAAAAATTTATAGGAACTGAAAAGACGAGATTATCTGATTTATGTTGATGTCCCTAGCAGGAAAAGAGCATTTTCTCAAGAACAGAGCGCTCATGAGCATGCTCATCTAGTATATGTATTCAAGGCGAGCAAGCTCACGAAAAATGCTCTTTGCCTGTAAGGATCTGTTCATCCATTTATAATCTGCTGTCATACTTGTCTTCATCAAAAGCCAATGATTGTCTAAATGAACGTTCCGAAATTACGAAAAACTTAAAAATAGCATTTTAGACAGCCTGCCACGTCCGAAATACCTTGCAAAAAAATCATGATCCATAATTTACTGAACGGAATGCATAGAAATTCCTAGACTTGATATGTAGAGAAGGACAATAAAGTTCTTAACATTTCGAATTAGCAAAATTTCTCGACGGATAGAGCTGGCTTAAGATGTTCTCTTCGCGTGGCAACGTACCACAGCCAAGGAAATAAAGTAAGTAAGTAATGCGTAGAAATAAACAAAAGTCCGATTACAGGGCCGAACTCTGGCCTGATGCCAGAGACCATATCAAATTTGGTCTGTTTCAAGAGTTAGACTTGTCTAAGAACGGATTTTCGCTAATTTCTAATACCTCATTCCCCCTTAGCGTCACATAATTTCCAAACATCCCCCTAAACAAACATGAACTTTTCATATCTTCACAGTAATCAGAATTCAAGAACAAAAACCGCATAATCAGCATATTTCAATAGATAATTGTAATTATTAAGCACATAAGTAGCTTAGTACAAATCTGACAATTACAATGATCAATTTAATTGCTGAAAATAATATAACCGCAATGCGTTCTAATTTGTTTACTTAAGATATGCAAGTTAAACAATTCATTTAATTATTTGAAGTCTTTAAAGGCACTGTTTGTCTTACTATTCATCCCAATAGCTCTCGAGAATAGTTCAATTTAAATAAATTAATGATAAATCCCACAACTGTGTAATCCATGTGGCCTACATTAAGGCGTTTTAATTTCCATTTTTTGTATTATATTCGTGAAATCTCTTGGAAAATTTTAAGGAGCAGAAAAGCAAACGAAAACATTTTATGGCTTCAAATTTCACTTCTCTTTAGTTTTGGCATTTCTCCTTGTTTTTTAATTTAAGTTTTATTAAGTTAATATTTGAATGGCTTCCCTGAAATAAAAATATTTGTGTAAAGCAATAAGGTTGTTAGGTTAAAATTATATGGTTCCATATTCAAATTTGATTTAGAATATTTCGAAGTCGACTAGGATTTTGTATAAAAAAGTCACTTGAATATAAAATTAAAGTCAACTTCGAGCTCTGATTTGACGACTAGGATTTTGGATGAAAAAGTGGGTATTATTTCCTTGTAGTCCATATAGCAATAGACTTGCATGCCAAATTTCAGGTCATTTGGTGCTGTTTGGTGGGTTCTGGAGCTGTTTGAAGTTGAAAAATGGTGAAAAAACAGATTTTTTCACATCCTGTTTGACTCGGGAAATCCCATATTTAATTAAAAGATATTGAAAAACGGTTTTCGGTTCCTAATTGTACTATATAAGAGCTTTAATTTCATACCCTGGAAAGTTTATATATACTGGGTTTTAGTGGCAGGGCTTTAGAAAATGTATGAAAATACTTCAAGCGTGGAACAACATTTTTAAATACGAGCTATACTGGCTTAAAGTACTTAAAAACCGTTAAAACCTTTACAATAAGTACTGGGGAGCAAAAGTTATTGCATTTTAAGTTTTGGACGAATTTTTTTCTCAAAACTAATATTTCTCATATAAATTTAGAAAATATCGTTTGAAAAAACTTTTTTTATGTTTTTTTATGCAGTTAGTCTTTTTAGAACGATTTGTGAAGAATTTTTTCAAAAAAGTTCAAAATTCGCCGAGTTAGAGGTACTCTATTTGACCTGATTTTTCTCATCATTTTAACTTTTACATGAGTCTTATTCAAATACCTTTCCAACAATATATAATACTTAATAGTTGCTAAGACTAAAACTACCACTTAGAGAGTAATGAATCTCACACACAAACTCATTTTGTAAACTTTCTGTAACTTTAGGGGCCTTCATAGGTAATAGCTAGGTAGTCGATATGGAATTTTTTTATTGACGATTGATATTTAATATTTACACTGTGCTTTCAATTTTAAAAAGAGAAAAAAGTGATTTTTGACTATTTTGTTAAAAACAGGCTTAGGTAGGCCACATTTAAGGCACTCCAGCAAGCTACTATGATTAAGTTCTATGTTTTTTAACTAGTAATAACAGGAATGCAAAAATTTGGTTTTAAAAAAAGTGTCATTTGAGTGGCCAAAAAAGTGTCGAGGAGAGCAACCAGCATAGGCAAAAACACAAAAATTCAAAATTTTAATGAAATTCTTGAAAATAAAAACTATTTTTATGTTGTTTTCAAATAAAAATTTTTAAATTTTTGTGTTTTTGCCTAGCTGGTTGCTCTCCTCATTTTTTGTCCTAAAAAACCAATATTTTTGATTCTGTTTTCTGTTAAAAATTACCTTTATTACTATGTATTACATGTATAGAACTTAATCTTTGGCCTTAAATTGAAAACTAGTCAAAAATCACTTTTTTCTACCCAAACTTTTAAAATTGATATATTTTGCACAAAATAAGTGTAAATATTAAATATCAATCAAAAAAAGTCTAAAAAAATTCTATCTGAATCACCCCCCCTAAAGCTTGAAAGTTTACAAAATGAGATTTTTTGTGTTTTGAGATTCATTACTATCATATTTTGACCTTAGCATTATTTAATTTCTAAGATGCTATTAGTCATCACTCCGTTTTCATGACCAAGTATCTAGGATTCGTCCAAAATTGCTGGTCTAAAGATAATGTTTATCGTCTTTCAGCCTCTCCTACCCAAGCACCTACTTCACCTCTCCATGATCCATTCTGGCTATGCCAAACGGTGCGATAAACTTAATTGTAATTGTGAAGCCTGACGAGTCCACACTCGTTGAACCAACCTTATTTAACAATCACGAAACGTAATGCCCAAGAAATAGACTCTGACCTGTAAGTAAGTAGTGAAGATTTTTTCTAGGAATTTTGTCCCAAAAATTGAGATCTTTGGCCGTGTTTTGAATACCTTCTTAAATTGGTCTGCCGTTCTTAGACGAACCCTACAAATTCCTGATCCGTTGTAGTGTATCTTACAAAATTTTAATAATTTAAGACTGGATCTAACCATTTTCAACTGAACTCATTCCACAATTAACAATATTTTCCTCATTTATCTTCCTCTTTATAAACATAATCGCTGAAAACTCGTATCTCAATCATTTTACCAAAATCCAAGTTTCAAGTTACACTCACCAAAAATATATTGATTTCAATTCGTAAGACGATAAGAAGCAAAAGAAATTTTCGAGGATTATTTTTCAAAAATAAATCACGTCTATTATTGATTTTTTTTTTTTGTAAATTATTATTTTATTTTTACTTTTTCCATAAATTTTGATTGATAATTAATTAATGATGTAGAAAATATGAGTTAACAAATGTATTTTTGAACGTAAATGTGTAATTAGAATTTTTATATCCAACAACAGAATATGAAATTTTATGTCATTAAAATGAATAGATATGGCACTTAATTTGTATTAATGATTTTTTCATTGTCATTTTGTGAGTTTAACAACATGATAGAATTATTCAGCAGTTGGTTCATCAACAATTGGCTCAGCGATACTCTCTTCGACGACTGGTGCTTCCTCAACTGGTGCAGGTGATTCTGGAGCTTCAACAACTGGTTCAACTGGTGCTGATTCTTCAACTGGAGCTGATTCCTCAACTGGAGTTGATTCTTCAACTGGAGCTGACTCTTCGGTAGGTGCTGGCTGTAATTCTTGCTCTTGTTGACGTGCAAGTTCGGCTAATTCATTGGCTTGTCTTGCAAGTTCAACTTCTTCTTCTTCCTTTGCAATTCTTTCCAACTCTGCCAATTTATTCTCCTCAGCCTTAAGTTTCTCCAATTCTGCTAATCTGGCCTCTTCTGCAAGACGTGCTTCTTCCTCAGCTTTCCTAAGGGATTTAAGATTTTTTTCAAAATATAGAGGAAGTGACAGAATAAAAATCAATAGTAAAACAATTTGTCATCATTTTTTTTCTTTCTTACTTGGCAGCTTCCTCTGCTAATCTCTTTTCTTCTGCAAGACGAGCCTCTTCTGCCAATTTAGCCTCCTCTGCTTTGCGTGCTTCTTCAGCTAATCTAGCTTCTTCGAGCTTGCGTGCTTCTTCGGCTAATTTTTCTGCTTCCTCAGCTGCTTTTCTGCATAAATTTTAATGATTAAAATGGAATGACATTAGAACTTCTTTGTATGGAACTAGAAGGAGTCGTTCACTTAATGCATATTGCAAAGTACAGCACTTCCTTCTTATGCTTAGTAATTTTTATATCAATAAAGTCTAATTTTATTTAAAATGCCATAAAGCTATGTCGTTTCCCCTTTAAAATGCAAACGCAACAAGAGAATAACCCTAAAAAGTTATCTACAGCACTCAAAGTCATTCATACGTATGAATAGCAAAGTACTTTCATGAATAATTCATTATATATGTAAAATACCTTGCATCTGCCAAACGTTTCTCTTCAGCTAAACGTGCTTCTTCGGCGCGACGAGCTTCTTCGGCAAGACGATTTGCTTCGGCTTCTGCGGCTAAGCGCTTTTCTTCATTAAGACGAGCTTCCTCAGCTAATCTACAATTTTAATAAATCTATGTGAAATAATTGAATGATAAAAATAGCAAAAGTGGATTTACTTTGCTTCTTCAATGGCTTTAGCTTCAGCAGCAGCTTGTGCAGCTAATCTTTCTTGACGTTGAATTTCGGCTTGACGTTCAGCTTCCTCCTTCTTTGCATTTTCTTGTTGCTTAACTGATTCTTCCATTAAGGCACTATGAGGAATTTGAGAATGTAATGAAGGATGATGATTATATGTAAAGGAATCCACCTACCGTTCTTCTCTTAATTTACGTTCCTCAATACGCTTCTGCTTAATTTTCTCCAAATCTTCATCAACCTCTTTAACTCTCTCGAGACGATTGGCAGCCTTTAATGCCTCGACCTCTTTACGTGCTTCTGCAGGATCATCCAATTTCATTGGTTCTGCAAATCTACGTGTTGGCCGAGCTGGGTCCAATATGATAGCTGTTAATTATTATTATATGCAAAAGAATTTGTGTTGGAAATCATGAAAAATGTGTGAAGATGTGCGAATAACGATATTTTTGGAATTTTAATGGCTTTTTTTTATTTTTTTCATTTTAAATCTTTCAATTTTGTCTTTTGGGTGCACCAAATTGTCTCTATAATTTTAATTCTATACTCTTTAATTCTTCAATGTATTTGATGAAGATCGAGATGAACAAAAAAAAATATTTTACAGCCATGTCATTGTCATGTTACTGACATTATGCTGTCTATTAAATTTTTTTAATTAATTTTACATGAAAAATCACAAGAAAAAATCAACACAGAACCAAACTTTTTCTAATTTTATTTTCGTTATTTTTTTATGTCTACTTACTTGGCACATCGAATAGATTGTTTTAATAGTTTTAATTGATGTATGCATTGATGAGTTTTGTTTACGTTTTTTTGAAGTTTTAATAGGTTTTTGTTTTAATAATTTTTTAATTTGTATTAAATTTTAATTTTATATAAATTTTGGCAATTTTATTTGGGGTAATTTTGCATATTTTAATTATGTAATTTAGGTCATTTGTCATTTTGTCTGTCTTTAATTTCTCTTTTTCAAGAATAACGAAATCTCAAATTGAGATTTAATTTTGTTTATATGATTTTGGTAAAGTTGAAGTTTCTTAATCCCAATTCCTTTTGATCTTCATACAAATCCAATTTTGTGGGGTTTATAAATGTCTATCTTTCATAATTGACGGGATTGTATAATTCTGACTCTATATTATGGAGCAACATTATTCTTATCTAAAACTGTAATTAATTAAATTAATTAATAGTTTTGAATTATCTAAACCAGTGATGGGCAACCTTTGTACAGAAATTTGAAAATGGTTGCTAGAATATCAAGTGACTAAAGTTGACTTTTTGATAGTTTTGGCCTTGAACTGAATCATTGTGATATTGAATAGATTTATTACAAAAATGTGCCGTATTAATTTTTTTTTCTGCTTCTGTGGCAAATTTGTGGTATGCAAAAAAAGGATGCCCAACACTGATATAAAAACTACATTTATTTACGCTTCATTCAACGACTGTCAGGTCGTTTTGAAACAATAAAATTTGGTTCCGTAAATCATTGCCAAAATTTATATAAAAGCTTTTGTGTTTTAAATTTAAAGCATATTTATTTATATTTTTAAAATATTTATTATTCATATGCATTTTTCTAATTTGTGATCATTTAGTTCCTCATTGTATTTAATTAATGAAATTACTCGGAACCAACTTGGTTCTTAAATATGATATCAATTAAATATTATCATGATTAGATATCAGATTCTTTTAAAAGTACTAATCAGTTGTAATTTGATAAGTGTTCTCAATTATAGCCTAAAACATTTTGAATCTATGACAACTAAGTGATATATGATACTAGCACCAAAATTAATTAATTCTCATTAACAATCAATAACAAAAATTCGTTAAAAGTAATTTAAAAAGAATCTGAAGTAAAAAATATTTTAAAAATTAATTTATTTTGACAAATTTGAAGGAAGGAATGTGATAGGCGTGAGGGATGAGAGAAGGTGATAAATGGTCATGAAAAATATAAGAGAAAAATAATCTCTGACTGTAAAGCGATGTGATAAAATATAAAATGATGAAATATGCCATGAATATTAATATAAAATCCATTTCAGTGTGTTTAATTATGAGAGCAAAGTCAAAAAGCAAATCATAGCACATAACTCTTTCACAATATTTTTTAAAAATATATTGGTATATTATAAATACAAATTCAAGCTGTTTATATTTTAAATGATTTTTTTTTTATTTTTTTTCTCTGATTTTTTCGTATATCCATGTGATTTAAGCGAAATAAAGTATCCTACGTATTTGTATTTTCCATTAAAACTCTTAAAAATAATTAAAAATTCAACATATTTTAATTGTGTATAAATGAAATGCAATATTTCCTTTGATTATTAAAACTGTGATTGCACATTTTAGGCAGGCAAGTTTATAAAAAAAATTTCAATCTCATTTCAGTGACTCTTAAAAGTTATTTTGAATGAATGTGAAAGAAAGTTTAAAAAAATTCGTATGAGTCAAAAACTTTGTGATGAATAAGTAAAAAAATATTTTGACCAATTCAAGAATTGAAAAAATTTTGATGCCTGATTAAATTTTCAGGAACTGTCTAGCGACTTATAGATGAATTCATAAATTTAATCATTGAAATTATTGACAATAAGTTTCATTATATATTTGGATCAATTTTGTTCGTGGATGTGATGATTTTCCCACCAAGTACATGCCTGGCTTTGCCTTTGCTGTATTATAAATTACTCTGTATATCAACGCAGACATGTATGTACAATAAGCTATTAAAATTATTTCTCACAGTGATTATCACAAGAAAGAACTCCTGAATTTCACACATCACTTAATAAATCAAAAATTCTGGCACCTAGCCAGCATGACACTCACTAGGTGCTAAAGTAACGTCTGCTTGAGACCTCATTTTGGATCGATTAACCTACTTAAGCCATTCGAGAACAATATTTTCTATAATATATCAAAAATTCCAAAAGAACAATCGGCACATATTCAAATGTTGCCACTACGGAGACGAGGTGACAGTATACATCCTCAAGTGGATTACACTTAGTTCTAAGTATTCTACCACCTTGTTGCCGTGTTAGTAACATCTCAATATGTGCCGATCCGGCAGTCAACTTTAAAAAGTTTGTCAAATTCTGATAAAGACTACCCAAATCGGTTAATCATTCAAAAATCTGAAGCCAAGCCAACGTTATCCTGATTAGTGCCGGATTTGGTTTCTACCATACCAAACCATGTCCGAGTCACGTCGGTCAAGTATCAGGTTATGGGTCAATTAACTAACTTGTGATATTCGATCAAGACAAAGTAAATTGTAGAGCATTAAACACATTCAAACGAATTCGAATCAAAATTACTAAAGACAGTTCAATTTGTTCAATCCTTAAATTGTTCAAATGCCGAAGATTTATAAAATTGATTGGATAAAAATTTGAAATTATCCATTTTATTAAAAAATTGAACGTGGTCATAAATATATGAATATGAAAAACTCTCTTCACATGACATTTAATAAGATAATTATTATACATGAGACATGGAAAGACTTAATAAATATGCAATAAGAAATTGGAACAAGTTCATTTGTGGCTAATGAAAACGTTGCTTGTGGTAATGAAAATGAAAATTTTTAAAACAAATAAACTTCAACAAAAAAATAATTTTTTTTTTAATCAAAATGTGTGAAACAAAAAAACTTCAAAAAATCATCATCATCAAAATCAAAAAAAGCACGATAGAATTAAGATAACAAAAACATCTTATCCGCTCGCTGGCATATCATTTGAATCATTAAGGGCAATTTTTTCAATTTTCGACTCGAGAGCATCGCTATTGATGACAGTTTGAATTTTATTATCATTTAAAATAATTGGCTTTGCGATGACAAGAGGTTTATTTTCGAAAGTTTCTTTGTCTTTCTTTGCTCTACCAACTGCAATTAGACAAAAGAGAGAAAATTAGAGAAAAACATTTTTGTTTGCTGTTCTATTTTTTTTTTTTTTTTGAAGAATTTTTAAACAAATTTAAATTTAATTAGCTTTTGTGGAATTCAAAAGTTTTCCGAAGCAGGCTTTTTTTGGTTGATGAGCAGAGTTGTTATTTATATGCTGCATCTAGAGGCAACTAGCTAAGGCAGTGGATTTGCGAAATCATCAAACTTGATTTTAAATATAATTTTTGTGACGCCTCTAGTCAGTTACATTATTGAAATCTAGTAAAATTTGAATGATTGCTAGGAATTAATTGGGTTCTATCCCGAGCGACACGAATAAAGAAGACTCTGCCACGAAAGTTTTAAGGCTCCATCAAAGCTCCCTTACTAACACTACGAAAGCTATTTAGCGTCCATAATCGAGTAGACATAATGTCAAGTTATTAACCTAAGTTCGACTAGGACTTGTTCTAAATCCGATTTGACATAATTTCTAGTTATTAACTAGACTATGTCTGGTTCTAAGTCCGAATTGACATAATGTTAGTAAAAAGCTAGAAATAAGTTCGACGATGTCTAGTTCTTAGTCCGACTTGAGTAGAATTTAAAATTTTACCTAGTCGAACTTAGGCAACTTGACAAAATCTGTAGTTATTAACTAGACCGAGTTAAATTAATTTATTATGTCAAACTATCTACCCGGGTATAGCTGCCTAAAACAGGAGACTTCTATTAAATATTAATAAAAGAGGTTTAATGAAGTTTAAAAAGCCCCTAGCCGAATGCCTTCTTGATTTATATCACTCGGGTATGCTAGTTTGAAATCAATGCTTATTCAATAACTGAACATCCAAGCAATTCCTTTCTAAATACCTAAAAGCTTTTGTAAATCCAAATCAAATCCCAAAAAAAAAGAATTTAGCCTAACTATAACAAAAGAAGTCAAAGCCATTGCCAAACCAGAGGCAAAATGTCTGCAAATATAAATTCATAACCACTCTGCTTATAAAGCCTCTACTCATTATTCATTCATAGTGAGAAATTGTAGAGAAAGATATAGAATGAATTATGTAAATAAAAATATGAGAGTCATTTTTGTTTTATTGTTAATGACAAATATGAAAAAAAAGCCTCACTGCTTATTTAAAACAAAAAATGACACTTTTTAGCCTCGTATAAAAAAAAGAAGGAACAAACCAAAGAAAACAAGGCTATAGACAAATGAGATAATAGCACAGAGAAAAAGATGTAATTAAAAAATTAGCTTAACTGACATTGACAGTTAAAAATAGAAAAAAGTGTTTTTTTCATGAGATAAAAATATATATTTGTGGATATTCTCTTGGGGGAATCAGGGAGGAAGATAGAATGTAATGTGTATGTAAATGTGATTATGTCTGTGTATTTTTTATTTTAAATAGAATTTTAAACATTTTTTTGTTTGCCTATCAATACATACATTTAACATTGAACTGTCTGAAAGTGGTTTTCTATAATCTGTTAATAGACATTCATTTAGGTTGGTTTTATATCTTATTAATTGATGAATCTAAAAGTCATCGTCTAGCTTACCTTTTTTTGCATCGGCAGCAACAGCATCTCGATTCTTTGCATAATAGGATAAATAGTAAACATCATTCCGAACTCTATCGACACTGTAATCAAGTGGATCGAATTCGTGTGCTAAGCTTCGGCGACTATAGTATGGTACATCGCCTACGATACGTGCGGTTGCCAAATGACTAATTCCTTTAATTATAACACAATATTTTTTTGTGGTTGACATAACAAATCTAACAGTATTTGTAGCTTATATTTTTTTTTTGTTTGATACTTTTTGTTGGAATTAGGAAAAGGAAAAATCAAATTCAGTGCTTTATTTAGGTTTCAATAATCCTAGAGATTACTGAAACCGCTTCTTAAATTAGCAAAATAAATTCACAACTTATGTGTCTTCTATATCGTTAAAAGTTATAATAAGTTAGATATCTAGTAGATATTAAGTTTCACAACTAGCTTCCCAGTTGATGCATTTATTGGAAAGTAATGAGGGTGCACTCGTGAAATCATGAATTTTATGTGAAGTTAAAGTTAAGTTAAGGAAAAATAAAATACAACATGAACATCACAGCAAAGCAAATTATAGGAAGAAACTTGTAAATCGAAAGATTTTATTTCAGACAAAGTTGCCAAAAAAACTTTAGCATTGCTTTTAAAGAAAATAATTTGTGATAAATTTATGGAGTTTAAAGTTGATCGTCTTAAGATTTTATGTGTTTTAATGATTTTTAATGAAAAGTATGTGGTATTTAAAATAATTAAACAATTTGTAATGAAGGGAATTTTAAAGTATTAAGTTTTAATTATTTTAGAGCTACGTAGGTGAAAATGTTCTCAAAAAGTGTGCATTCCTGAAAAATAAGGTTTAAAATTCCTCAAAATTCTCTCACAAAATATTAGCAAAAATTTATATTTTGTAGTTTTAAAAGAGCATTGTTTAGTCCCTAAACTAAAGTTCTAAATCCCTACTACAGCTCATTTTCAGAATAATTCCAAATTTTTTGGATTTGGCCAAAACTTCATCTCCTGCTTTTTGTATGAACAATGCTCCAATTTTTTATCTTAACCATAAAGTGCACCAAATAACCACAGGACTACAGGAAACCTTCCAGAATGACCCAAAGGGCAGAAAAGACAGAAAATCCAGGTCCAGGCCAACGTAACTCTGATTCTAGGCTTACCCTAACACACAATGAGCACCATCATCTAAATGAGTGTCCCCATGAGTACATGAGTAAACAGAACAAATTTAATTAACCTCAATCGATATAATTGAGCATCCTTAATATTGTTAACATAGTCATGAGCATGATCATTATCTGTTCGAGTAGATTCAATTAAATCAAGCTTCAGACCAGAGTTAAGTTAGCCTGAAATCGGATTTTTGGAAATTTCAGGAGCTCAAAGTCGACTCGAAATTGATTTGGAAAAGTCGTTGTGCTCTGGACATTTTTACGCTCTACGTTTATCATCCCTACTAAATACACATAATCTGATTGTGTCTAAATTTGGTTCGCCAAGCTTGGTAGTACATTAACAAAAACAACAACCGTGAAAATACCTCAAATTCCTGTTCCAATGTAGATTTACTTAAAACTCAAAAATCAAAACTTCAAAAATTCATCACAAAAATTCCTTTAAAAAATTGCAAAGAGGTGTGAAAAGTATAAAAGCTAAATATAGATTTGTACTGCATGGAAAAGAGATTTATATCCTCTTTATACCTTTAAAAAAATTTCTGACATAACAAAAATTCAACATTTTTAATTAAAACACGATTTCTTCAAACATGATTCACAAAAATTGCGATATTAATCAAGAGCTTAATTTGTGTTTGTGTGTGTATGTGTGTTTTGTGTATGTGTGTATTCATGTTTTTTTTTTGTCTGCAAATGCAAATATGTGATTATATGCAAAAAAGATTTTAGAAAATGTGGGAAGATATAGCAATAGAAAAAAACGCACACAAACTTTCTTTTTTCTTTTTCTTGACATTTTTTTTCTCATTTGGTGCTTTTAATTTTTCTTATTCTTTTGATTTATATATTATTTAGAGAGAAAATTTTTTTGCATATTAAATTTCATACGTGTGTTTACTCACCGGAATAACGCTTTGGAACTTCATGATATTTAAGTTTTGATAGAATTTCAATTTGATCTCTTGTCTTACGAGTTGGACGAAGGATGTTCTTATTGACATAAAATTCATTATCAATTTGTTGGTCACCATACTTGTCAGGGACTGAATCGCGATCAAATCTACCATACAATGGAACAAATTGTACTTTACAAAGAATCACATGAAAATTATGCATCTTACCTGCTGTATGTTTTGGTTGAGCGCTCAAGGCACGAGTATAACGTGGAACACTTGGTGCACGTTGAATTGGCTCGTTGACTTCTCTCAACAATCTCTTTGTTTGTGCACGAATGTCTCTTGTTTCATCATTAAAAGTCTAAATAACAATATTAAATTAATAAGGATATAAAGGAGTATGCTAAAGGGATGAAACCTATTGAGTTCCACCCATCACATGATACATACCGATGTATAAGGTGAGTTCAACCATTCATCAGTAGCATCAAATCCAATGGGACTCATGCGATGCTTACGTTCAATACGGTCAAATTCACGACTCAATACAGATGGTCGGACACGAACTGAAACAACACGTGTTGGACTTGTAATGACACGAACAGGTGAGTATGCATCTCGACGGTAAATGCGGGCCGATGGCGTGATGACACGAACAGGTGATACGCGTTCACGATAAACTCTCATTGGTGATGTTGTAATGCGGGTCATCGGAATTGGGATAGAACGTCTAGCAGTTGAATATCCAATTTCTGTTGGATAGTCGTCATCATATGAGAATTTAAATGATGGGCGATTAATGCCACCAACCTTTATTTAATTAAAAAGAAAAGGAACAAATCATATTGTAAACAGAATAATTTGCGTAATTTTTTATTTTACTTACTCGTGAATAAGTGGGAATTACGCTAATCGGTGACTGAACATGCGAGAAGAATGAAAAATAAAAAAATAAACGTTAAATGAAATTATTCAACACTTGTGTCTGTAAAATGTGTAGGTTGCTTTAAATTTTGAGATAAAAAAAAATATCATCCAATAGTCAGTAAAAAGGCAAGGAAGCAATATAATAATTATAAATACATACGTAGTAGCGGTAAGGAAGATAAGAAGGTGAGTTGTAGTAAGTAGGTGTAGTGATGTCATCGTCAAAATCACGATCGTAACTTGACTGTGGAATTCAAAGTTTTTTTTTGACAAATAATAAGGAATATGCATTAATTAAGGGAACGTAATCAAGTACTAATTGATGTTGGTGTGAAGATTCATAACTAAGGCAAGAAGATGTTTTGTTTAGAATAATTATTAGGTTCATTAAGCGTTATTATTGTATGTGAGTCACGTAAGCCAAAAAGTTTCACCATAAACGAAAAAAATGATTCCACTTTATTTGCAGCCAGTCATTTCTGGGTAGCTAACAGTAACCAGAATATTGATTGTTTTCTCATGAATGTCGGTATCTGCTGCTTTTATATCCTAAACAAATACGTCACAGATTTTCAAAAATATAATTTGATACTTAATACCATGACAATCAATGAGTTATAAAGCATCAAAATATTGATGAGAATTTTTTATAAAATAAACTTTCTGTGCTTTTAAGCTATCAACTTTGTTAAAATAGAAGCGCAAAAATTGATACTTAATTGGATTAGGGGCTGTTGACTTGTTATGTTACGCACAGAAGTCAATTTTGAAACTCTGTTTACGAATTTCCTATCCAAAAACATTTATTCCCTAGCAGACAAAGAACATGCTCTCAAGAATAGAACTGTTACAAAATTGCAGACCATCCTAGTGAACGACTCCTAAGATATTTTTGAGAGTATTATTTTTCAGAATTTCTTGTAAATTGATGTTAATTCTGCACTATCCCGAGCAGCACAACGTGCAACAGTGGAGTTGGACGATAAACCACTCGGAAGGGTAGAGCTTAATATGGCATCAGCGGCAAATCGCTAAGGTACCACTACATCGCCGTGTTAACGGTAAGACGCAAAATTGCCGTAACGGCGCCATGACGGCTGATATTAACCCATTTTTACGAATAAAATTTCGGTTAGCCGCATTGTGTCGCTCGGGTATTTCTTGTATTACATTGTTCTCAATTTAATAATAATACTAATTCTTCCTAGATGGTTATTGAGTCAAAAATATAAATTTTGCTGCGTAATTTTAGTTCCTAATTTGAAGTTTTGTAAGTAGATATTTTTGGGAAAATTTATAGATATTGTTTTACATTAAAATTAGATTAGGTACCTAAATAAACAATTTCGATATTCTTGGCGAAATAATCACACTCTGCTTACTTGCATGAACATTAATTGCCGTATTCCCAATCCCGAACGGCACAAATTAAGAAGACTTAGTCACAGACGTTTCGATTCCCCACTAAACCTCTTTTATCTCAATAAATTGGAGAATTGCCTATTTTGGCAGCCATATGGATGCCTAACAGACAGCCATATGGACGCCAAACAGACAACCATATGAACGCCAAATGGACAGTCATATGGATGCCAAACAGAGGCTCCTTCCATTTGGTTTTAATAAAAGAGGTTTAACGGAGCCTTTTCTATTTAAGTCGCTCGGGACTACAAACATACGTTCCCAAAATAACATTAATTCTAGCCCATTTTAGCTTAATAGCATAAAATCTAATTTCCAAAGGACAATCACAAAGTAAATACGCTCGAAACAAAAAATATAATTCATAAATATTTATTACATTTGTCCCTACAAATTCCTAATGAACCATAAACAAAACAAGTTTAGATAAAGCTGGACAACAATTATGAATCTTCTTAATTCAATTTATTAAACGAATTAATTAACTTTTTATTTTCACATTCCACTGTAAAATTTTGTTTTGGGAAACTTTTGGGGCTTTTTTTTTCTGCAAAGCAACGTAATTAAAAGTTTGCAAGCCCCAATGTTTTCTTCTTCGCATTCAATTAAACACAAAAAAAAATAATTTCTGGAATTGCACGAAATGAAAATCTCATTCAAATATGCTGAAATAATTTAAGTGAATAGCTTAATATAAAAAAGTATGAAATTTTAATTGCTTCATAGCTGATTGCTTTTATTGCTTGCTAAAAAAAATTCTCTCAATTCATTTACTACATATTTATTGAGAAAATAAATAATAAATTTTCATAAAAAAATATATATTCTGTGCTAATTTTAGACACAAAATTCATCCGAATACTCATGAACATAAAAAGTGTTTCTTCTTTCGAACGGAATTTCAGAATGAAAGAAGGTGATGACGAACAGTAAAGTGATTGTGTAAATAAATAGAATTGGTATATGTGAAAGTAATCAGAATTAGTAATTAGTCACAAATAAGTATGTATATTTATCGCTAGATATTAAGAATCATCTTCATTATTATTATGATTAGTGAGCACACTTTACTGTTCGTTAGCCATCGTAAGGATAAATAAACACGAGAGACAAGAAAAAAAAATTTATATATTTAGAGCCATTTCAAAGTCAAAAGCATTGGTGTGAAGTTAAGTCGATTATTATTATGAATTTAGACACGGAAGTGTGAGTGTCTGTATGTAGTTCCATAAGGCAAACGACCAGTTGTGGTTGAGCTGTAACTGTAGCCACCAGGACCTGAACCAGTAGTCATTTTGCGTTCAGTATCATAGCTATATCCTCCTGGACCAGTTTCACTCTTTCTGGTTGTCTCACTTGTATAAGTTGATCGTTTTGGACGTGAGTATGGATCGCTTGACGATGATGATGACTCGGTTGCTGATGAATATGAATAAGAGTATTGTTGATCAGCCCGACGTGCAGTTGGTGTATCTTGAACAGTGTAGATACGTGGATTCTACGTTCACAGTTAATGTGTGTGGTTTTTTAAGATTTTTGTAAGTTTTTTTTTTTTTTTTTCGTTTTCAGCACAAAGAAATTAGAGAGAAAAAGGAGAAGACAAAAAATCAGTCTCAGTAAAAGTTTTTTAGTTAATTTTCACAACACATAAAAAAATAATGATTATATTAAATGAAAAATTCTTTGTTTGTTGATGAAACTAAAGAAATTGAAACATTTAAAGTTTTTTTTTTAATTTTTAAAGTTTTTTTTTTTTGCTTTTTTTAAGTTTAAAGTTTTTAATTTCATTTATGGTTTATGAAAAAACAGTTTTATACTTTCCAACAAAATCAGCCAAGCATCTTTCACATCAGTGCTTGTAAAAATTTCACATAAAGGGACGAGACATGACAAATAAAATCTGGAGTCATAAGACAGATAATGATTGCATTTATTGAGCCTTATTCTTATTGGGTTGTTTGAATTCACAAAACTTTGACCCACATCCCATCCCCTATCTATATAGTTCCACAAAACAATTGAAACTATAAGCATTAATAAGATTCAACTACTCAATCTAATATACTCAATAAAAGCAAGCATCAGTGTAGAAACATTGATCAACAGCACAAAGTAAAGAGAAAATAATTCTGTCTTTTCAGCAGAGTTACAAAATCAAATCTATAGAGTTTATTTGCTCAACTATTGACATTAACAACAAGTTACAAAAGAATAGTATATTTGTGTAAAATAAAATCCTTACAAGACATTTATTTGGATTGAGTTACAATGAAAATTTTTATCGGAAATTGAAAATCTCTTCCTGTTTCAAAAAGTCAAACATAGTTTCATTAATAGTGATTTGTGAAGCTTCTGCAAAACTGTCGAAATGAATTTTTGAGCATTTTTCTCTCTTGATCCATTTCATTTATTAAACTCAGCTTGATACCAAGGTCTTGATGCAATTTTGGTTACATTCTTGAATCATTTCTAATTGGAGCATATGAGTTTTATTAAGCTATGTACTGAACTTTTATGGTTTCTGCATTGTTGAATTATTGTTTGATTAAGAGTCTTTGAAAAAGTAGCTTAAAATTAAAGTTGAAATTTTATGACAATTTTGAACAGATTTTGGCATGTAGAATTGAAATTTGGGTGAACTCACCCTAAGCGATATGCATTAAGAAAGCACCGAACAGTGCCCCGCCACGGGAACTAGTTTTGACAACTATATGCCACTCGGAAGGCAGCTTTCGTTTGGCGTTAATACGGTACCAATGAGCATGCTCAATAGATATCATAAGATGCTCATTGAGCACATGTTTGTATGTTAGGGGAGAGCGTTACCAAAGCCTTAAAAGCTCCGTTAAGGAACAATCTTCATTTGTGTGACTCGTGAACCAAGAAAATCATGAAAATGATTAAGCAATGCTAACGACATTCCTGAAGATGACTAAAGATAGCAAATAAATTCAAGAAAATTTGTTACAGAAGTAAAATGGACAATCCAAATTGAAGAACTAGTATGAATAGAAGAACAAGCTTCCGAAAAAAAATTAGAACTTTTAACCAAATTATAAAGGACTTATTTGTATGTTACATTCGTATATTTGTGTATCTCAGAAAGTATAGTCAGAGTGAAAATACAAATAAAAAAACATAAAATTAAATTTGGACAAATAAAAAAAAAAAAAACATTTGTTAGTGCGGTTCAGAAAAAAATTGGTTTTCCTTTTTCGCTAATTCTCTATTGCGAATTAATACTGTGTTAGTTCTTTTTGTGTTCTACTAAAATTAATCGAAAATAAATAAAAACAGAAAAAAAAAATTTAAAAGAGAATTTTCTCTAATATATTGGACGTTTAAATTCTCGTTTTGGCAGTTCCTCAGGTTTTCCGTGAAGTCTTGGCAACACAACGTCCATACTTTGTTTGTCTGTCAAATATATTGAAAGACCACCAGCATCACGAATTTTCTGCTGGCGATGAATTTCATTAAAAACTCTTTTTCTCGTTTGATCACGTGGTGATTCATAATCTCCCAATGGACGCAACTCTGACAGCTTTTTTGGCACAATTTCAGCTTTTAATCGTTGTACAAGTGATCCATAAGTTCGATTATCCTTCTCTTCCAACAATGACTTTTTCTTTCCAAATGCAGTGACTGGATCAGCAATCAAACTTGGTCTTGGCACAAATGGAACCTTTTCCCACGGTATTTCTCGTTTCTGTAGATTGGAAATTTGATCGTCCAATTTTACAAATTTTGATAATCAAACTTTTTTTTTGTAACAAAATTCTTGCTCAAATTTAAAGGCAGAAAAAATTTCCTCTTAAACTTTTTTTTTTAGAAAAACTACAGAAGTAAATTTTTAAAAATATTTTGAATGTTTAGGGGAAAATTCCAAACAAAAAGGAAGCAGTGATTTGTTATAAACAGCCATAAAACACATGTTAATTTCTTTCTTCTCTTTTCATTGAGCTTAACAAAATTTGAAATATAGAGTATGAAGTATAAATCTGAATTTTCATCATCACCACAAAGCGATTTTGTACGTAATAAAGTCAAAATTAGCTGCTGATCATAAGTGGAAAACAATTGACTAGAGTGTAAAATTCATATTAATTAAGGTCACGTTACAGCATCTCGCTTAATCATGTAAATGATTTTATGAAGTATGGCTGTGCAATCCATTCAGCTTTCAACAGCATTTGAGTTTCATAAGAAAGAAATTTTTTCAAAAAAAATTCTCAATCAATTTTAATAGGATGAGAAATTTCAACAGATTGAAGCCCTAGAGCTGAGTAAATATCATCAAAAATCATCATCATCATCATCTTGTATACGTGGGCTGTCTCATGTTTATTTAAAGAACTTTTCTCAAAAAAAATGCAAAAACTTCTTGTTTATCTTATTTTACATGATGAAATTTTCAAAAATGAAAGAAGCGCTTTGCATGAAGGCTAAAAACTTAATTTGAAATGATTTTGATATTGAAATCAATTTTTCAATGTTGATCAATTAATCATCAGTGAGGATTAAAAAATCAATTTATGCTCATTTATTTTAATTAATTTGTTATGAAAACAATTCTAGACAAAAGTTTTAAAATACATATTAACAATTAAGTACTTTCATGTCATGAGCGTAGATACTGATCAGTCTCGGATAGCACACAGTGTCGAAATTTGCCGAAAATCAGACCAGCGTGACTCTAGCCACAGGTCAAATTTTGTGAAATTCTGTTCCAGACCAGCGTGATTCTAGCCCCAGGCCAGATTTGAGGAAATCCGGTCAAACTTCCCAAAATGCAAAGGATATATTTAAGGCCTTCTTAGAATGTGATTAATCAAAAATTCATTTTTAAGAATGTAAAATTCATTAGAATTCTATTTACAAAAATCACAGCTAGAAGTTGACTTGAATTTTGTATGGAATCGAGCCGACTCGAGTCGACCTTTTCCATACAAAATACGAATTAAAATCAGCTCTGATTCTCGAGCTACTCAAGTTTATTTTGATTTTATTCTGATAATCCAGATAAATCTTTAAAAATAGACCGTAAAGAAGACTTTGTAAATATTTTCATCAAACTCACATTGAAAATTGATTTATAATAATTGCATGTCGAGAACGTGAACAAACAAACAGTTGTGTACAATAAAATTCATACATAACATAGACGTCTAGGGCTTATTGGAAATAAATTTGTTAAAAAGTGAAAAATCGCGTCTTTCACACTTCAAAGTACTTTTTTTTTGTTATTTCGCTTGAATCTTATTCAGCCATGTCAAGAAAAATTTGAGAAAACCGTAAAAACTGCAATTCAGGCAGAAGAAATGAAAAATTGGATGAGAAATTTTCTTCATCTATTTTGGCACATTTCCAAGCACCTGTTTTCAAATATGAGTAAAAAAAGAGAAAAACATGCCACTGAAGCTCGCGTTGTGTGTACAGTGTAAGTGAAAAAAATATTTTAAATTTTCATTCACGATCTGTCGGCATTTATGAGTTTAAATGTAAAAAGGCAAAATCACAAGCAAAATTGTCTATGTCTGTGTGTGAACAACATATTAATGAAAACCTCGTGCAAAAGAATTTGACACTCACAAAAGAGATGGATCATTGGCTGAAATAATAAACATATCTCGACTTGTCACGCACAATCAAATCAGAAATAGAACACTTTAATTCATTTCATAAAAGTTGTATGGATTATCTTTCAAATGAACTTTTTGTAACGTGATATGTTTGATGATTAATATGTCGTGTGTGAATTTAAGTTGTGTAAGTTTAAGCGAATTTTAGGAATATTCTAGAAAATAACGCGAAACTTAAGGCTTAGTCATTCAGCGGAAAAACAACAATTTTCGCCTCTAAGATATCAACAGCATTAGGTGATTTTTCATGTTAATCGGCAGTGTTTAAGCTTGAATTAAATCAAAAAACGCCAATATTTCCCACAAATTGATTTTTCCGTATTTTTTGTAATTTTCACATTTTCTTTCGTTCGTGTAAATGAACTAAAGTTGTCAGATTTTTTTCGCATTGCGCGCACATGTGTAGGCTGATCGTATAATAGATAGAAAGAAATTTTTCTCGCGTAGACGTTAAGGAGGAATTTTTTGAATGGCGATTCTGCAATAAAATTTTCTTTTCTTTTACTCTTTTACATTTCTAGCTAGTTGCTCAATTTTTATAATTTTCATTATTTCATCAGAAATGATTTCAACTTAATTGATTTTTTGTTCAATTTTAAATTTGATCTTTCAGCATATTTTATGGAGATTATTCACTTGAGTATTTATTGACACTTTAATCAAACAAAAAGAGGAATTTTAGCGACAAGATTTTACAAATTAAAAACTTTAATCCTAAGCAAATTTTACAATAATTTATAGATTCATTCATAATATGTGATTGGATAATTGATGAGGACCAGAACTTAAAGTCGACTTGAATTTTGTATGGAAAAATCGACTTCGAGCTCTTATGGAGACAATACCCGGAAGAGACACGGCGTAAAAATGGTCGAAAATCTGTTCAAATGTTTGCGTGACTCTAGCCTTAGACCAGATTATATGAAATCCGTCCTTAAGTCAGAGTCAAGTCAACATGGTGCTGAATATTCACCCATTTCTCCAACGTATGCTTTCCGGGATGTATATTGATAGATTCACAATTTAAAATTGATTTTTAAAAATCTTTTGATTAAATATTCTTTTGTGATTCACAAAAGGCATCATAATGGCTTAAAAAGTGAATTATGCACTGATATTTTTTTGTGTAAATTTTCCACTATAATATTCAAAAAGGAAGCCATAAAATGTTTAAATATTGACTGAAATATAACGTGTAAGAAATTAAAAATTAATTTTCAGAAAAAAAAGATTCTTCTCGGAATATTTTTCTTCACCGGAAGCTCATCATGACAGATTTTCATGACTCGCAAAATTTATGGTGATGTAAAATTGTCTAGAGAATAATGAGTCCAACACGTGGGTTTATGCATATTTTATTAAATCCTTGGTAAATCTAATGCATTTTTTAAATCTTTTTGTTGAGATTTTTATTAAAGATTTTAATTTGAATATTTAAAATTTGTAATTCCGAGAGGGACACAAAATCTCTATTTGGTTCGATAACCTTGGCTTGTTTTAGGTCGCATGAGCATTTTAATATTGTTTTCATCAAGTCGTTTAACTTTGACGTGACTTTTAAAACATTTTCCCGAATAAATCTTCAATAATAGTTTTTGAAGTCACACAAGTCCCGAGCGACACAAATTCATTTGAAGGCTCTGTCAAGGAATTTTTAAGGTTCCACTAAATCTCTTTTGTTGGAATCAAATGGACCCCATATAGAGGCAGCTTCCATTTGATGTTCGACCTTCTTAATTTGTGTTGTATCGCTCGGGTTTAAAACATTTAAGGCATTCAATATAAATCGTGCTAATCACATATATCATCATGCCGCCAAGAAACTTTTCATCGTCTTTAATATTTTTATGCAAAAATTCATTTAAAGTACATTTGGCAATGCATTTGAAAGTTGGCAAACATTTTTCTCATTTTGTGGATTTTTAATATTTTTATGACTTGCTCACAAATTTTCCTGGATCCTTCCAATAAATTACCCCCAATCACAATATTATGAATAAATTCCTAAATTGTTGCAATAACAAAATCTAAACTAACAAAAAAGTATGATAAAAAATTGTAACATTTCTTTATTCAAATGCTCCAATTTCTTCAAGCATCATCATCATCATCATCATCATCATCATTTCAACAATGTATAGAAATAGAAAATATACATGTGACAATAAAGTAGAATCGCAAGGAATTGAACAAATGCAATCCAATCAAAAAAAAATAAGTAAATAAATAAATAAATGTGTGTGTGAATCAGAAGTAGTCAAATAATAAAAAAAAACATGTAAATATGATGACAATATTCTTGATTTTGAGTAGAAAATAAACAAGAATAATTGTATACATAAAGAAATATCGATAAATGTTCCTCTTTATTTATAGAACTTAATTCATCCACACATTCAAAAATGTGAATGTACTAGACTCGCTTGTAATTTATGACGTGCTACTCATTTTGCAAAACTCACATCAATGCGAAGAGAAAAGGAAAATTTTTTCTAATTTTAATTTTTCTTCTGTTCTTGTTTATTTTTCACTCAAAAAAAAAATGATAAAAAAAATCGAAATTTTGAAGGGAAGAAAATCTTTTCTTTTTATCTAGCTTTTGTCTTCATGAACTGTTGGCATTATCGATAAATAAGAAAATTCTCTCACGACTCCCGGGAAATTTCAACTTAAAAGCAATATTTTATATGAAAAAGTTTCACGCATAAATTTTACAATAAAAAAAAAAAGAATTTTCTTCACTTGCAACTTTTGGAAAAACTTCATGTCACAGCTTAAAAGGAAATTTTTCAATATTTGGCAATGTCACAAATTTTTCTTTTAATAAATTTTTCATTTCTTGCAATTGGCTCCATTAATTTTTTTTTTCTACTATTTTTTTCATCTTTCCTTTCCAAAAATAAACTTTTTTTGAGCTCTCATCTCACAAAAAAAACTTTTTTTTTCTTCATCTTTCAAACTTTTTCTTATACAATGAAACCATTTGCAACACTATAAATTTTTCATCATTTAATTTTAAACTTTAATTATCTAAAATTTTTTGTTTTTTAGTTTACAACACAAAAAATAATGTTCTAGAATATTTACCGTTAAGGTGTATGACGAAATAGTTGGTCGTGTAGATGTGTAGGTCGATGTATATGGACGACGGGTATAGAATTCACTTTCGTAAACCATTTTGGTTAAGAATTTTGTTTTTCTTCTTTTTTAAATTAAAATTCAATTTTTTTGGGGATCAATTAAAAAAATTCACCACAAATTTTTCTGTTCCGTAAAAATAAATAAAACAAAAAATTAAAATTATGCTTTCACTTCCAGATCTTTTTTTCACTAAGAGAAACTAGAAATAAAGCTCACTTTTTGGCTACTTCACGCCAGTCGAACGGTCGGAGATGATCTAAAATTGAAAATTTTGAGACGAATTTAATTATACTCGATGAAAAAAACAAAAAAAAAATGAAAAGGAAAAAAATATGTGTGAAAAATTCTTGTGTGGTGGAGTAAGATCGTATACATATGACATACACCCAACAATTCGTAAGCAATTCGTGGCCACTGACTATTTTTAGGTGCACGCTACTTTTATAATTTTTTTTTGTTTTTCTTTCCTTTTCGTATTTTTCATTCCTCATCAGATTATTTGGAGAACAATTTTTCCGATACAAATTAAAGACGAACTTTGCAGCACAAAAGTGATGATGAAGAAGAAAAAAATTTACAACGATGACGATGTAAATATTTATACTACCTTGCATGCATACAATATAAGGATGAGAATGACGAGAATGGCTATTATGAGCAATAAATAAGATGAGAAATATCAATTTAGATACAATCAATTCATTCATTTTATGACTCACTTTTCTCACTTCCGAAATTAAATAATACACGAAAATTTCAATGTCTGTGAATGAAATTTCTTAATTGTTAATTAAATGTTTTGAAAACGTAAATAAATGTTTGTCAAAAATATAATAAGCACAAATAAAATTGGTGTAGGTCACTGACTTTTTTGTTTTCTTTATTTTTCAAGCTATTTAAAAGTCTTCGCACTTCCTTATCATTGGCACTGAGAAATACTTAAAAATCTCATAATTGACATCTACGCTAAACTAAAATTAATGTATGGATTAAGTAAAAGCTGGTTCTGATCCCTCATTGATTTGTAGGTCTACTGGATCTCAATGATAAATCTAAATATATTTAGTTTTTATTAAATTCTTAATATTAACACAATCGACATAAATTATTAATGGCGGCTAAATAGCTATCATGTGGCGTCCAAGCGGCTGGCCATAAACATTGGAACTTGAAAGCTATGTGGCCGTCACTTGCCGACCACGAAACACTTGTGCCGATCGGATAACATTAACATTAAAGAGCAAAATCTTCAAACGATTATCACAGATCAACAAATATCATATAAGCAATTGAATGTTTACTATGAAGAACTGGTGGATATGAATATATTATGTATATCTGTTATCTGGTGGATAGTCTTTATGGATAATAGAAATTAATAGATTCATTTGATATTCACAAGTATTTAGACGGAATTTTATTTTGCATATTTCATTGATATTCTAATCTTACTTTGCGCCAATGAAATTTTGATTGTAAATTTTTGTATTGTGAATTATGCTTATCAGAATGCAGCTCTGTGTTTTTTTTTTTAAAAAAAACGTTATATTTTATTTCTGTATTTCATGAGTTACATTTCAATTTTAAGAGAACTAGCCACAGGCTATTACAACTTAATTCTGATTTTTACATAATGATTATTGATTTCGATGCGATGAACATTGAAGATGGTGATTTTTGTCGTGAAGACGGTTTTTTGTCGTGATGACTGGTTTTGTCCGTATGGACGTTTTTGCTTTCCCCAACTCTGCACGCTGCATGACCCAGGATCTATACAACGTACCTAGCCACAATTTGTGTGTCGCGAATCACACAAATCGAGTCGGTGTGACTAGAACAGCGAAAAAGCATCCGAATCCAACTAGACTTTCCCTGGGATTGAACCCGGGTCGTTAGAACGGTAGTCCGACGCTCTAACAACTTGACCATTGCCGCTTTTTCGCTGCTAGCTCTGTGTCCTTGCTCGGAAATCCTTTACTACTGTGTCCTAACAGAACCTCAAAATATCCTTGTTTTTTTTTGAAGAAGTCGAAGTGATAAAATGGGTTTCCTGGAGTCTCGACGAATTTACGAGGGATTGACCCAGACCGAGAATGAAAACGAGACTAAGGCTATGAGGGAACTATTGGAAGTCTTGGTCTCATTCTAAAGAATCTTTAGTTCCAATGTGCATAAATAAAACTTTAATTTCTTAAAAAATATTTCCTTGAATAAATTTACTACAAAGTAATTTCTTAATCCATTGTCGATTTAATTGATAAATCAGAGTTATTAAGCTAATCCAGTTAAATTAATCTCGAATGCCATTCTGATTACTTGGAAGTAAATGAAAAAAAACTTGTTATTATTTTCTTAGCAAGTAAAAACTGATATCAGTATGGTTTCCCTATCAAAAAAAGTTCAGTTTCTCTCCAACCATTCAATCGTTCACTTCGTAATTAATTTTTGGCTTCGGAGTCTCATTGCTCGTGTTGGTGACAATTATTTTTTATTATTATTAATTCAATATTCTACTTTTCTGTGTCAGTAATAAAGGAAAAAAGTAATATAAATTTATGTGAATATTAAAAACACAAAATATGCTAATGTATGATTTATTATTATGAAATAGATAGCTTACGGTCAGTGAATGCAAATACCGTGCATAATTTTCTATAGTGTAACATAAATAAATGAAAATTTTCAATTAGTCTGTAATTTTCACGTTGATAACACTGTGTAGCTTTAATAGATTGTGGATTTGGCTACAAAAACCTCTAAATTTTGAAATTAAAAAATTGATAGTGCATAAATAATTAGCTAATAGTCTGAAAAAGTACCCAAAATTTTCGACAGTGATAACAGAATTGGTTTCCACCTAAAACATAGATTAACATACTTTAATACTGATTGTAGGTCAAATTAAAAACATTATCAGCATCGCAATATACGCTGTGAACTCTTCTAATTTATTAAACATTTAATGCACCTTGCACAAGTTGCCGACAAACGATGACCTAAACAATATACACAAGCATGCAAATTCTTTACATTCTTTATTGTCGGAAATGAACTTTATAATAATCTTATCACATTTGAAAATGTATGAATAATGAAATTGATAATCGTGAGGGTTATGTGTAGTCTATTGATAATTTGTCTCACTTCATATTCTAGCAGGATCATCAAAAAGCGTGTTTACTGATTAAGAGTGAATCACACAAATTAAAAGCAAAATTACGAAATAATTAGCATTATTGCAGCACACATCAATAAAAGTAAGAATTTATTGTGATTATTATTGTAAATCAATAAAATAGAACTGTTCATGCTAAATGCTCTATGGCTAAAGAATGTGAATATGAAAAGAAGAGTGCATACATCCCAAATGGCACAAATCGGTTAATCAATTAAAAACTCGGTACTTAACCAGCATGACTCTGGCATGGTGTCGGATTTAAACCAAAATCGGCACCAAATCAGAATCACGGTGGCCCGGGACGAAATTTTTGATTGACTAACAGGATACTTAATGCTAAACGACTGCTACTTTAAGAAAATAACCAAATTTGCCAATTGTTAGTCACTTTGTTCTGACTTCCACAATTTCAAAATGTGCCGATCGAAAAAGTTTTAAATCTATAAAATCAATGAATTTGAAATTTTCCCATGAACTTTTGACCTCAAAATTCAATATTTTGATAAATATTTGAGAATACGATTTTATAGCAAGCACATCTGGGAGCATCAATCTTTAAAGATAACAATGACTTTGAAAATATTTGTTCTATGCTGTGTAATTTTTCTTTTATCCATTGTTCGAACTTTAGTCCTTTCATGCAGGAACTAGTTCCTGCAGTTTCATTTGAAGACTGTACTCCCGAAGTTCTGCAAACTCTGACTTCCAATTTCTCAAAAAAATATCAATTAGTAAAATGATTAATCTCAGTAATTCAAGTAATTATTAATCAGCATGCATTTGTCAAGGCCAGAGGTCGTAGTCGGATGAGTTTTAGTCGGCTTTAGTCGACTAAAGTTTAGTCGACTAAAGCCGACTAAAAAATTTCTGAGAATTTTCTTTGTCGACTATAGTCGACTAAAACCGGCTAAAGCCGACTAAAGCCGCGACTAAGATCGACTAAAATGAAATTTTTACACTTGTGAAGTATATGGAATTTCATATAAAAAAATTCTTTTTTTTTAATTTCCAACAAGCTTAAGTTCGAATCTCATAATATTTTTTGGATATTTTTTCAATATTTAACTAATTTATAATCTTAGAAAAGTCTAATTTTCTTATTCAAAGATGAAAAACTCCAAAAAAAGCCTATTTTGCATAGATTTTCTTATTAAAACGTGAAAAATTCAAAAGAAATCCGAAGTTTGTCTCGCATTTCTAATTTTTGGATGAAAAACTGTCGAAAATTTGAAGTTTTGTCTGAATTATCTTATTTGGGGTGAAAAACTACCCAGAAAAGCCAAGTTTTGTATCGGCTTTCTCACTAATTAAGAAAATTTGAAGCAAAATTCAGTATATCCTGATGAATTTCATCCAAAAATTAGAAATTCGAGGCAAAATTTAGATTTTTCCTGAATTTTTCACGTTTTAATAAGAAAATCTTTGCAAAATTGGTTTTTTTGGGATTTTTTCATCTTAGAATAAGAAAATTAGACTTTTCTGAGATTATAAATTAGCTAAATATTGAAAAAATATCCAAAAAATATTATGAGATTCGAACTTAAGCTTGTTGGAAATTAAAAAAAAGAATTTTTTTATATGAAATTCCATATACTTCACAAGTGTAAAAATTTCATTTTAGTCGATCTTAGTCGCGGCTTTAGTCGGCTTTAGCCGGTTTTAGTCGACTATAGTCGACTAAGAAAATTCTCAGAAATTTTTTAGTCGGCTTTAGTCGACTAAACAAACTTTAGTCGACTATAGTCGACTAACACCGACTTCGACCTCTGGTCAAGGCTATCTCTCAAAATTCATAATCATTAATACGTCGTTTTATTTAAATATTGAATATAACAGACATGATAACTTCTTCATTGAACCTTATTTGAGTTTAGTGATTTCACGCTTCTTTGAAAGTCTCTACACTTGAAATCCACATTAAAATTATTTTTCAACACTTCTGAACGGGGAATCCAATTAGTAAGAATTATGTTTAAATGAAAAATGAATCACATAGTCAAAGATCATCAGCATATAAACAGTCTACGGACTACAATGTAATTGTCAATGCTCTAAATCAATACCAATAAATGCGAGTATAAAGCATAAATCGATTGATGGTAATCTGATATACTTATGCATTTCCGCGTTTTATTTTGTCTCCTTTTCCAAAGAACTAGATTGCTTATTAAGAGAAGCGCCTCTAGTGTATAGGCATTTGTCATTCTATATTGTAATATTTCTTCGATGAACAGTCTAATGCGGTTAAAGAGCATACTTATGTGTATCACTTTTACTTGTATATGTTGAAAAAATATGTTGTGGCAAGTCTTACTTTAAAAAACTATTCATTCCATTTTTGTCTTTCTAGCGTGTGCAATGTTTGGAGGTGTGGAAAGTTTAAATGAATATTACGGTAGTTCGAATGGACAGATTGGCAAAGATATTTCTTTTCCTGAGATACAAGTAAGTTCTACTCTGTGACAAAATTCAAGTTTTATCAAATTTATTATCCATTCCATTGGATTTTCTATCAAATTTCATATCAGGGAATAAAGACATACATCCCAAAATGTGATAAGCATTGAATATTGAGCAAGCACTAAACCAAAGTAAATATCTTAAAAAACATAAATCATTCAAAAGACAGATACCAATTTGCATTAAAAGTCTAATTGAAATGAACAGTCATGGCAGGCATTTGAACTCTCAAGTAATAAAACCCAATATTTCCAAATGTCAATTAGATAAATCAAAGAATCCATTATAAAGGTTTTTCCAATAAATTGATGTTAAATTGCTCACATTTCTCAATATCAAAGGCAATTAAACTACAATTTTTATTCTCCTCCAGATGTCCTTAATAAACGATGAAGAAGCAAGCATAAGTTCTGAAATTAAAAAGGAGAAGCCAAAAAATGTAATTAAAAAATAATTTTAGTCAATTAATGTAACTTTGTTGGCATAGTTAGATTAGTTCACAAGTTTATGTTTGCTTCTGTGAAATTTCCAGACAGTAGATGAACAGTTTATAGCGAAAGACAAGTGGAGCAAAGATATCGAATTTCTACTCTCATGCATTGCACTAAGGTAAAGTAAAAGAACTTGAAAAACATACTTCAATTGTTAATTAAGCAAAAAATTCTATTCACAGCGTTGGTTTGGGGAATGTCTGGCGATTTCCATTCATTGCACTCGAAAATGGAGGAGGTAACTTTAACCTTTCATAAATCATCTATAGCAATTAAAACATTTTTCACTTGCCGATTTTCATTTCCAATCAACAGGTGCCTTTGTATTTCCATAGTAAGCATAACGAATTTGTTCATAGTAGAATTTATTTATGACGCTCGTTCTTTATTCTTTCCCTTTTTCCTTTCCTTCTATTTAATGCCTAATTAATCTCATTAGCATCATCGTATTATTACTGGTGGGCAAGCCGCTCTACTATATGGAATTATTACTGGGTCAATTTTCGTCACGCGGTTGCATCAAAGTGTATGATATGGCGCCAGCAATGCGTGGCATTGGTGTTGGACAAGTAATATCGACATGCTTTGTTACAACATATTATGCATCATTGATGGGTCTTACAATACGCTATTTTCTCGCATCATTTAATGATCCATTACCGTGGAGTCAATGTAAGGATGAATGGAATGTCTCATGCATTGATAGTAGCATAAAGTCAATTAATTTCTCGGATGATAGACCAAAATCATCAGCAGAGTTGTATTTCATGTAAGCTGCTTTATTAATTGAATGAACTTTATCAAGCACTAAATTGACATGAATGCTTTTTTATTACAGAAAAGACATATTAAAGGAAACGAGTTCAATTGACGATGGAATAGGTTATCCAAATTGGCAATTAGTATTATGTTTGATATTTGCCTGGATTTGTATAGGTGGAATTCTAATAAAAGGAGTCAAGAGTTCAGGAAAGGCATCATACTTCCTATCCATATTTCCATATATTGTTATGATTATTCTTCTCATACGTTCCTCAACACTCGAGGGTGCAATCGATGGAATGATTTATTTCATTAAACCACAATGGAATAAAATATTCGAAGCTCAAGTGTGGTATGCAGCAGTTACGCAAGTCTTTTATTCTCTTGCTGTTTGCTTCGGTTCCATAATCATGTATTCATCATACAACAGATTCGATCAAAACATATACAAGTAAGTGCTTTAATTACCTCTATATAGAGCTTTTAAAGCCCAATTTTTGTGTAAAAATGACGTCAGTTATGAATAGCCATAAAGAAATTTTTCATTTCTATCCAATTAGGGACGTGAATATCATAACACTCCTTGACACGGGAACTTCATTGTTATCGGGCTTCATAATATTTGGAATACTGGGTCACTTGGCACACATAATGGAAATCGACGATATACAAAAAGTAACAAAGAGCAACATTGCGCTTGCTTTTATGGCATATCCTGAAACAATAGCCAAAATTGATTTCATTCCACAATTTTTTTCAATGCTATTTTTTATTATGCTGTTCGTATTGGGCATCGGAAGTAATATAGGAATGACAAGCTGTGTGATTACCGTAATCAAAGATAAATTCCCTAACATACAATATTGGAAGCTTGTTCTTAGCATTGCCATTATTTCAATAATAATTGGTACAATTTATACAACTCCAGGTGGACAATTTCTAATATTTTTTCTTGACTTTTATGGTGCATCGTTTGTTGCATTAATACTAGCTATAATTGAATTGTTGACTGTCAGCTGGATTTATGGCGTTGATAGACTTTGCGATGATATTGAATTTATGTTGAAAATAAAGACAGGACTTTATTGGAGATTATGTTGGAAGTATATCACGCCGACAATCATGATTGCAATTTTTATATATTTCATTGCGACATGGAAATCGATAACTTATCAAGACTATGAATATCATCCCAATATGCATGGTAAGGAAGATTAACTTTTGACATATTATCATGACCTATTGAGCTAGCGATGCAAACTTTTAAAAGTTTAATTCTAATTTGTTTTACCAACCCTAATTCCTATCAAATATTTTACGGATTTCCTTGGATGCTGTAAACAAATTAAAATTGACAAATTGAAGCACAAAGTTTTAATGAACTCCACAATTGAACCAAATTTATTTTCCGTTTCCAGCATTCGGATGGTGCATTTCATGTTTCTGCCTCATTCAACTTCCTATTTGGGCAATTTATGCTGTAATAAAACAAGAAGAGAAAACTTGGAGTAAGAAAATCATTAATGCCTTTAAGCCAAATTCAAATTGGGGACCAAACGATGCTGTTAAAAGTAAGTTACACCAAAAGGATGAAAAATTATGGAAATGAGATTAAGACTTTATGACTCTTTTTTTCTGGTTTAAAAACCGAGAAACGTCGTCTTTTCTTCGAAAAGAGTGAAAGGAATTTTAATTAGAGTATGTTTGTGATTGAGGAAAAGGTTTAGGTATTGAATTTTGTGCAGAATTATACGTAATTTCTTTGTCATCAAAGTCTTGGTTCTTTAAATTTTTAAAGACTTTATCAGACTTTATGTTTTAAAATTGCTTTAAATTCTTGTAAGAGAGCTTTCTATTAAGAAGACTTTCCCTCGCAGCAATTTGGAATGGATTTTGAAGAATTTGTGCGGAATTATGGCAGAAATTGCCCTTTTCTTCACCACAATGGCTGGATTTTAAAAATATTCCTTCTTTCCCTGAGTAGACAAAAATATGATAGAACTAGTGGAAGGCCAGTTTATATACAGTTTATGAATTGTTCTAACTTGGTTCTAACGAATTTTTGTCTGTACACTCTGGTTCTTAACTAAAATGGGAAAAATTTCTAGCCAGCACTTGTATGAAATTCATCGAAATCCTGTCATTGTCTTGCAGTTAAGAGCGACTTCTTCGACTTCTGTTCCTCATAAATTCTTTCAAAATTCCTTAGAAATTGCTGCAAGGGATATGAATCGTGTGCAATTTACTTGAATAAGACCAATTTGTAATGAATATGAGACTCATTCAACAATGCTCAATAAGAATTATAACCAAAATTAGGGTTTAAGTACTTAAGCAACCAGATTGTTGTAAATTACATTCAGAAATGTTTATAATCTTTGACTTCGAACTCAAGAATAGAAAAATATGAATTTCAGTAAGTGTACACAAAGCAGAATTTTTGACAGTACCTAGATTATCCAGATGCTTTAAAGACAACTATATATCTAGATACAGTAATTTTTAATACTCACCTAAATGAGGATTCTTATGAGTATGTTCAATCAATATAATTGACCATGCTCAGTTTTGAGAGCATGCTCTACCAAAGCATTTTTTTCAAGTCCCCCAAGACATCTACATACAAAGTTGCTAAATTACTTATTATTTAATTGATTTTCTTTATTTTCAGTGCAACAATATCGAGAATTCCTCATCCAAAAGTCATCAAAACCTAAAATCAAGAACGAAAACTATTTAGGACAGCTTAAAAAATTGTATTTTTTGAAAAAATGTTTTTAAGATGCACACTAACATCAAAAAATCTCACATCTCATTTTTTACGACTCTCTACTATCTTTGAGTGATCTTATACAAGTGATGATGATAATGATGAGTAATGATATGTTCATTGCATTTATTTATGTACTCATACTCTTGTATATTCTCTCGAAATAATAAAAAATTTAGATAGATAAAGTTTGATATCACACAAAATTGTTCTATTAAATAAATTCACAATGTCATTTCGTGTTTCAGTTTTTTCGTAGACGTTTGACAGTTTAAACTGGTTTTCAGCATAAACTAAAAGTTTTTAAATTCAACCTCACAATTTTGTGAAAAAAAATAAGTACATTACATAATGGATATAATGGAAAAATCCGAAGAGCTGCAGGAATTGAAGGTAAAAAAGCCAGATGACGATAAAGAAAGAAAATTATCCCAAAAAACCACAACTGAAAAGGCAAAATGGAGCAATGACATTGAGTTTCTGTGCTCTTGCATAACATTATCTGTGGGACTTGGTAATGTGTGGAGGTAGATTATTAAGTTTTAAATAAATTTTTTGTGGAATCCCGTTCTCCGTCAGATTTCCATTCACAGCTCTTCAATATGGCGGTGGCACTTTTGTCATACCATACACTATCATCGTATTTTTAGTTGGCAAACCCCTTTATTATCTTGAAATTTTGCTCGGTCAATTCTCATCAAAAGGTTGCATTAAAGTTTATGACATGGTACCTGCTGTCAGAGGTATTGGCATTGGTCAATGCATTTGCACTATCGTTGTTCTCAGCATTTATGCATCTGTTATGGCTTTAACAATTCGCTATTTTCTGGCATCATTTGGAGATCCATTACCATGGAGTCTTTGTAAAATTGAATGGAATACGACATGTGTTGATAGTAGCTTGAAAATGGGAAATTTTAGTGGAACAAATGCAAAGTCATCTGCAGAACTTTACTTCATGTGAGTTTTATTACATTTTGAAATCGAATGAGGCAAATCTTATGTAAGAAAATTTCAGAAAGGATGTCCTAAAAGAAGCAAACTCTAGTGAAAATGGTTTGGGTCTTCCAAACTGGCAGCTTGTTATATGCTTAATTGCCGCATGGTGTATCATTGGCCTTGTTCTTATCAAAGGAATTCAAAGTTCAGGAAAAGCTGCCTATATTCTTGCTATTTTTCCCTACATCATTCTTATCATTCTTTTGATAAGATCAGCTACACTAGAAGGCGCAATAAATGGAATTTTATATTTTATTATTCCCGACCTCAATAAAATTTTTGATGCGGAACTATGGTATGCTGCTGTAACACAGGTTTTCTATGCTTTAGGAATTTGTTTCGGTTCAATTATCATGTACTCATCATACAATCGTTTTGATCAAAATATATACAGGTATAGTATCAGCATGTTTTTCGCATGTATGCGTTCACGAACCTTTTTTTTTTAATTTTTATTATTATTCATAGAGATGTGAATATCATTACAACAATGGACTATATGACGTCATTATTAGCTGGTCTGATAATATTTGGTATACTTGGTCATTTAGCACATGTTATGGGTATAGAGGATATTCAGCAAGTAACGACAAGCTTTATGGGCCTCGCCTTCATCGCATACCCTGAAACGATATCCAAATTTGATTACATTCCACAATTTTTTGCTATTGTCTTCTTCCTCATGTTGTTTTCCTTTTGTATTGGTAGTAATATGGGTATGGCCAACTGTATACTTACTACTATCAGAGATCGATATCCAAAAATAATGTGCTGGAAAATTGTCCTTGCTATTGTTGTGTTCGGCATAGCGATTGGAATTTTTTATACAACACCCGGCGGTCAATATCTGATAAATCTTTTGGATTTTTATGGTGCATCGTTTGTGGCCTTAATCCTTGCCATAATTGAATTGATCACTGTCAGCTGGATTTATGGTGTTGATAGATTTTGTAAAGATATTGAATTTATGTTGAAAAGAAGAACTGGACACTATTGGAGAATCTGCTGGAAGTTTATTACTCCATTCATTATGATTTCAATTCTGCTCTATTTTATAGCGACATGGAAGGCACTTACTTATCAAGGTCAAGAATACTCTACTGAGATGCACAGTAAGGAAGAAAATACATGTTAAATTTGTAAGCTCTTCTTAAATACCCTTAATTTATTACAGTTTTCGGGTGGTGCATATCATTGCTTGGACTACTACAACTTCCTATATGGATGATATATGCTATTTATAAGCAGACTCATGAAACTATCATACAAGTAATGCATAAATATGTAATTAATATGAGTAATAAAATCTAATATATTGCTTTTTCTTATACCATACAGAAAGTTAAAGCTGCATTCAAGCCGAATAAAAACTGGGGACCATGTGATCAAGAGATTAGTAAGTTTGTTCTTTCGAAAGAAGGTCGAGCATTATTTATGTCAACTAGATAAAATGCACAAAAAACTTCTATAAATTAATAGGCTAATAGATTATATATTTTTTAGGAGAAAGTTACGAACACTTTATTGCATTCTGGAGATCAAGCAAGAAGTTATAAGGAATTTCCAACAATTTTGATCTAATAATCTCAAAAATGTCTAAAATATAGTTAAAATAATAGAATTTTAAAGGAACTTTTAACTCTATGTAACGTGAAGTTCCCTTCCCTAATAGCTTCAGGAGCAGCTTATTCTGAACCTTATCATAAGACCATTACGTAATAAGTGAACGGTCCCTAAAATGACTTACAGAATATTCAATGAAAATCACATTCTGTACTCATTTCACGTGTCAATAGTAATCGCGTGCCAAATGAAAATAAAGAATTATCTTATCACATTTTATATGTAATTTGTCAGTTTTATTCCCTTTTAATAAATAATGGATGCGTTATCTGTGTAATTTATAAACAATTAAATAATAAAGCTGAATATGATAAGTTTCAAGTACCTTTCAAACAAGTTTTATTCCAGAAATTTTAAAAATTATTTTACGAATATTTGCAGCAAATTGAAAAATTCATACAAAATTATTATCATTTTTGCTAATGCTCTAGGTCATGGTTATCTATTGAAGGCAGGTCAGTTCCTTATCATGCTTGAAGAAATTTTATTCCCTTTGATTAATGAACTTGTTAAATTTTAAAAATTCAATTTTTGACTAAAATTGTTTAAATATTTTGTAAAGCCAGTTACGATCTATAACTTCTATTGCACTACCTACTTCTATTTACATCCATCATTCTATTTTTGTCATTTCCAGTCTAGAAATAACCCTGTGGGATATAAATAAAATTCTTAAAATACCAAACACTTCAAAATTGTTTATATGTACATACGTCATCATACTGCTTCATGTATGGAAGCTTTAAGTTTTTAATTGACAGCAAGTCGGTCGGCTCATTGCATCTCTTGAAGTTCTTATTTAGTAAACTTAATTACTCAACTCTTATCAAAGACAATTTTTTATTGATTTATACTCCTTTATATTACAATTCCTTGAAACTCCACCACTGTCTTTTAATCATATAATTTTTCACAATTGTCTGTTTTGGGTTGGGTATGTAACTATGAAAATAGTCAAATATAGTCTCACGTTGTTAATGACTTTCTCAAAACCACATGACGCAGAACAATGGTGAAAGAATGTCAGCTTAACGTGGGGATGGATAAATTGTTCAATATAGGTGGCAGAGCCAGCAACAGAATCAAATTGATAGCATTTTGTTATAACCTAAGTTTCACATAGGAGCATGGCTAAAGTAATTAAGCATTTGATATCCCTTTAACAATCTCTTAACTTGTTGAATTTACAGAATTAACTATAAATTTTTATCTAACTATGTCCTGAACAGCGCTACGTGATCGCTAGAACATCGCTACGTCACCATATAAACAGCAAGAAGCGAATTTGCTCTAAAAGCCCCGTGATAGTTGAATCCGACCTAATTTTCTTCCATACGAGTTCTTTCCTAGTTAAAGCATTTTACGACTCTTCATTATTATCAAAAATGATCATAAACTTTATCATGTAGTTTATTTTATCATAGTATTTAGTATTGCAGGAAAAATTGCACGGTAAAGACGTTTAATATCGAAGTAATTTAAAGTTAAAATGCCTGATAATTCTGCATATGTATCGGATTTAACAGATGAAAAAGGAGCAAAAAATGAAAAATATGGAAATGAAAATGGAATTTTTAAAACAGAACAAGATCGAGATAACTGGGGTAGAGGAATTGAATTTCTCCTATCATGTATAGCAATGAGGTAAGGAAAATAGAAGTCTTAAAAAACATAAAAATGTGACAATTTTTAATTTCCCAAAAAATTCAATCTAGTGTGGGTTTAGGCAATGTATGGAGATTTCCATTCATAGCCCTTGATAACGGAGGAGGTATATTGACATTTAATTTCCTTTTTATTTTGTGTGCTCATTGATTTGTATACTATTTTCAGGAGCTTTTTTGATTCCATACATAATCATTTTGATATTAGTTGGTAAGCAATACAAACCGAGCAAATGTACACATGTATAATGAATTTAAATATTCTAGGGAAACCAAGCTATTATCTAGAAATGATAATGGGACAATTTTCATCGCGCGGTGTTGTTAAAGCATTTGATTGTGTGCCTGCGATGCGAGGCATTGCAATCGGCCAAGTTATATGTGTTGTTTATATTTCAACGTATTACTCATCATTGTTGGCAATGACGCTGAGATATTTATTTTATTCATTTACATCCGTTCTTCCTTGGAGTGAATGTAATCCGGAATGGACCGAACCATGTTATCCTTCAAGTGGAAGTGGCTTCAATCAAACGTTTGAAAATGGAACAAGATCATCAGCTGAACTTTACTTTTTGTAAGAGTCATGTTATGTTTCCGTTTATTGTGTCATGAACTAAATATCATGAATTCTAGGAATGAAGTTTTACATGCCAAAGACAACATTCGTGATGGCATTGGATGGCCAATCCTAAATCTTTTTGGATTTGTGGTTTTGGTTTGGATAATCGTGTTCTTAATTCTTATAAAAGGAGTCAAAAGTGCAGGAAAAGCTGCATACATTACCGGCATTGCGCCATTTATTTTACTTATAATTTTTTTGGTTCGTGCATTAACATTGCCTGGCTCATTTGATGGCATCGTGTATTTTTTCTCACCAAACTGGAGAGATGTTTTAAAAGCAAAAGTTTGGTATTCAGCTGCAACACAATTGTTCTTTTCACTTAATGTTTTTCTCGGTAATATCATCATGTATGCCTCATACAATAAATTTGACCACAACATATATAGGGACGCTAACATTGTCACAACTATAGATACATTTACTTCAATAATGTCTGGATGCATATCATTTGGCATCGTTGGTCATTTAAAGCATGAACTTAATGTTGACGACATCAAAAAAGTATTCAAAGGAGGTCCAGGTATAACTACTTGTTTTATATTCAGATCAATTCATAAGAAGTCATAAACTTGATGTCTTTTAATATTGATTATTTCAGGTTTGGTATTTGTGACATATCCAGAAACAATATCAAAATTCAAATTTGTTCCTCAATTATTTTCGGTTCTCTTCTTCATAATGCTTTTCATACTTGGATTGGGAAGTATAATTGCTATGATGACTTGCGTGATCACAGTTATTCGTGATCAATTTCCAAAAGTCAAGAATTGGCAAGCAGCATTAGGATACGCTTTGTTTGGCATTGCATGTGGGACTCTTTACGTAACTCCAGTATGTCTTCAAATAGAAAATAATCAAGAAAAAAATACATTAAGTTTAATATTTTACTTTAGGGAGGTCAATCTGTTTTAGGACTTGTTGATCACTATGGATCTACATTTGCAGCTTTTATATTGGCATGGTTTGAACTAGTCGCATTCTGCTACATGTATGGTGTCAAAAAGGTATGCAGAGATGTTGAATTTATGCTTGGATTTCAACCTGGAATTTACTGGAAAGCATGTTGGTATGCAATCACTCCAATCATTATGGGAGCGATCGTTCTGTATACATTGATACTCTATGAAAAACCCACCGATAATGGACAAGATTATCCTTCGATAGCACATATTGTAGGATGGAGTATAACAACATTAGCTGTAATGTGGCTTCCACTTTTACTTCTCATAGAAATTATAAAGCAGAAGAAAGCTTCTATGATTCAGGTATTTTATGGCAATAGACTTAACATGTCATCTACTAAATTTGATTTACTTCCACAGAAAATTAAGGGAGCTTTTCGTTCTAAAGTAAATTGGGGACCATTAAAGACTGAAAACTACACAAGATACAAGGAATTTATTAAAGATGACTAATTCACTGGAACTGACTAATCTTTATTTTATAAATTGTAGTTTTATTTTAAGACAATAAATTAACCGGTTTTTAAAATTCTTGGAAAATGTCGGAAATTTTGGATATACAAATTTAATAACATTTTACAAGCATGCTAAAATTGTGAATTAATTGCTATAAATTATAAAATTAAAGTAGCATAACGAATAATTAAGACTTAACAATCCATGCCAATGGCTAAACACCTATACCAACAAGGATTTTTTGATATGTGTAGTTCAAATTATATATTCAACTAAAGAAGATCCCCATCAAATATGATGAGATAAAATGCATAACTGGCATCATGATAGACCAACTTTAGTATTCGTAAGGATTAACCTGATTTAAATATTGCAATCTTGTTCAGTTGATTTGTTAGTATTTTTATATTTTTTAGAACTAAGCGACAATTATTATCAATGTGTTCCATAAACAATAAAAGGTTGCTCACCACTGAGGTAATGTGTTGCCCTACGGTTCCAGATTGTCCGGGTGCAATCCCAGAGAAGCATATCGTCTGGATGTCATCGCATCAAAATCCACAACTGGCATGATTCTGGCACGGTGTGACATTTAAACTGAATTAGGCCCCAAATCACGCGGGTGCCTCTCGGTTACCCGACTTGTGCTATTTAGATCATGTACGTTATTATTTGCCCAATGACAAATGTAGGAATCACAAATAAAGAATATTATATACACAACTGCTATTTCCCAAATTAAACAGAAGTTACATAACTAAATTTATTCATCAATTCTGTCGTAAAAGAATGTTTCTCTGTATTTTTTGACAACTAATGTATTTAGAAGTTTTTTGCATCTTCTATTTTAGTTCTGCTCGGAAATTCATTTAATTCAGATCGTTCGGCAAAATTTCTGTTTGAAGATAAGAAAGATTAGATAAACAATATTAGTGGATTACATTAGCAATTAAAGCTTTAGTTCATTTTTGCAAAAGACTTAATTAAGTTATTTTAAAAATATTTAATTTGAGAATAATAAATTTCTGGCGTTAAATCAAGACAAAATAAAAACAAGTTTTTGAAGTTTATTAGTTTTTGTTAGGGTAGGTTAAGAGCCGAAAGATGACTAAAAATAAAAATATTAAAACTGTTGTCTGCATTAATTTAAATTTTAAATTTTTGTTTAGAATCATCAATAAGAATGGAAGGCCATTACAATCCAGCTTACAGTTCGGAGGTGACAGACATTGACTCAGTTAATTGTTATCCACAGCAAATCACCATTAATGGGAAGCCAGAAAAGCATCGAGATAATTGGGGAAATGGAATCGAATTTCTACTATCGTGCATTGCAATGAGGTGAGAGCTAAGGAGCAAGTAAACCCTAATAGGCAAAAAGTGCTGCACAGCGTACTATGCTCTTAAAAACACGCTCTTTGCCTGCTAGGGAACTATTATGGAAAATAGTTAAAAAAATCTTATATTTTGTTAAATTTTCACAGCGTTGGTTTGGGAAATGTATGGAGATTCCCATTTACAGCCTTAGAAAATGGAGGAGGTTTTTCTATACTTTAAGTTCCTTATTAATTATTTAATAACACAATCGTTCACAGGAGCATTTTTGATTCCATACATAATAATTTTGGTATTAGTAGGTAAGTAAATTAAATTCTTTACTGGAACTTATCGCCAGCAGGCAAAGAGTAAGCTTTTATTTGATTCAGCGGTCTCTTTGTCTGTACGGACAGTTGTATTAATGTCATAATATTCAGGACGACCAGGCTATTATCTTGAGATGATAATTGGACAATTTTCATCGCGTGAAATTATTAAAGCTTTTGATTGCGTACCTGCAATGCGAGGCATTGCTATAGGGCAAGTCTTTTGTGTTGTTTGTGTTTCAACCTATTATTCATCAATCTTGGCAATAACATTGAAGTACTTCTTCTATTCATTCAATTCTGTTCTTCCTTGGAGTGAATGCAATCCATTATGGATACAACCTTGTTATCCGTCAAGTGGAAGCTCTTTGAATCAAACGTGGAAAGAAGGGACCAAATCATCAACAGAGCTCTATTTTATGTAAGTATTCAGCCTAGCTTTAAATATAACTTGAATAATTTTTATACTTTAAACAGAAATGAAGTTTTGCATGCAAAGGAGAATATCAATGACGGGATCGGATGGCCGAATCTTAGTTTATTAGGTTTTCTCATACTCAACTGGACAATTGTGTTCCTTATTCTTGTAAAAGGTATTAAGAGCGCAGGAAAAGTATCATACATAACAGGAATAGCACCTTTCATCTTTCTGGTTATTTTTCTAATCCGTGCCTTAACACTTCCTGGATCATTTGAAGGAATTGTGTATTTCTTTTCACCAAACTGGGAAAATGCTTTTAGTCCAAAAGTTTGGTATGCTGCAGCGACTCAATTGTTCTTTTCACTCAATGTTTTCTTTGCCAATATTGTCATGTATGCTTCATACAACAAGATTGATCATAATATATACCGTGATGCTAATGTTGTAACTACGATCGATACATTTACATCTATCATCTCTGGATGCATATCATTTGCCATCATTGGACATTTAAAGTATGAACTCAAAGTTGATGATATAACCAAAGTTATCAAGGGAGGACCAGGTATGACTAATACTTATTATCCATGATTAATGGATTAAAAATGCAGAATCCTTATTCATTCAGGTTTGGTGTTTGTGACATATCCAGAAACAATATCAAAATTCAAATTCGTTCCACAAGTATATTCAGTATTCTTTTTCCTGATGATTTTCATCCTTGGAGTTGGAAGTATCGTTGCAATGATGTCATGCGTAATTACTGTTGTTCGTGATCAATTTCCAAAAATTAAATATTGGCAAGCAGCATTAGGATATGCGATTTTTGGTGTTATTTGCTCTTCACTTTATGTCACTCCAGTATGTCATCAAATTAAAGTTCATGATTCTTAATATTTTTAATATCTTCCTATAGGGAGGATCAGCAGTCATCGATTTGGTAGATCATTACGGAGCCAACTTTATTGCCTTCATTCTAGCATTTTTCGAAATTATTTCCTTCAGCTACATCTACGGTGTCAAAAGAATTTGTAAGGATGTTCAATTTATGATTGGACATGAACCTGGATTATACTGGAAGGCGTGCTGGTATGTAGTAGCACCTGTAATAATGGGATCAATTGTTCTCAGTTCATTGATCAACTATAAGCATCCAACTTATAATGGTCTGGATTTTCCATTAATTGCACACATTATTGGATGGAGTATAACATTTTTGGGAATCATGTGGCTACCAGTGATGATGTTCATTGAAATAGGAAAGAAGGATGGTCAAATGATTGAGGTAATTTTATGGCAACAGACCTAGAGTGATTAAATATATTTAAATAAATGTATTACAGAAAATTAAAGCAGCATTTCGTCCAAAGGCTAACTGGGGACCATTGAAGGCTGAAAATTATGAAAAGTATCAAGAATTCATGAAAAATGAATGATGAAGTAACTAACGGAGGAGTTATACTGTTCTGAATAAAATCATAATGCAGAATTATTTGACAACAGACCTTTTATACTTACTTATGAGCTATTTGTAAAAGCTCTTACTTTGTCTTTCAAAAGAATAAACGTTAAAAAATAAATATTTCTTCTATTTTAATAAATGATAAACTTTGTTTTGTATGCATTGATGATATCTCTCAATTACAATGCAAATATCACTTCAGACGGTTTGCAAATATTAAATGAGTTGGATTTTCACATTCCGAATATCACAAATTGGTCAATCGATTAAAAATCCGATCCCAGAACGGACTGTCACTTACTTCGGTTTAAAACAAAAATCATTCCATGGTCACGCCGGAATGTTGCCGGATATTAACCGAACTAGACACCAAGCCGGCTTGGAGACGAATATTAAATCAATATGTGGAATAACCGGCGTCGGTGAATAATCGACTTGTGTCATTCGGACATGTTGCATGAAAACAAAACCTTTAGCAATTCAGATCATTGAGATCAGAGCTGCACTAGAACGATTTGTGGTTATTAATTGTTTAACGTGTAAGGTGGGCCAAACCTCTGCACTCAGTAGACGCACTGTTAATAGTGGGACTTGAGCCAGTCTTCAAACATCATCATCACAGAGTCAGTATTTCCTCATCGCCGAATCATTTTGATTCATTTGTGGAAAAATTATCAAAATAAGAATTATTTTAGTCAGGATTTTTTTTTGTAAAAATTGTTTTTAAAACAAAAAATTGAGCATTATATTTATAAATAGACAGGGGGATTCCCATATAATTGCATCGATATTCCAACAGGTTTTCATTATGTACTTTCCAAACATCATTAAAAACGTAAAGTCACTGATCTGAGTTGGAATAAAATGTCTTATTTTTTATCTTCACTTAAAGACTAAGTGAATTGGATCTACTTTATTGCCATATTCTATTTATGTTAAGGAATCTTGAATTGAACTATCAACATCTAAGTATTCCTTATTAGCTTTCACATTATAATGCGAAGTGATGTATTTCTTTCCCATGTAACGAAATGTTCCATATGTATTACCATGTAACGTAATGTTCCATATGTATTACATTAACGATCGTAAATAATATCAATCTAATACATGGTGGTTCCATGGATTTGTTAACCAATAGCTTCACAGTGTAAATTTTTGAACATTCAATATTTATTCAGATCACTGTAATTTCTTAGAAACAATGGTATTTCATCATATGATTCACTCTCCTCTCCGTTTAAACTTTATAAAGCTATACATGCTGTCTGATGAGCTCAATCGGTGCTATGTGTTAAGCTAGTTACTTTTTTTCCTTCCTAGTTTTCAGTATTTGTTGAGCATTTGATCAAGACGGTTCACTTACAGTAGACATTCCGTAATGCAAAATAAATGTACTGTGTACAAGTATATCCAATAATTACAGCAAAAGATAATGACGACAAGTATATAATTAACTGCAACGTCTTCTTAAGCTCAAAGTGATTTTTAAGAATCATTAAATCATTTGATATTTAAAAGAGTTAAATGGTTTATAACTTAAGCATTCAAAACGTGTTTATACTCAGTCAAATTAAGAGAGAATCCATCGTGTACTCATCAACAAATTGCAAAAAAACCTGCTGTTTGAATAGAAATAGAGAGAGACATTATTCCCACCATAAAAATATATATATTTACTTATGGACTGATTATATCGTGAGCGAGAGAGAAAAAAAAGTTTTTTAAAATAATTTCAAAGTGTTATGAAGTGATAGACAAAAAGAAAGAAAGAAAAAAAACGTGAGCTGTGTGCATCTAGTTATCATTAAAGAGAAATAATCAAAGAGATTAATTGAACCGCGAGTCAATTTTATTATTTAATTGCAATCAATTAATATTAATTCAAAATCTTTGATAAACAATGAGTATATCATATGATAACCCCACATTTGTTGCCGACAATTCACTACCAGTCACAAATGGTACAACAATACATACCGTTGAACAACAAAGCAATGGAGTGAAGGTAAAAGGTCACATAAAAGATCGTGACACGTGGGGCAAAGAAATTGAATTTCTACTCTCGTGCATTGCCATGGCTGTGGGTTTAGGCAACGTTTGGAGATTTCCGTTTATTGCTCTAAGAAACGGAGGCGGTATGGAACTTATAAACTCTTTCCTTTCTTAATGCATTGAAAAACATTTTAATGGCTTTTTAGGTGCCTTTGTCATTCCATACATCATTATTTTAGTATTAGTCGGAAAACCCGGCTATTTTTTAGAAATGATTATGGGACAATTCTCATCCAGAGGGACTGTAAAGGTATACGATTGTGTGCCTGCCATGCGTGGAGTTGGCATTGGACAAACATTATGTATAATGGTTGTAGCAACATACTACTCATCAATTATGGCCATTACACTCAGATACATATTTGATTCGTTCAGTACTGTTTTACCATGGAGTGAATGTAATTCCAATTGGGATGTACCGTGCTATCCATCAAGTGGATTGAGGATAGGTGCTAATCACACGTTTACTAATGGAACAAAATCATCGGCGGAATTATATTTCTTGTAAGTAAATAAAATAGATTATTTAAACATATAAAGTATTAATGGAATCAATTTTTTATAGGAAGGAAATTCTTCACGCAAAAGATAATATTGACGATGGAATTGGATTGCCAAGTTTAAATCTTGTCGTTTGTTTGATTATATCATGGGCAATAATATTTGCCATTTTAATAAAGGGAATCAAAAGCTCTGGCAAAGCATCGTACATCACAGGAATTGCTCCTTTCATCTTTCTCGTAATCTTCCTTATACGTGCTTTAACTCTACCTGGTGCACTCAAAGGAATTGCCTATTTCTTTACTCCAAAATGGGAGGAAATCTTAAAGCCAAGTGTATGGTTTGAAGCCTGTACTCAAGTATTTTTCACATTAAATGTATTCTTCGTTAATGTCATCATGTATGCTTCATACAACAAATTTGATCATAATATCTACCGAGATTCAAATATAGTCACATCTCTTGATACATTTACATCATTAATGGTCGGTTGTATTACATTCGGTATTGTAGGACATTTAGCTCATGAACTGGGTGTGGAGGATGTATCACAAGTTTTCCAAGGAGGTCCAGGTATAAAAGCTTTTTATTTATGTTATTCTTGTGTTTGATTTCATTATTTACTTTTTCAGGTCTCGTGTTTGTTACATACCCAGAAACAATATCAAAGTTTAAATTTGTGCCACAACTGTTCTCAGTCATGTTCTTCCTCATGCTTTATATTCTTGCACTCGGAAGTATTCTTGCAATTACATCAAGCATTATCACAGTTGTTCGCGACCAATTTAAGACAGTTAAAAATTGGCAAGCAGCATTAGGATTTGCTATCTATGGTTGTGTCTGTGGTTCGACTTTCTTAACTCCCGTACGTATTTTGTCTTAAATCACTTCCTGCTTAACTAATTAAAATTATTTTAGGGTGGACAATCAGTTTTAAATCTTGTTGATCATTATGGCGCAAATTTTGTCATTTTCATTTTTGCATGTCTTGAAGTCTATACATTTTGTTATATTTACGGTGTCAAAAGAATCTGTGATGATGTTATGTTCATGCTTGGCTTTCGTCCAAACATCTTTTGGAGAGTTTGTTGGAAATTTGTCACTCCTGCTATCATGACTGGAATTGCCATCTACTCATTAATATTTTATGAAGCACCAAAAGATAATGGCAGAGATTATCCTGTAACTGCTCACATTATTGGATGGTGTATTACCTCTTTAGCAATCATTTGGCTACCGACGTTCTTTATAATGAGAGTTATGAAGCAAACAGAGAATACATTGGTGGATGTAAGTTAGTAAGGGGCTTATTCACTTATTACGTAATGCTTTTAATGAGAGTCTAGGATTGATTTATGCGTCAAAGATTTTGTTACGGATAGGAGAGAGTGCTTCAAAAATTCGTTTTTTAAGCCAGTGATGCACAACATTTTATTTTTCGCGGCACACTTTAGTGATAAACTTCAACTGAAGCCGCACACGGCATATGGTTTATGGCATTTCCAAAATTTTTGACTTTGCACACTAGTGTACCACGACATACAGGTTTTTCACAACAGCATTACGTAATAAGTAACCGGTCCCTAAGCACCTTTTATTGAAAATTTTGAATATTTAAACAATTTATTTCAATAGAAAATCAAAGCTGCTTTGAAACCAACTACGAATTGGGGACCTCTCAATGCACAAAACAATGCAAAATACAAAGATTATATGACAACAAAATAGTATTTATAAATTTATTGTTAAGGTGTTTTAAAAGTTTTACGCAAATAAAAAATAGTAAAAGAAAGAAGAAACATTTGTTGGAAGTCTATTTGCTTTTGAATAATAATTTCAGCATTACTCAGTTTGAGTACATCTTAAGCATTATTATTCATCACTTTCTCGGAATACTTCAATGAAATTCTTTATTGTAGCAAGTTTTGCCAGTCAAAGTCAAATCCAATTCAAGCTTTTAGGTTCAATAAAGTTAAAATCCCGAGCGACACATATGAAGAAGACTCAGACCTGCGAATGGCTCCATTTAACCTTTTTATTAACATCAAATGGATGTCCCCTCAGTTTTACGTCCAAATGGTTGCACAAATAGGTATCTCGGTACATAGTTCCGAGTGGTGCATTTAGCGAAATCAGGGGAAACCACGGGAAGGTATACACTTACCATGTGTTCAGCTTCATTTTCAGACTTTGGACAATTTTATGAATGTGTACATCCAAAAATGGAGACCAGTAACCTTGGACGAACTATAAGGAGACACAGAAAACTGCAGGCCAGTGCATCTAAAATGCAAAAAAAGACTTCCGGTTCTTGACCGAACCACAAAATTAAACCTTTTTCATGGTAGCGCCGGTAAAAGAACAATAAAAACTTTAAAAAAACAAAATTGAAAGCTTTTTTAGCCCCCAATACATGCACAGTAAAAAGGTAGATGTAAAAATATTGAATGAGACAAACTTCTCATTTTTATGTTCAACTTCTCTCGATCAACAACAAAAAGCTCAAAAACTTTTTGTTTATAATAAAAACTTCCCTTGCATGTTAACCGCTCAGTTTTCACTCAGTTTTCGCGCGAAACGGTTCAGCCGGTAGCAATAAAAATAATATTTTATAAAAAGATAAAAAAAAGCATTTTTGTGTAAAATTCACTGAACCGTAGCTACTCTTAATATTCTCTGTGTAGTATTAAAAAGATAATTAATTTAAGTGAAAAGTTTAAGTTTATGAATGAAACTGTGCAATAAAAAATAAATCTGTGAAAAAATTAAAGGAATAATACCTAAAGTAGAACTTTACAGGTTCGTTGCTTACTAAATTGAGGAAGAAATTCATTTGTTTTGTGATTATAAAGTTGTTGACTTGTTTATAGCAGGATGATTTAAATTTAAAACAAAACCTGCCTTAATCTGACATTTTATAAAATTTAAAAAATAAATGTATATCTTGAATGTCTATCAAAGCCATTGACGACAGATGTTTTGTGAGAAATTTTATATTGTTGATTTCCTTGAGAAATTTTAGTGGCAATACTTAGTTAATGCATACGAGAAATGTTTAATGAACTTGATGTAAATGCAACGTAAATTAAATATATCCATTTCCGTACAAGAAAATGTCCATGTCAATTTTAATGATTCCAAATAAATGTCAATAAAATATGAAAATAAAATTGAAAAATTTCCAAAAATGAAAATCGATTAAAAATAAATTGAGAATATTGTTTTAAAGGCCAATATTATTGTGTTTTAATGGTCTGTAGTTGATGGAATTTTATAGTGTGATGTGTCATACATATGATAATTAGTTAATTGAGTTTTTATTACTCCTGTCAAAAATGACACTCATAAAAGTTAATTAAATTTAAATTTTTTAAAATTAAAACAAAAATATTTTTAAATTAAGCATGTTAGGCATAATATTTTTGACATTCATGTGCTGTGTTAACTTACCTTGAATTTGTTGTCAATCAAATAATGATCAGATGAAACCTCATTTGCTCGTTAATATTGAATGCATTTTTATGAAGCAATTAAAATAAGTGATTCCAAACAGCACAGCTGTTTGCTAGGGAATTGGTATTCGCGGAGCTAACCTTACGGCGATAAACCATTACGTCTAATTTCGACCTAGTTCGCCGAAATGTGCTTCTCGGAGATATCGATTGTCACTAAAATACTTCTATATTGACTCATCTACTAATTTAGTAGTTCACACGTGATTATTAAATGTTAATGTATTTGCATATTTATTGTTTATAATGTACAGCAGTTTATTAGTAGAAAGAGAATTTTAACAAATATGTACGACATGCCTAATTTGTTGAGTTTGTCGGTAAAATAATTATACGCTAAGTAAATTTGAATGTGTTTTTTTTGGTTTCTTAGGAATTATAATTAGGCTTACCACTGGCTCGATTTTTACCGGGGTAATCCCTGTTGTGAATTTCGGAAATAATTTTATTGTTCTGTGTCTCAATTATTTTCTCACGAAAATAGTCATTAAATTACAAATTTTCGAACATGTCCCGTAAAAGTTATTCAAAATCCACAAAAATCCTGGTTTTCTCAAACAATTTCTAGTCAGCCTTAGTATAATTAACTTACTTGTTCCAAACAAATATTTTTCTTAACCTAGAAAGTCAGATTTTTCCTTATATAACCATCTTTTATGACTTAATAACAAGAATAAAGTTAATTTATTAAGTATTATCCTCAATTTATGATAAAGCTTGTAACACAGTTATAAAAAAGAGAGAACCTCTGATAACACTAACGTGACAATTATCATCATTGTGGAAAATTTCTAATCTAATATCTTTTTATATGCTTGTACGGGATAAATTATGATAAGAATTACAGCATTTAAGAGAAAATGTATTGAATAAGAAGTATTGTGATTAAAATGACATAAGCCGTAAAGTTTGTCTGCATGGTCAAAAATTAGAAATAGTCATCAATTGGACATAAGCTTGCCATCATCTATTTAAAATGTATTTTTGTCAACTCGAGTTAGTATTACAAAAGATTTAGGGCCAAAGTCTGTAAAGTTTAGTCTTATTTTGGACCTTAACTCTTCCAATAATTTACAATAGGTCGTTAACACGTTTGTCAATTCCATAAAAATTCTTAAATGTTTTTCTTAATTTTTCTCTAATAAATCACGTTCGTTCTGCGCGTGAAAAACTATTATTACCTAGATTATTAAATTTATTTTTATTTTTATTGCGGAACAAAAAAATTCAAATTTCTAAATAAATATAATAGCTATAAAATACAAAGGAACTTCAAAAGAATATTAATGTTTCTTAGAATCGAATATTATTTTAGTCACAAAAAGTTCGCATTTTTTGCAGTCATTCAAAGCACCTGCACACTTATGGCAAGACTTTTAGTAATACAATGAATTTTTTTTTTTAAATGATGACCTTCACAACATTGAATATCAAGAGAAATAATAGCTATAAAATTGCAATTATTATTAGTGTGTAAGAAGTTCAATGCAAAATTCAGCTCCCTATTTGGATTATTGTTTTAAAGAAACTTGTTAAATTTACTAAAGTAAATTAAATAAAATAAATAAAATAATTGATGTTTTAAGGCACTAAGACCCGATCGGCACAAATTATTAATGGAAACCAAGTGCCTGTCATTTGTGGTCCAAGTGACAATTTGCTTGTTAACTGAGATAATAACCAGCGACCTTCAATTGACTACCATGAAAAACTTGTGCCAACCGGGTCAATAAAACCTTTTACGTCAAGCAAAATTAGTAGTTCTTAATTTTTCGTCTTCCTCAAAACATGTTTCACAATTAATCTTTCTATAGCTGAACTCCACCTTTTAGAAGAGCTCCAAAAACAACTCTTCTGAATAATTATTTTTTTGCTCGTCTTTACCGTTTGCCTTTCTATTTTTTATTACTCTGATGATGTCATTTCAGTAAAACCACAAAATATTAAGTTGTTATAGGATTTTATAGCCAGATTCAATGAAAGATGTTCATAGACAAAATATAAAAATGATATTTTTATAACTTCTTTTGTGACAAAATTGTTACAGGTTCTTCTAGACCTGTATAGTCCAAACTTTTTTGCGCAATGGTACATATTGGTGCCTTGATCTAAACCACAAACGGCATAAAGATTTTGGCATTTTTAAAATAAGACTGATCTTAGAACAGAATGACTGATGCTCATGATTATAATTTATAATTTTACGTCATTTATAAATGATTCCTAGTAAGAAATCCATTATCATATAATTCTCATTTCTTTACGGAACTTATTGCAAATATTTTATTATTATTATTAATCCGATTAATAAGCAATAACAACATTCATACACTCTATTTTGACATTATATGTATTAGCATAAATTTACATAATCAATAGAAAACCAACATTTACATTGAACGATTTGAAAATGTTGACAGTATTTAGGTTCTAAGTCAATTAATGAAGCAAATAACAAGCAATAATTATATGTGCAAACTTGATAAAAACTAAGAAATTTCATTTAATTATAATGCTTGATTATAGTGATTATTAATTTCAAAAATGCAATGCAAAACACGAAATTTCAGTCTGTGACTGTATAAACTCACGAAATGACTCCAGCATGTCTATCAATAGCGGATCAGAAATAAATAAAAAATTCAATATATTGCAATTAATTTTATAATAGCATGACTGCAACTACCATATGCAGCATAAATATGTCAGTATGTGAACATAAACCTGTTATTGCTGGCATATATTAAATGTCTAATAACAAACTATACATTAAAGTAGTGTATTGTTGTTGAACAGGTTCAATGTTAATTTTCATTATGAAATAATCATCATCTCAAAACCTTTTTTTTGCATCTGAATTTAAAAATACGTGAAAGGTGAGTGAATTACCATGAATCGCACATTAAAAGTGTTGATTATGATGAATCTTGGATAAATCTCTCTTCTCTTTCTGCTTAGTTAATCGCAAACATTGCGCAATAATTATATCCAATTCGTTTTAGCAATGAAAATGTGGTTTGTGAATGAAATGAGAAGAATGATACTCAGTGAATAGTCAATAATCATTCCAATCTCATCACGTTCTGTCTGAGTAATTTTCAATAAATTTAAAATTTATGTGAAGTGAAAGCGAAAGTCTATTTGGAATTGCATTGAATATCACTTATCTCTAAATAGCAATCGTAGAGAAATTACTTCAAATAGGTCATATGCTGTAACAGTTGCATTTTCACGATTTATATTGTAATCTCGTTCTTTTATATCATCATAAATAGAAAAGAGCGATATTTAACTCATGTTCCGACAGTTATAATGCCATGTATTGTGGTTAAAACAATGACATGCTTGCAAAAATTCTCCCTACTTCCTGTAGCTTTTATTACCCAAACAGAATTTGTGATTTTGAGCAAAAATTATAAAATTTAATTTTCTAGTCTAATTAATTTAATTCTGGTTTGAATCAATTTATTTAAGCATGTTTTCTGATAACCTCGAGTGGGTTAGTACTTTAGAACTACTAATTTACTGGACGGTAACTGATCATCAATCAGTTATATTACTCTTTACATAACTTATCTCAGACCCTTTTGACCCGATATTATAATTTACGACGAAAAGACGGATTCCATGTGACGTTAATAAATATGTCTTTATTGGAACTACTTTCATTTGTGTCATTTAGATTCTAATTTTGAGCATTGAGATTTTTATAATCATTCAAAAATTTACATTCATTTTTCACACGAGCATCATTCAAATTACTACGAATGATTCTCGAGTTAATTAATTAAAAAAAAATTGTCGGAAAAATTGCGGAAACTTGTGTAAACGTTCGCTAGAATATGTGCTTTGTTTTGAAAAACCCCAGAACTGAAACTTTTAATTAGTCATATATCATTTAAGCGTGACTGTCAATTATGTTCTATTGTCACATTAAGAATCGTTTATTTGTAAGTTTAAAATGCAATTAAGGGTTTTCGACATCAGTACTTCCCATTCTTCGAAGAATTCTTTTGAAATCACAATCTCAAAAATTCGTCGAAGCCGAAACTTTGGGAAACCCCGAAATGCAATGTTTACAATTTTAATAAAAGATTGAACAGATTAAAATGAAAAAAACATTAAATAATTCCATACCTTAGCACCTGACTCAAACTGGTTTCCAAGCTACTGCCATAACGATATTTCAAGCTCAATATTTCATGAAAATAGGTTTTTCGTGCCTAGAATTTAAACTAAAATTTAACCTAAATTTTAAGCTTTGCTGAGGCAGATCAATTGTGGTCCATTGTCTCCCAAAAATGGCGCCTAAAGTTAGCTCTATCACTGGCTTCCTTCTACGTTTCTGAGAAAAAGTTACAATATTCTGTTAAAAATTCCATAATCCAGTAGTAGAATTTATCAAACTGGAGAAAAACCGGAACGCTTGCCACTCTAGTAGCATTTACTATCTAATACTGGATTAATAAAGTTCAATGCTTATCTAACTCTATAATCGAATAAATATTTATTTCAATAGAAAATGAAACTTGAAAGTTTATTTGATTTTATTCCCCTGTCAAGGTTTCTGAGTATTAATCATTTAGATCAAGATTTTCACTTTTTTTCCCATAAAACAATATCTACATGTTCCTGTATGCAATTTATAACAATATAACACTTAAATTAATAAGCAAATTTTATAAAAATGTAGATATGAGGAAGATTAAAGGTAAATAAATGTCTTTTTATAAAAGGAAGAGACTAAAAATAGATTTTATCAGCAAGTGTCATAAGATAAAGTTTAACGTTCTATAATGTAAGCAGAAAGTGAATTATAGTAAAAAAAAAGTTGTGTATCTACATGTTGTAAACCTTCGAGATAAAATTTTTCCTGTGATTTAATTTCATTCATATTAATAATATGCAGGAAATGCATAAAGTTTTTGATTTGATTACTATATTGGTTGCTTTATAAAGATAAGTTGGAATATCCATTTAATACTGATTAATACTCAAATATATGAAACATATAACTCTTCAATAACTTCAAAAAGCTTGATTATCAAACCTCACAAAATGTCAGCATTTTAATAAAAACTTGTTTATTAAACTTTTTTGCAGCAGGTACAATCTAGCAAGTACTTTTGAATATTAAATATCTCATTAAAAACAAGCTCATTTTTGAGTTTTTGTTAATATAAAATTATTCATCATTTCGGAATCGACAGTTGTTATTAATCATTTTTTTACCTCTGTACCTCTGAAAAAAAGCACCAGCTTTCATAAAAAGTAAGCAATCCTACATTGTATTTAATAAGCCATCAATTTATTTCTTCTTTAATGATCAAAAATTGACGCATTCAATATTTACCGTCTGATAATTCAGATAGAATTGACGTAAAATAATTCATATAAAATTAACACTCTAATTGTGGATTCAAATCACTTTTGGAATCATCTAGAGAAAAGTAAAAACCACAATAATCTAAAATTAATTTATTTAAATTTATATTTGAATAAAAAACAAAACAAGTTCCGCTTTAACTTTCAAGCATCAATTCCGGAAAAGGAGCGGAAAAGGTTGAATTTATAATACAATTCCGAGCGACACAAATAAAGAAGTCTTAGCCACAGAGCTTTTTAGGTTTCGCAAAAGATCTTTTCTTAACACCAAATGGGCTCAATCCTCATCACCTTCCAGTTGATCTGACTATAGAAGATTTTTAAGAGTCCGAACTCCAAAACTCCAAAAACTATGGATTATCCTTCCAGAAAATTTGGATATGGAAGCTGTGGCCTCCAATTGAATCCGGACTATTCTGGTGACTAAATTTCTGAACTGTACATGTTGACAGTTAATCGTTCCTTCAATAAACATCATTAACAACTTTTTATTGAAGATATTAACCTTAAAACAATATTCATTCCATTCCATTGAGAATTTTGATTGGAATTTCATTGTATGACATCAGAGAAAGGTTGTTTGTCGCTAATTCAAGGACAAAATCACAATACCATTTATTTTTGATGAGGAAGAGTCACAGATGGAATTTTCAAACTTTTCTCCTTATCTAAAAACAAAGCCATAAATAAGTTTGGATCGAAATTTCCAAATTGAAACAGAAAAAAGCTTCTTAATTGCCTCGATTTATTATAAGCATTTGGATTTACATATATCAAGATCACAGATTTCGTCTACCAAAACCACACAAGTAAATAATGTGAGAAGATATCACACATTCTAAATACCAATACGACACAACATTTTCATAACCTACAGCAATAAATTTTAAACATACCGAAAAAAAAGTTTTAATGAGTTAGTACAGAAAAAGTTTCTGTTGTATGCTAAAGCTCCAAAAACATTCCTATACATGTATCGTTGTGTAGATTCTAATGACATTAGATACATACATGAAAATTACATTAACCTATGCCATAAGCAATGCAGAGCTCATCAGCAATAAGAGCTTTTATAAAAAATAACCAACACATAGCAAATTTTATTATTAAAATGCCAAAAATGTAATAATTTCATGGTCAGCAACCTGTTTTGTGCGGTCTTCAAGAATCGCTCAGCTGAGAATTTGCCATGGTTATGTCGAACAAATAGATATAGAAGTATATAAAAATAGAAGAAACTATCTATATTTTATTTCATTGGACTCGATCACGTTCAAGGTGAACATGTGTATTTTGCTGTTCTGCAGTAAACACGTTCGATGAAATTCACTTCATTCAATAATGCGGAAGAAATGGAATGAGTTGAATGATCCTTAATGAAAATTATAACTGACTTAAATGAATACTCGTAATTGACTTTTACCACATCTATGGTAATAAATTTTATTAACACACGAAACTTTTTATCTCTTTTCATAGCTTTCAACACTAAATGATGCATGGGCATGATAATCCAACCTTTATAGGTGACACAATCTACACCGTTCCACCTGGTGAATATCGTCAAAATATTACACAGTTTTATCCTGGAAAATATCAGCAAACATTTCCGCCTGTTCAACCACCAACGCAGCTTGAGGCTAATGAGGAAGAAACAACCACAGACAAAAAGGAAAAGAAACCACCAAAGGAACGCGACAGTTGGGGAAAGGGAATTGAATTTCTCCTGTCATGCATTGCTATGAGTGTGGGTTTGGGAAATGTTTGGCGTTTCCCGTTCATTGCACTTGAAAATGGAGGAGGTACATAAAAATTCTTTCTTGACATCATAATGGCTCTGAGAGTTCTACTCGTGATTAGTTTTTAAGCAAGGCTATAAATATTATTTGATTTACTTGCTGTTTGCAATGGTTGTGAATGATTGAATAGAGCAAGCAATGTTGACTCGGATTTTATATGGAAAAATCAACTCGATATACAATTTGAGTCTCCTTCGAGATCTGGATTAAGCACAACAAGCTTAAAGCCATGCGAAGCCCTGAGCGGATTGCAATTTTGAACTAATGAGCTAACGATGCAGCCAATTATGATTATGCACTAAGAAATTAAAATGTTATTTTTCTCAACAGGTGCTTTTGTGATTCCTTACATCATCGTACTTGTTCTTATAGGTAAGCAATCAATCAGTGCTTCATAGTGAGTCATACTAATTTAAAATATTCCAATAGGAAAACCTTGCTACTTTATGGAAATGGTTTTTGGACAATTTTCATCAAGAGGAAGTGTCAAAGTATTTGATTGTGTGCCAGCTATGAGAGGCGTTGGAGTTGGTCAAATTGTGTCTGTTGCAATCGTTGCTACTTATTATTCATCACTTATGGCACTTACATTGAGCTATTTTGCAAATTCATTTCGACAAATTTTGCCTTGGAGTAGTTGTAAGGACGAATGGAATGTAACATGTATTCCATCGGGATATCGAGAGGATTCTAACATGACATGGTCAAACAGTACAAAATCATCAGCTGAACTTTATTTCCTGAAAGATGTTTTACGTGCAAAGGACAATATTGATGATGGTATTGGAGTTCCAAATTGGACCCTTGTGATCTGCCTTGCAATTTCATGGGGAATTGTATTTTTAATACTCATCAAGGGTGTTAGAAGTTCAGGCAAAGCATCATATGTGCTTGCTATTTTTCCATATTTTGTGCTTAGTATACTATTCGTACGTGCAATAACTCTTCCAGGATCAATGAATGGAATCAAATACTTTTTAACTCCACAATGGGATAAAATTCTTGACCCAAAAGTTTGGTATGCAGCTGTAACGCAAGTCTTCTTTTCATTATCTGTATGTTTCGGTAACATCATTATGTATTCATCGTATAATAAATTTGGCCATAATGTTTATCGTGATTCCAACATTGTGACAACTATAGACACATTCACATCTCTATTGGCCGGATGTTGTATTTTCGGTATACTTGGTCATTTAGCACATGAACTTGATGTAGATGATATATCAACTGTTGTAAAATCAGGTGCTGGATTAGCCTTCATTTCATATCCGGATGCAATTTCAAAATTTAAAACTTTCCCACAAGTCTTTTCTGTTCTATTCTTTCTGATGTTGTATCTGCTTGGCATCGGAAGCAATGTTGCAATGGTTTCAAGCATCATGACAATAATACGTGACAGATTTAAGAAAGTTAAGAACTGGCATGCTGCGTTGGTTATATCAATACTAGGAACATTACTTGGTTCAATCTACGTTACGGAGGTAAAATATTGCATTATACTGCTTAATGTTGTTATATATTAAAACATCCTTATAATCCTTTCTTGCCTTTAGGGTGGACAATCAGTATTAAAATTAGTTGATTACTATGGAGCTTCATTTATTGCATTTGTTTTGGCTATTGCTGAGCTTTATACATTTTCATACATATACGGAGTCGACAGATTTTGCAGAGATATCGAATTCATGCTCGGCTTCCGACCAAATATTTACTGGAGAACGTGCTGGCGCTACCTTACACCTGGATTGATGACTGTAATTCTTGTATACACGTTATTGACACTTGAACCTCTAAAAGATGGCGATCGCGATTATCCACAAATTGCATACGTGATTGGCTGGTGTATTTCAGCATTAGGTTTAATTCAGTTACCAATATTTGCAATATATGCAATATGCACACAAAAAGGCAATACTTTATGGGATGTAAGTTGCAAAATATTAATATTGCCAACATAATTTCTCAATTAATGGATATTTACGTTACTTTCAGAAAATTAAAGGAGCGTTTCAACCAACGTCTAGTTGGGGACCACGTGATGCAGCACTAAATGCCAAATACAAAGAGTATATTCGTACAATAGATTGATCTCAAAGAAATATTTTATTATTTTTATCATATTTTATTGCCTTATTTTTAAAAAATGATTCACGAGTGATGACGAGTTTTAAGTTTATTGAAACAAATGCCTACAAATGTTTTGACATTCCATTAAGATAATAAAAAAAAAGTATTGAAAATTTTAATTTTAATTCAAGTGTTTTTCAATTTGTAATATGAATTTAAATAGAATGCAGGATGAATCAATTGTTCACAAAGTACTTACTAATTTACTCTGGTTTCTGCACAAGTCAGAAAAAAATTATAGAACTATTTCCAGAATCTAAATTCAAATTTACTTTCTCATTTCCACACAGGTGATTCATTCTTAGGCATTTAAACTCAGAAAATTTATATTAATTCATTCTTTTACAAAGATACTTTTCTGATTCAGTGATTCTCAAACTGTGTGCACGACACATCGTTCCACATGAAAGCAAATTCACTTACTTTTATCTACTAGGTGCACAAAAGCGTTGTTCAATTTATTTTTATTATAAGTAACCTGAAATAGAATTAAATGGATTTTGGAAGTATTGTGAACCATGAACTATTGATGATATGGGAACAAGAATACATAAGAATTCAATTTTCAAATCTAACTTTATCTGTGGATTTGATATTATATTGGCCAGTGGTGGGCAACCTATGTGCACCGGCATATTGATACATATGACATCTGAGGTGTGGTCGAAAATTTTCTAGTGCTGAAGTGTTCCGTAGCTTAATAATGCCAACCACAGCTCTAGATTATTCTTTTCTATCCATTCAAAAATTAACCTTGTAGAACTCGTTCCTATTTTTCCTCGCTACACTTTCGTAGTGACAGGGAATCTATTGGATTGGCTGTAGGTTGAAATGAATCAAACGATGCTAAGAGCTGATGACTATGCATCACACTTCATGCACAGTAGACAATGTCATTTTTTTGTCGATTACCAATGTCGATCAATACAAGCCAATGTTGGCTGCTTTTTTCTTTCTTTAATGCAAGCTTTAGCGAAACGCAATACTTTAGACCGCTCGTAGCGCAATCTTATTTACGGCATATGAACGCTAAATTTTTCCCCCATTCCTCTATACCCCACCAATTCATTCATTAATATATGAGCAAAACATAAAAGGCACTGTCTTCGGGCATTTACGTGCCGCCGAAGTTTGCCAGATATCAAATAATTTTATTGAATCCTTTATGTTTATGGCATGTATCTACATGTTCTTCGTGTTCTGTCTAAAATCTATTTATCACGATTTCACTAAATCAGCCAGACAGAAAATTATTTTATTAAATATTTTACAATATTTTGATACGTTTGAAAGCGTTTCCTTTTCATCTAAATTTGTTATGTGGAGTATAGAAAATTATTGTCCCTCTGAATATTGACAGTCGTTCTCGAATATTTTATAGCTTTTGAAAGTACACATAGCTATTTTTATAAAACAAATATGAAATTTTATTTAAAAAAAGGCATTTATCACAAAAAAACTCACGTGTCCATAAAATTTGCAAATAGTGAATATTAATTATGTACCTAGTTATTTAATTATGAATAATTTTCATGTGTGCAAATTTTTATTATTTGTAAAATTACATGTCTACAAAGGAATCCTTGTAATGTTTTTAAATTGGTTCATTGAATTCAAAATAGCAATAGGAAGTAAATTTATTCTCATTTCACTTTTTTGTTTTTGTATATTGTTGTATTTTATTTGCAAATTTTTCCAAATTAATACGTAGGCATATTTCTCAAAAATGTTGACAACACAACTACCATCCTTTTCGTGCAGCCTCAATTGCATTATTCCATATTGTATTTGGAAATCACTTTGTTTGTCCATTTACACTTGGAAAATACAAAAAGTTCGTATGAGATGCTATAATCATAAACACAAATAAAACTGAATTGAAACTGCATTTTACAAAACTAATGCTGATAAATTTATCGACATTATTTGCCCGATTTTCTTGCATATTTAGTATACTATTTTTGATGCCAACACACAAATCTCTGTGCACATTCGGTCACATCAACGTCTATTTCCAATAATGTTTCGTCAATATTATTCAAAATATTCCACACAAATGT